>NC_138375.1:101646870-101664688 GCF_054177405.1 Leptonychotes weddellii | reverse complement strand
AAAAAAAAAAAAAGAAAAAGCCATAGCTTAGTTAGGTAATAATAGGTTTAAATGGGCCGGGGGTAGGTAAGCAGGAGGCAGAGGGCATTACTGTTTGCATTGCCCTTTATCACTCCTTGTCTTTCAGCTTCCTCTCTTCCTCTCTTCCTCTCTTCCTCTCTTCCTTTCTTCCTCTCTCCCTCTCTCCCCATCTCCCTCCCTTCTTCATTTCTGAAGCTCTGGCCAGGCTGAGTTAATTGGAAACTGATTCTCAGCATGTTTAGAATCTAGGGCTGCCGCACACAGATACACACAGTTATACAGTGGTCAAGGGCACCAGCCATAGGGTCAAGTGGGGCCGTTCTCCAGCTGGAGTGCCACTTGTTAAGACTTATGCTCTCCCTGACGGGCACCTTTTCCTTTTCACAAAGGTGCCATCTGTTTGTCAAATATGTGCTGCTGGACCACATGCAAGTAAAGGGGATTCTGGTTCCATATAGTAACCGTGTATGCAGGGTGTAACTAGTTAGAATCTAATACAAGAGAAGGACTCGGAAACCCAGAGAAAGCTAACAAGCCCTGCTTCCCTAGGCATGGAGGAAAACAGTGTTTTAAGGTTTTATTATCATTTAAGTATGGCAGGGCCAACAGATCTGGAGACAACTGCCATTGAAAACATAGTTTGTTATACTCATGGATGCATGAGTCTACTCAAGAGAAGGAGGCATGGGCTGGGGGGCCCAAGGGGAATGAGGGGAATCACCAGGGTGGGTCAGGAGGTGGGTGGGTGTGTGTGACAAGAGCCTCTAATGTGGTTTCTGTGGTGGGAATGGGCACAGCAGGGTCAGCAGGTTTAGGATTGTTAGTTTGAAGAATTTCAGCAGACCCTGGGGGGCATAGATGCTGTCCCTGGTTTTCTGGCACCTGGCCCTGGGGTGATTAGGGTAGGTGGAGAGTGGCCCAAAGTGGGAGAGCCCAGTAAGGGAGGTGGTTGGGGGTTCAGAGCTCTGGATTCATTCATTTGCATTTGAAAAATGAGCTGCCTGTGAGTTGTTTAATGTCTCCAGGAATTGGCTAACTCTGAGAGGGGCTGTCCCTCCTGAGTCCACAAGGCTCCAGGTGTCAAAACATCAGAATACAGAAAATGAAAGACATCCTTAATACAGAAGGCGGGTTCTTGGAGCCCCAGGATGGCTTCTGTCATTGACTCTCTGTCACTTATACTCTGACAAATGCTTGTGATTTCAAATACTCTTGCCACAGGCTCTGTGCATTTCTGGGTCTGAGTATTTGGAGACCTAGAAAGTTGGGTCAGGAAACGTTCTTACACGTTTTCTGGCTTAACCCCTCGTTTGATGATATGACTGATGGAGCATCATTTCTTGAACCCAGTTTTGACCCACAGAGTAAGCACTTCATGTTTGTATGCATTTTAGAATTTATTTTTCTCCATGAAGGAAGGTGGTATTATTAGCCCAATTTTATAGATGAAGAAACAGAGAATCAGGAAGATAAAGGAATTTGCCCAAAGTCATAGCTAGGGTGTGTTAGAGACAGGATTCCCACCAGGGCACTCTATCCAAAGCACATATATACTGACTACATGGTGTAAATGAGGTCCAGGAAGGCCACGTGATTTCTTTGAGATCTTTAGGTTATCCAATCCGAAATCCTGCATGTTAATCCTTAGCAAGTACTTTTTCCACACTATGTAATTGCTCCATGTTTTCCCCTGATTCTTCATTACCTGTTCCAAGAAATTATTTATGGTTGCAGAAAGAAATCAGTTGTTTTGCTTTTAACTTACTATCCACCAGCACGAGTGGGTTGTGCATTATCTGTGTTTAAAACACATAGATATACACAGCAGGAGGGATTGGAACACATTCAACTAGCTTCTCCCTCGTACATTTCTGGAATGCCTGTTCTACTGTTGGGGAACGTGCATATAAAGAAGAGTATGTGGAAGGAAGAGCCTGAGTAAAATGGAATGGGAAAATATTTCCACCTGTAATCTTTGCATTTGGTGCTCATTTAGCCTAATCACTGTGATTTCAGGGTGGTGTTCAGATTCTTTCACCTATTTATAAGGAGCCAACATTTTCTGCCCTGGTAAATTCCTTAAGAGAACCACTGAAGCCAGCGGCAGCTGCCAAGACCATTCCTGGTACTGTCGTTTGTATGTTCTTTTCCCCCTTCACATGTCTTCTAACTTAGCATCTGCTTTCCCTGAGAGATTGAGAAAGGCAATGTTTGGTTTCACTCCTGAGAGGAAGTTGATGCTTGTGTGCAAAATGTCAAGATGCATGATAACATTCACTCTCTCAGGCAGCTGAAATCAGCAACTCCTTCAATCCCACTGTGTTTAAACCACTTTCTTAACATTGACAAAATGGGAGGAATGGTAAAGACTTTGTTCCTGGCCCAGTGGAGATAACCAGCTATGTGGGAAGACAGGACAACAAACAGAAGAAAGGAGCACCCTGTGGGTCATGAAATGAGTGTCCCCAAGGGGCAGAGTGGTCCAGCAGCATGAGCAGGGACTTCAGGCTCTGCCGGCCTGGGGTTCGCACGCTGACTCTGATCTCACTAGCTATGACATCAAGCCCTGACTTCTCTGAGCCTCACTGTACTCATTTGTGAAATGAGAGAAAACACCCACGCCCCTTCCCTGCTAAGTATTTTCCATAACAAATACTTATAATTGTTCAATACTCGGCACAAAATTAACAATAAATGTTAGTTTTCTTCTTTCCTAAAAATAGTGTACCAACCTGTAGACTTTTATGCCCAATCAAATAATTTAATCAAATCAAATATCTGTTGGGTGCCTACTATGGGGTAGGCATTGTTCTAGGTCCTGGGGACATAATGGTAAAGGATACACAGCATCTGCCATAGGAGCCAACCACTGGATGGGGAGGTAGAGAATGAAGAGAGAATTCCATCTGCTGTGATAAATGCTCTGGAGGCGTGAACATAGGGTACACAGGAAAGAAGCCTAACCCAGGCTTGGGGACTTTGGGAAGGCTTCCTGAGGAAATCTACATCTGAGACATGAACTGATGAATGAAGTAGAATTATGTATTCACTGATTCACTCATTAGGTCACTCAATCAACATGTATTGAGTTTTTACTATGGGCCAGACACTGTGAAGGAATTTGAGATTGAAAGTAAATACTCAGAAACTCTAGATTGTGATGGTGCTGTGGATAAACAATCAGAAACCTCTGATAAGTGAAAGACAGCAATAGGGGAGGGGAAGCTTGTTTTCGTTAGATGATCAAGAAAGGTTTATATGAGCTAACTGAGCTGAGACCCAAAGGGTGAGAAGGAGCTGGATATTGAAGAAGAGGGATGAGTGTTCTTGTTCTCCTCCTCTCTCTCTCTCCCTATCTCTCCTTCCTTCCCTTCCCCTGCCCCTCTTTCAAAAGTGAGAGTTTTTGCTTTCTGGGTTTTTTTCCACCATAGCTTCATATAGAGTGTTTGTTGCTTACTCTTTGTTTATCAGATCTTGACTGTTCAGATTCTGAGCAGGTGGATTTAGATTATTGGAACCTATAGCATTTACAGTTTGGCAGTCTTCTTTAAGGAACAAGATATAAAAATGCATTCCTTTTGCGAAAGTATCAAAAAGCAGATGATTGTGTGAACCCATTGCTGACGCCTCTTGGAAGGATCCTGAAGCTTAATCTTTAGTCATCTTCATGGCAGTTCACTGCTTTTGCAGAAAATTTACCTGCATGTCTGGAGGGACTAAAAGACACACATGGCTGCTAAGGATCAGTTACAACTGCAAGAGAGGAACGTACAGTGGGAGTGTGTGGGCATAGGTGTGTTGGAGCAGTGGGATAGAGATGGGACATTGGGGTGGGGCACCAGATTCCTGGGGCAAATGACATTCAGTGATCCCTGATGTGCCAGGTATAGTTGAATATGTTTATGAGTGTTAAGTCATGCCATCCTCACAGAAACCTATGAGACAGATGCCATTTTTATCTTCAGTTTACAGATGAGGAAACTGAGGCACAAAGAAGGTGAATAACTCACCCAGGGTCTCAAGCTAACAAGTAGTTAGCAGATCGCAGTGTGAGCCTCCTAGCTTTGGAGGCTTTTCTCTTAACCCATTCTGCTACACCCTTTCTCTGTAAGTGCCACTTTTGAGTCATTCTCTGGGTGAGCCACTGAGCACATTTTATTTTTATTTTTATTTTATTTTTTAAATAGATTTTATTTTTTAAAAGATTTTGTTTATTTGAGAGAGAGAGCAAGAGAGAGAGAGAGAGAGCGCATGAGCCAGGGGAGGGTCAGAGAAGCAGACTCCCCACTGAGCAGAGAGCCCAATGTGGGGCTCGATCCCAGAACTCTGGGATCATGACCTGAGCTGAAGGCAGAGCCACCCAGGCACCTGAGCACATTTTATTTTTAATGCTTACGACAACCTCAAAACGTTAGTGTTAGCATAGATTTTTTTAAACATATGAGGAAACCAAGACTCAGAGAGATTAAATAATTTTCTGCTGGCCATGTAGCTTTTCCCACTGCCTTTAGAGTAACTTTGAACGTTTTAACTCCTGGATTAAAAAAAAATCAAGAGGTAGCCAAAATCAACGGAGTACATTTTTTCCAGAAATGTATCCTGACCATCCAGATTGTTATCTTTTGTCGTTCCCCAGTCATCCCAGTTCCTACGGGACTTCTAGCCAAGACTGCTGCTCTCCAGCCTTCTAAAAATGGGAATACCAGCTTTAGTAGCAGAGAATGGGGATTCGGCATAAGCAATGTTCCAGATAATTGAATATTTAAATTGCCAAAACTTGAAACAAATTAAACATTGTAATGAAAGTCTTTTTGCGTTGCACATTTACTTAACTTGGGGGACAGGAAAGAGAAGCCAATTTGTCTTGGCTTCTCAGGAATATCAGCATGAGTCCTTCAGGGCTGACCCCTCCACTCAGCGGTCACCAAGTGATATTTTCCCTGGTCTCAGGTCATTTTATACTAGTTTTTCTTTCTTCAGTATCACCTTGCCCCCTTTCATGTTTTCAGTTGCTCTCCTTTGCCCTTCTAATTTTTTTTACTTCCATGATATCATTTTATAAAATCACGTTCCCTGTCATTAGGTGACTTGGGATCATCACAGTGGGTCAGAGTGAGACTAAGAGGATCTTTTTATTTACATGCATGACTTTTAGGGTAAGGATGCTGGAAAGTCTAACTGACCTCTCAGAAGCCTCCCTTTGCTACTGTGTTGTTATCTCCATGTATTTATCAACAACAATGTTAAATCTGCCTGATCACATGGGTGTTATTTTAACCTTAGGCCTATTCTAGGCTTACTTGTATCTAAACTCCCCAAAGGTGGCAATATCATGTAGTGGTTTTGTCATGAAGAATGGGCTCCGAAGCGAGGCTGTCTGAATTCATATTTTAGTCCTAAGACTTATGAGTGTTGTGACCTTGGGCAAGTTAATTAACTTCTCTGTGCCTCAGTGTTTCTATCTGTAAACTGGGAAAAGAAAAATACTTTGCTTATAGTCCTTCTGTAAAGAGCAAGTAAAATGATGTTTCTAAAGTTCTTAGCATAGTACTACCTGACGCATTGTGTGTGCTCAATAAAGAAGTAATTTTTTTTCTCTCAACCTTCATTTTACCAATATTGACCTCACCTGTCTAACTCCATACTTTCTGTAACTGTAAATAGGCTTTTTGAGCCATAAATTTCTAGTTCCAATGTAAGTAGACATTTATACGAAGAACTTAATTTTGGTGTTCTAACATGGTAATGAAATATCCAAGCAGACTGACAAGGTGAAGCATCTTTAGGACACCTGGGTTTCTCTCACCAGCCCAGAGGAAATTTTGATATGCCCAAGTGAGGTGTTTTTGGTATTTAGAGCCATAATTTAGATAAAATCATCAACTGCGCAGGGAAGGCAAACCCATACAGCTTGTTTAAGTGCTCATGAAATTAATATCCTTCCCTATAGGAAAAACAATTATAAATCATTGAAATCATGGAGAGCTCTTATTAAAACACTGGGTCATAATTTCCTCAGGATATTGCCTAGTGATACTGACAGCTTCTGATTTAAGCTGTAAATTATGTCTGTGTCACCAAGTGTCATTGTTATTTTTCTTTTTTTTTTTAAGATTTTATTTGTTTGACAGAGAGATAGAGAGCACAAGTAGGCAGAGCGACAGGCAGAGGGAGAGGGAGAAGCAGGCTCTCCACTGAGCAGGAACCCTGATGCAGGGCTCCATCCCAGGACCCTGGGATCATGACCTGAGCCGAAGGTAGTTGCCCAACCGACTGAGCCACCCAAGCGCCCCAGTTCAGTATCACTTTAAACAAATCATCAGAAAAATAGCAATGATGGAGCATCTGGGTGGCTCAGTCAGTTGGGCGGCTATCTTCGGCTCAGGTCATGACCCCAGAGTCCTGGCATCGAGCCCTGCATTGGGCTCCCTGCTCGGCGGGGAGCCTTCTTCTCCCTTTCTCTCTGCCTGATGCTCCCCCTGTTTGTGCTCTCTCTTTCTCTGTCAAATAAATAAATAAAATCCTAGAAAAAATTAAGTGATACTGAACTGACCAGTTTTTCTGGCATTATATAAACACAGCTGAAATCTGGGGGCCAATGAAGCATTATAATTACTCCATATTTATTTTTCAAGTCAGATTTAAGGAAAAAGCACAGCATTTCCCAAGCTGGATAACACTTATTTTCAGTTAGGAATGCTCTTATTTTCCCTTCAACTTCTGCTCTCATAACACTACCTTTGCTAGTCCTGGGCATTGCCACTGTGATAAGCCAACCAGCAAGTTAAAAGAAATAGCAACCCAAGCATCAGTTGATACAGATCACTTTGCTCAACTTGCTAATGGACACGAGGAAATGCAAGGCATGGTCTCCACCGTCAAAAAGTTTACAATCTTTGAAAACAACTTAGTCAATCTTAGAATGTCTATAAAGCATCATATGCAAGATTACAGAGTATAAACTAAAAATAAAAATAAAAAGGAGACATAGAATTAAAAAGAGTTGAAGTGGATGAGTGTATCAACAGTGTTTGGGAGAGAAACACACTGGACAATTTTGGAGAGTTTATTGATTTTACAAAGGTATCTGTAGGATTTAGAGAAGCAATAAGGGATGGTGCAGACCCCAGGGCTATTACCACCACCTTGGACTGATGGAAAGGGGAACCAGAAAGAGCCATAGCTGGAGAGGTAGAAGAGGCTGAAGAGGTCCTGTGGATTGTAGCCTTGGTCTTTTTGAATAACACAGCCCCTGCCAGTCAATCGCTCAGCAGAGAAGTAGCCAAGGGAAGAAACACTCAGATCTCTCATTCCTCCTGCCCTCTGACTTTTTACCTGTACCTTTCATTGGCTGAGCCCCCCAGGTAGCCAGCAAAGGAGCTTTGTTTTAGCAATTCGCTGAAGTTAGGCGCCTACAGCACAGAGTAAGATGGAACTAGGTGAAGTGGGTATTTAGCATAATGAAGAAGTAGTTTTGTTTGTTTATTTGAGAGAAAGTGAGAGTAGAGAGATCACAGAGAGAGAGGGAGAATTAGAAGCAGACTCACCACTGAGCAGAGAGCTCGATGCAGGACTCAATCCCAGGACCCTGAGATCATGACCTGAGCCGAAGGCAGACGCTTAACTGACTGAGCCACCCAGGCATCCCAAAAAGATAGTTTTGGATTAATATTTTCCATATAAAACAATTCATTTATTAAATAAGGTGTAGAAGAATTTAAATTATAGACGTTACATGGCATTGTCTTCATATGTTCATACTCCTGGTAATTTGAGTAATATGGTACATTTCAAACTTCTCTTTTGTTTGCTTTCACTATTCACATGGTCCTCCTTTATTGTTCCAGTGGGCATTCATTGGATAATTCTACTGAAACGCAAGATATTGCTAATGAGTTGGCACTTTGAACACATATATGGCCATTAATGTCTGCTTCAGAAGGAAATCCATTAATATTCATTCAAAACTGAATGAGTGTCTGTGTGGAAAAAAAAAATACCGGTGAGCCCACGGCCTTTATCTAATCCTCTTAGAGGTGCTTCAGTATCCTCTGAAAAGGGAAAACAAATGGTCTGAGAACCTGGGCAACAAAAGCCATTGGGAAGTATGGTTTAGTCACAGAGAGGCCAGGAAAACCTGTGTGCTACACAAGTTGAAGAATTCAGAGTTTGCCGTCTGCTCTGTGAGGCTGCATAAGCATGTTCCCTCCCAAATGCCAACTATGACCCATGCTGACCTCTAACACATGTGTCTCCAAAGGAAGAACAAGGCAATGTATTTTTTTCATAAAGCTAAATTATTCAATTTTATGAAACCTATAACATTAAAGTAATATTATTTATTTTAATTCCTTCCCACTCTTTTGGTAATCTAATAGATGATGCGTTTCTTCTTAAACCTTTCTGGGGGGAAAATATGGCAGTCCTCATAAATACAATACCTGCTTGTATTTATTTATTATTATTTTATTATTTTTAAAGATTTTATTTATTTATTTGACAGAGACACAGCGAGAGAGGGAACACAAGCAGGGGAAGCAGGGGGAGTAGGAGAGGGAGAACCAGGCTTCCCGCTGAGCAGGGAACCCGAAGCGGGGCTCGATCCCAGGACCCTGGGATCACGACCTAAGCTGAAGGCAGACACTTAACCAACTGAGCCACTCAGGCGCCCCTGTATTTATTTATTATTTATATTATTTTGGTCTTAGAAGCCCAAATGTCTGGGAATCAGTGATGTGGGGGTTTGTGTGGGTACACCCCTCCTGAGCTGGGCAGTGTGGAGAGAATAGCTGCATAATCAGGCAGTCACTGTGTTTTAGTGACACACTCGTCAACATGACTTTGTCCTAAAGGACCAGGCATAGTGGTTACTATGTGTTGTGCAAAGTGCTAAACCCTGGAGGAGAGGGAACTAAGGGTTTCTATGCTTCCTATCTTCTGGTGACTTAGAGGATAATGGTATCACAGCAAGTACGGTGATACACGAAGAGCAACCCAATGAGGAAAGCAAAGGCCATTTATATTGAGTTTGATACAGCCAGGGAGTCAGCCACAGTCACTTGTATTTTGTCAGAAAGCGAAAGGCAGGCAGAGAAGTGGGAAAGCTTTCTAGTGGTGGAAAGGGACGTCTCCAGGTATGTACTGATTGGAGGCTATTAGCAGGAGACATGGTAGACGAGCTAACTAGAAGTGGGGCATCCTTTATGATTGGTTAGGGATGCATGTTTGGCTTTTTTTTGAAGGTCCTAAGTTGGCCGTAGGGACAAGTTGTCAGTTAATTAATCAAGTACTGACCTTTTTGGGTCAGTTGTTACAGAAATTATTTCATTTCGTGGATTGTCACTAGAAGTAGCAATCTAGCCCTGCAAGTCTGACTTACAGCAGACTGGCATCCTTGGTTGCTTACTGGACATAAAGGGGCTGGTTTCCTGGACAGATTGTTGCAGTTTGTGGGTCTAAGTTCTATTTTTATATATGGTCTGCGCGTTGTCTGTTTCTATGTTCAGTCTCATAAGTAAGCCGAAGACAAGGCCAGCTTTAATAAGAGCAGCAAGAGAGCACGAGGAGAGATGATGGGTTTTGGTGTCTGACGGTTTGATTCTGGGCAAATTATCTAACTCCATTATGTCTTGGTTTCATTTTCTATAAAACAAAGATAATAATCTTTGCCTGTAGGGTTGTTCTGAAGAATAACATAGTCTATGTAATGTGCCTCATATGGTTCTCATCATTTTTTGGACCCATTTACACCCTTAAAAATTATTGAGGACCCCAAAGAGCCTGCATATTTGTGGGTTACATCTATTGATATTTACTATATTAGAAATTAAAATGGAAAAATTTTAAATATTTATTCGTTCATTTTAAAATAACAGTAAGCATATTATCTGTAAACATAAATTACATACTTCTAATGAAAAATAACTACATTTTGAAAAACAAAAGAAATAGTGAGAAGAGTGTCATTGTTTTATATGTTTGCAAATTTCTTTAATGTTTGGTTTAATTGAGGACAGTTGGATTTTTGTATCTGCTTGCTCATTCATCTGCTGCTATAGCTAATGTCATGTCACATGACATGTGAAAGAATGAGAATGAAAAATGCAAATTTATTTTTTTAATTAATTTTGACCTCAGAGACCTTCTGAAAGGGTTTGGGGGCTCCCAGACCACATTTTGAGTACCACTCTTCTAGGCCTCAAAAAATGATTAATAATATTAGCAGAAGATTACGGCACTATTGACCCATATTTGAAAGGTACATCTTTATAGAGAGGTACTGCTTTATACTCCCACATGCTGGCATATAAAAGAAAGGAGATCCTCTGAGAATAGATGGCTTTCCTGAAAATCAGGTTTGAGGATCAGAGCAAAGGATGCAAATCTTTGCAAATGGAGGACAAGCCAGAAGGAAGTTTTTATTTTTCAGCAGTATCTGAATGAGAGAATGAGTAAATGAAAGCTCATACCCATATCTTTTATACCTAGCTGTTATCGACAATATGACAACAGTAAGTGGCACATACTGGAAAGTAAGTCCTGCTCAGATCTGGCTCACTGGAGCAAGAATCTCGCCTAATTTTGGGAAGAGAGGCAGGCAACAAGTATGGCGGACCCTCCTCCAGCTCTTACTTAATTTACAAACTGGAAAACTGGAAAAACCATTTGATTTCTTGGCTATATTCTCACAAAGAGCCTTGCTGGTAAAATCAAGCTCCTTGATTCTGAAATCCTAGTCTTTCAAAGTTTATCAGAAGCTGAATATTAATTTATACTATGTTACCCGTGACTGATACACATGACTGATAGACTAACTCTCAAATAGCCTAAGGGTATTTGAATTTTAAAACAGTACCTTGTTAAGTAAAGGAATGAAGGAGCTTTTAGCAGCAAGTGTCTTAGTGCGGCCACCTTCCTTGGACTCTTCAACTTAGACCAGCTGTGTGAAAGGCTGACCGAGAGGCTTAAGGCACATTGTTGACCCTTTATGATAATTGTGGGGGAAAATGGGCTTATAGAAATCATTTCATTTTATTTTAGCCAATAGATCTGTCCTCCTCTCTTTTTAATATAGTAGTGTTTTTGTTTTCCTTCCTATTTTGCAAAGCAATTACCCCCTGGGTCAAGACAAAGCTCAGAATGTTTCATCTTTACCGCTCGCTTCTTCACAAATTTATAATCTATTGGAAACAAGAGAGTGAGAATTGAAAGTGTTTTTCTCACTCTGCTCTATGGCTAGCTTCTGTGAATGCTCTAACAAGGTCTGTAGGTCTGGTTTGGAGAGTGAAATTCTAAATTGAGTTTTGTAATAACATAGCTACCAAGGGCTAAAAGCAGAGATGAAAGGACAGGCTGCTTAGTCTGGGACTGGTAAAAAGCTGCACGTGCTGAGACTTTTAGCCTGGCCTTGTCAGACCTAATCCAATAGCATAGAGGCGATTCTACAGTTGGGAGATGCTTGAGTTTGCAGATGGGCTAATCTCAGAATGTGAGAGAAATTCATGTATGATAATAACCACAAAAGGCTGTATATGAAGCAGGGGCCTGGGTGAACAGTTTTGATCCAGTGGGGTTTACCAGCACCACTCTTTCCTGAAGAAGGTCTGGTTAATGATTTTAGCACAGAAACCATGGCCTCTCCAGGGAGAGAGTCCCCAAAGTGTGGTCCCAGAGGCAGATCCTTGTCAGAATCATTTGGAGCATTTATTTAAAAATTGAGATTTTGAGCCTTATCCCATGCCTGCTGAGTCAGAATTTTTCTGTGAACAGAACTGGGGAATCTGGATTTCTAAAAACCTTCCCAAATGGGCCTGATACAATAAGGTTTGATAACTGCTTTTCTACAGAACAGGTCCCAGTTGCCCCTAAAGTACTTCTTGTCACATTGTGTCTGCTCATGAAGAGCTGAAAGTAAGTCTACTTTAGTCTATTAAGATTAAGGATGGATCTGGTGGACTTAGATACTCTTCTCAGACTTCCTCCTGATTTCTGAAGCCAGAGAACAGCCTTAGGCTGACCAAAATGTGGCTTCCAGCTGAAGGCCTATCCTTTGGAGTAGCTGGTGACAGAATGTATGTGTGCTTGGAAGAATAGCATCAAAACTTCAGGGCCTTGAACACTATCTGGCCATGAATCTACCTGTTCCTTCATTCCCTTCTCCTCTTTCCCTAATCTGCCTATCGTCCTTCCCTCTTTCAAGACCAAATATAATCTGACTTCCTCCAGTTGCTAACTTTGTTCTTGATTCCTTCTTTTCCCTTCTATTCAATCCATTCTTAGCTATTGAGGTCTTTAGGAGTGTTCTCTCTCCATTCCCCTATAGTTCAGTTTTCTAGTTTATGTCTCTGGATATTCATGAACTAAAATGGTGGAAGGTTCCAATGCTCTCTCTGTCTCAAAGAGAAGTTCATTTCCTCAAACTCGTTAGCATTTGCCACAGTGATTTTCAAATATGTTTTTAGGTTACAGAGTCATTTCTTCAGAGGAAGGTTATACAAAATCCCAATTACTAGAGGAAATCCATTTGTTTTAAGAACGGTAGGAAGCCCAGAGTCTCATTCCTTCAACTTCCCAACCCCTTACTGGGATGAAGGCAGGGAGAGCTCAGCTTGGAAAACCACTGTTCCATGGTATCTTTTAGAACAGGGGCTGGGGTACACAAGGATATGTCTCTAGGTGACTGTCCATGGGAGATGGCAGCTCTTGCAGAAATAGCCCAAGGTCCCTTAAAACTAAGCAATGGGAAGGAAAGTGGTGGGGGAAGCATAGGCTTAGGACATCTCATCCACAGGGCAATCTACCAGGACCCTAATCTTCTAACTCATGTATTTATGTGATGAAGACTCAATAGGGCAGTGAGAAATGCACTATTAAAAGTCATATGGTTAATTGATGTTTGCATGAACAATCTATCATGTAGTTTTTGACTTTCTTTTCCTTCCACCAAATTGTGAGCACCTATGGGTCATGGACTCTCCATTATTTAACTCAGCACGTATAGTGGCTGGACCATGGGAGATGTGAGTACGTGTTGCATACATGAATGAGTATATTCATGTCTAACAGAGTTATGAGCATGCTCGTTTACTTTATGGTATTTGGTGGTGAAATTTTTTGGGTTGTACTCCCAAATTTTATTCACATATTTGCTGTTCTCATAATCATCACCATTCTTTCTTCCCATTATTTCAGTTGTCCAGGTTGAGGGATATTTATTCATACCTTTAAAAAGTTGGAGGAAATAATATATAAGGGAAAAAGATCGCCTGGAAGAGCTCTACTTCCCAGGAGCCAGCGTGGCCTTCTGGTTGGGAGCACACGCCCTGAGGTCAGACTGCTTGAATTCAAATCCTGAATCATGGCTTCTTAACTTCTCCCAGTCCAAGTTTCTCCATCCGCAAAAATGAGCACAATTAGGATATCTACCTCATAATATGGTTATGAATAATAATAAATGTACATTGCTTAACATAGTAGCTTGTAGATAGAAAGACTCCACAAAGGTTTGTTCTTGTTAATCTTTGTGTCTTGGACCAAGTTAAAACCTCAACAATCAATCTCAGAAAGTTGTGATCTATAATTTTAAGACTTTCCCCTGGCAATTTGAGATTGCCAAGTCAGAATTCCCCACTATCACCACATAGGGACATACCTCTGTGACCTCCCGAGTGAGAAATGTTGGAAGTTCTGCAAGATGCTAGGGGACCACCGAAATGTACAAACCTCAGGCCTCACAAAGCCTGGGTCCACCCCTGTTTAGACTTGCTTTCATAGGCAGTGGGAAGAAACTCAAGATAGTGTAGTGAAAGTACATTGGAAGTTGCTGATCCTCATTGCAGAAGGCATAGTCATTTAAGATCAAGGCTTAGAGTGGGACTGAAATATTATTGATAGAGATAGGAAGGGTGGACCTTTGCAAAACAGCAACACTTTTTTGGTAAAAGTATATTGTTGAATTTAATTCAATTTGGGTGCCCACAGAAAGGGGAATACTTGATGTAAGAATACTCCAAGAGGTGACTATGTTCATTATGAGTTGAATAGATGAGCTGTCTGAGCCATCTGTCCTGGAAATACAATGCTGGGATACTGATGTGTATGTGAAGTTTGTCAACTCTTCTTGATTTTCCCTGAGGACAAAGTAAGAAGAATGATACTAAAATGAAAAGCTATAGTCACATGCCTAAGGAAAAATGTCTTGTTTTGTCAAATATGGCATCTGTGGTTTGGGGGTTTGCTTTCCATCCTTAACAGAAGCTTTGTAAATGAATGTATCTTAATCTGGGTGCAATAGTTTAAAGAAAGCAGAATGGTGAATTGATGACTTATAAAGGCTGTTCCTGCCCCCAAGAAAAGCTTTTTTGTAAACTTGTGTCATCTGGCATGCAGAATAGATCTCTGCATTTACAGCAACGATTTCTACAGAATGGGTTATTTTTTAGCCAGACACACAATTGTCATCCTAGGAATCAAAACCAGACTAATTGCATCTGGACCCTGAAATTCCTTGTGTCTTGGTGGGCACAAGCGCCTGTCAGGACCAACATTGGTACATCCCCAGATCTTCCCTGACTTCTAACCTTGAGGTTGCGTTCTAGAGCATACTTTACCTCTTGATTGATTGTCCCCTAGCTTCTGCTTCCTATCTTGACACAGAAAGGAAAATGAGATAAATCTTCCAGTATAGTTCAAGAAGCCAGCCCACGATCACAGCATAGCTAACAGGGAAATCAGGAGAGTACAGTTCACTCGATGGGGGGCAATACATAGCGTTTAGCAATGGGAACAGCAGGAAATAATAACAAGAGACACGTGCTACATTATGTTACTGTTATTTAATTCTGCTTGTCTAATTTATTGTTGCATTTTGGGAGCAGATTAGAAGACATTGGAAGTCTCTAAGTATGTGAAAAAGAAAATGTCTAACTAGGAAAGTTCGAGAGAGGTCCACAGAGAATGCAGCCCATGTTAATTATCTGTCTCATTTCTCCTATAGCTCTTAAACCTGCGAATTTGGACCAACTGAAATAATTACTTATTATTTTGACTCCACCCCTTCTTTGAGACCAGTCTTTCCTGGATGAAGGGAATATAGGAAATGCAAACATACTTGTTCGCTTGCTCAGTCTCAAATGGATCTTCCACCTGGTCTTCCTGGGATCCCAATTTCCTAGAAACTGGAAACTTCTAGGTTTCTTTACCCACTGCCCCAGTTCTCCAGTAGGTGGGTTCCTGCCCAGATTTCCTTCCTCAGCGTCTCAGTCTCTTTAGAAACTGCATGCCTGCCCCTAAATGCTAATGTCTGTATATGGTTTAGATTCTGGGTAAGTGTCCATCATACCCCAAATTCTGAGTCCTCGTTTTGGACATATGTCCTTGTACGTATGCCTCTGAATTGACCATCACTTTGCTCTTGCACTCTTGTTCCTTTATTTATTTTGCCTCACCTTATTGCTCTGCCTGTGCCCATGCTCTTCAGTTTTCTGATTTGATTCTCCATGTTTCAATCCATTATTTGGACTCCACATTCAGCAAATATATCCTCCAGTTCTATTTTCAATTACGTTAAGATCATTGTGTCAGCCTCCTCTATTGAGAAAGATTGCACAAAGAAAAAAAAGTGATCAGAGTGACAAATGAATCACTTACAGTGTGGTGAATCATAGTCCTTGGAGTTGTCTCCTTTTCCATTCTCACAGGAACACTGTTGCAATGAATTTGAGTTGACAATGTTGGCAGTGATAGACCACCAAAAAGAAAGGGCTTAGGAGAATTTCAACCTTCTGCTCATTTTTGAATATGTCAGAACCTTTGATATATGTTCTTCTTAACTTTATGCTTTTGTATAATTTTTGTATAATCAGCACATCACCTTGGAATGTTGGAAAAACTGACAAGAGCATATGGAAATCAGAAGTATGATTAGGAGAGAAAATTCCGGTAACTAAGTTACTTTTTGGGTTACATTTCCAATTAGAGGTCTGAACCCATGGAAAGGGTGTGGGCACATTGGGAAAGCATTATCATTAAATTTCTTCTGTTTAAAGAATTTTTCCACTTTTACTTTCTAGTTTGAGTGGATTTTGATATTTCTCTTTCAGTTCCCCACTCTTGATGTTTTCTTATACACAGAAGTTCGTATTTGGAAAACCGAAAGGATTAATACTCTTTCAATAGTCTTCCTTATTTTTAGGACAAAAACAAATGTCGAAATCCAAGCTCTGTTCTGTAATTCTGTACCTGCTTTTCTTTGTCTTCATCTGCATTCTCTCTTCTGCTTTCCCTTGTCCTATCCTGCTATCACTGTCTTTCTAAATGACTAGATATTCACTATCCTTGTATATTCTGGTGCTACATGATAAAAGAGCTGGGATTTCTATCCCTGGAACCTTCAAATTCTTTCTGGAATTTTCCTCTAAAAAGACTTAACTGAAGAAGAACAAACAGAATTTTGAGTAACTCTTTAAGCTTTGGCTTTATCATTAATGTATTCTTTTATTTAATTTTTTTATTTTTATTGATTTTTTTTTTTTTTTTTAGACGATAGAAATTCCTGAAAGAAAAGGAGGAAGACTGGGGCACCTGGGTGGCTCAGTCGGTTAAGCGTCTGCCTTCAGCTCAGGTCAGGATCCTAGGGTCCTGGGATCGAGTCCTGCGTCGGGCTTTCTGCTCAGGGGGGAGCCTGGTTCTCCTTCTCCCTCTGCCTACCTCTCTGCCTACTTGTGCTCTCTCTCTCTCTGTCAAATAAATAAATAAAATCTTAAAAAAAAAAAAAAGAAAGAAAGGAGGAAGACAGAAAAAGTCGTTGGAGCCACCCGCTCAAGGCTTAGTCATAATTAATTTTAACACTGGTGTAGACTTTGTGAAAAGGAAAAGCGTTTTGATTAGTATTTTAAAAGTACATATGTGCAATGTAGAAAATATGCAAATAAAGAAAAGTAGAAAGGAAATCACCAGAAATGTTACTACCCAAAGATAGCTATTAATAGTTTGGTGTGTAACTTTCCAAGTTTTCTCTGTATGTATATCCCATACTTTAAAAACAAAATACACACTGCATTACCAACTGTTTTTTCACTTGCATGTTATGAACCTCTTCTAAAATATTTAAATATACTTTGAAAGCCTGATTTTAAGTAGCAATATAGGAATAATTTATTTAACCAATCCCTTGCTTCTAGTTTTTTTTGCCTGGTTTTTCTTTTTGCCATCTTAAATAATGGGACTTAGCTCTGATTCCTCTTTACTTCATTTATTTCTTCCTGTGGGGATAAGTCCTAGGAAATAGGATTTTGGGGTTTTTAAATTAATGTTGCCAAGTTGCCATTCTAAGTAATATGATTTTATACTTCCAGCAACAGGGCAGGAGATGTCTATTTCATTGAACCCTGAAGTATTCAACATGATCATTCTCTTAATTACTGATTTTAAATTTCTTGTGTTTTCACCTTCATCTGCTGGAGTGTCTTTCCAATGTTTATTGAACATTTATTGAACATGGAGTGAGGTCATATTGACTTTTTCCTATATAAGTTACTGATCTTTGTGCTGTGTATCTTTATTCTTATTGATTTGTGACATCTTTTTTTTTTTTTAAATAAGCTGTTTCTCCTACAAATAAGTTGTTTTCCTAACTGCCTTTCATTTTGTTTCTGGCATGGTTTGGGCATGCTTTTTTTCTTTCATTTTTTTATTCTTATGTTAATCCCCATACATTACATCATTAGTTTTAGATGAAGTGTTCCATGATTCATTGTTTGTGCATAACACCCAGTGCTCCATGCAGAATGTGCCCTCC
>NC_138375.1:101630427-101646370 GCF_054177405.1 Leptonychotes weddellii | reverse complement strand
GCGCCTGGGCTCCGCCTCTGCAGCTGGCTTCCCTGCTCCGTTACCTGAGAGCTTGCCACACTCAGGCACCCCCGGTCTTTCTGTGACCCCGAGGGTCCTGAGACCACACTGTCCCGGAGGGTTCCACCCCCCGCTTAGCCACCAGAGTGACGTCCCTCAGCAGAGCAGACTTTTAAAAGTTCCAATTTTGTGTTCCGTGGTTCTATCACTTGCCAGAAGCGGCTGACGGAGGCCCCTCCCCTGCTGTCTATCCTCCCGAATATCGCCTCGGATTCACTTCTCCGCACGTCCTACCTTCCAGAAAGTGGTCGCTTTTCTGATGAGAGAGTTTTGCTCTTCTTTTCTTCGATCTCCTGTTGAGTTTGTAGGTGTTCAGAATGGTTTGATCCCTATCCAGCTGAATTCCTGAGAGGAGATGAAATCCAGGTCTCCTACTCCTCCACCATCTTGCTCTGCCCTCCTCTTTCATTTTTATGGAGTTCCATGTCTCAGTTATTTCCTTTAAAATAACTATCAAAGAACAAGCCATCCTAATGTCAAAACCATTTAGAAATACTAAATATGTCATTCTTTTGAAATAATAACCCATGTTATGACACAAGTAGGTGTGTTAGGTGTTAGGTATAATGAAGTCTTTTTTTTATAATTTTTTTTATTATGTTATGTTAGTCACCATACGTACATCATTAGTTTCTGATGTAGTGTTCCATGATTCATTGTTTGTATATAACACCCAGTGCTCCATGCAATACGTGCCCTCCTTAATACCCATCACCAGGCTCACCCAGCCCCCCACTCCCTCCCCTCTAAAACCCTCAGTTTGATTCCCGGAGTCCATAGTCTCTCATGGTTCGTCTCCGCCTCTGATTCCCCCCCGCTTTCATTTTTCCCTTCCTTCTCCTAATGTCCTCCATGCTATTCCTTGTGTTCCACAAATAGGTGAAACCATATAATTGTCTTTCTCTGTTTGACTTATTTCACTTAGCATAATCTCCTCCAGTTCCATCCATGTCGATGCAAATGTTGGGTATTCATCCCTTCTGATGGCTGAGTAATATCAACATCATTAGCCATCAGGGAAATTAAAATCAAAACCACATTGAGATACCACCTTACACCAGTTAGAATGGCAAAAATTGACAAGGCAAGAAACAACAAATGTTGGAGAGGTTGTGGAGAAAGGGGAACCCTCTTACACTGTTGGTGGGAATGCAAGCTGGTGTGGCCACTTTGGAAAACAGTGTGCAGGTTCCTCAAAAAGTTAAAAATAGAGCTACCCTATGACCCAGCAATTGCACTACTGGGTATTTACCCCAAAGATACAGATGTAGTGAAAAGAAGGGCCACATGCACCCCAAAGTTCATAGCAGCAATGTCCACAATAGCCAAACCGTGGAAGGAGCCAAGATGCCCTTCAACAGATGAATGGATAAAGAAGATGTGGTCCATATGTATAATAATGAAGTCTTTAAAGACTAAGGAAACTGCACAGGAACAATGTTAGAACAGATACAAAATTTAGAATTAAAAAGAGCAGGAAACAGATACTGTCTGTGACCTGAGACATCAAATGTGTATACACCTTTACAAAGGAAGACTAGGGAACATTTAGAAGCACTCCGTGCTATTGACATCACTCTGAAATGATGTTTCCTTGTTCAGTGGATGTATGTAGCAGATGCCTCTTAGGTCCCTGCCCATCACCTTGGCCTGCTTCTGATTGCCAGCTTCTGATCGTGGGCAGATCTGTACATGCTCACTGTTCCACCTCAAGCACATCGCACCTGCCTTTCTGCATTCTCCCCCTGGCCTTTCTGTTACAGCACAGCTCACAAGGTCCATGCTTGCAAGCACAGCCAGGAAGTAAGTACAGGGCCTGGAATAACCCCAGCCCTGCCACAACCCTCAGTTAATAGAGGACCAGAGCCAGGGGATGAGTCCTCCAGCCTCTTGTCTTTCAGATGCACAATTCTGGAAAGCTTTCTGTGTGCTTTTCATTGCGACCCCCTTACTCAACCTCAGTGACCTTGATAATATACCCTTACCTTGTCTTTTTCTCCTCTGCAATCTCCTTCTCCCTAAGACTTCCTCCTGTTTCCCAGGATTAGCTCCCAAATAAGCCCCCTGCTCCCAAGTCCTCTCAGGCTGTGCTTTTGGAGGAACTCAAATTCAAACCATATCTTTTCAAAAACATAGATGTTAATTGCACTTGGTTGAAATTCAAGCACATTTTCTCAAAGATCTACTTTATAATTATAGAGATGTTTCCTCTTTGTTCCCCAATGATCATCAGGGATTCCTGGCCTTTCCCATCTCTGTGTCCCCAGATTCTGTCAAATAATCAATGATTTATTTTTATTTATTTATTTTTTATTATGTTGGTCACCTTACAGTACATCATTAGTTTTTGATGTAGTATTCCATGATTCATTATTTGCGTATAACACCTAGTGCTCCATTCAGTACATGCCCTCTTTAATACCCATCACTGGGCTACCAATGATTTTTAAAGGCACTTAGAGAAGTTTGCTCTGTAAATGGAATCTGCTACACAAATACGTGTGATGTAAAAATTCACTCATGTTGCATCTTCTTTTTGCAAAGACACATTCTGTTCCAAGAGTCTTTGTAAAGTATGCTCTATTTCTCTCTCACCCTCTTTCTTTCCAGCTAACAATGAAAACAGAGGAGGAAAAGAGGAGCAGCTTCTCCCGATTCCTTTCCTGGAGTCAAGCTCATTCCTGGCTCTTGGAAAGAATGAGTTTCCAGCTGCTGACAGTAAATTTGTCTGCCTGCCCAGGAGCTATTTTGCACCAATTCATATCCCAGCCAGGCAGCTGAGTATCAGGAGTCAATGTGTGGATGTCAGAACTTCCAGAGTAGGATAACTAGTGCCTCTCTCTTTCCCCTCAAATGCTATGCATTTGAAATCACCTCTAGGGTAGAGGGAGGAAGAGTCAGGCTACAAAATTACTTGACTACATTATTTCTATTTGGATAAACATTTATCCCACAGATGCCAGGAAGGCTGACAATCACCATTGCAGAAAAAGCTTCATTAAAATTTATGAGCCAATGTACTGTGAGGAAGTAATTATAAATAATAATTACTGTGACGTTTGGTGCTGTTGTTATTTGAGGCTGCCCTGCTTGAGGTAGTATATAAGATGCAGCTGAAATATGTGACTCTAAAAATACTCTCATAAGCCTGGTCTAAGAATTCCTGAAATGGAAGAACAGAATAAAATATCAGATGTCTTTCAGGGATGGTGCTGTCAGAGAAGGTGCCCCCCGCCTTTTTCTTTTAGAGAGCGAGGGAGGGGTGGGGCAGGGCAGAGGGAGAGAGAGAGAGAGTTTCAAGCAGGCTCCATGCCCAGCATGGAGCCCAATGTGGGGCTCAATCTCACGACACTGAGATCATGACCTGAGCTGACATCAAGAGTCAGACGCTTAACCAGCTGAACCACCCAGGTGCCCCAGAAGGTGCCCCCATCTGTAGGATGCTGGCTGCTCTTATTATAGAATGAGAATAGCAATTCTTTTCCTGTAAACTAGGAATCTGGTGCAATATTATGATTATACTCACTTTGTAATGTAATAGGGGAGCTTCAGAAAGATAATTTTAGTTGTTACATTGTTTGTACTTTGCACTGTTTTAAGGTCAAGGAAATAAATATTTTCATCAGATCTTGCCTTGGATTGGTTTGTCCTGTCAGACCAAGCATCCTGGAGTCATGTTCGTGAATCAACCACTTTTGCTGAATTTTGATCTCCCCTGAAGGCTGTCTATCTTCACCCGTAATCAACTTCATATAATTGAATCCAGCATGCTTTGTCAAATTTTTATCAGAGCAAGGTTAATGTGTGGGTAGAAAATGAGTTGACTTTTTAAAAAATTTTTTATTGTTATGTTAATCACCATACATTACATCATTAGTTTTTGATGTAGTGTTCCAGGATTCATTGTTTGTGCGTAACACCCAGTGCTCCATGCAGAACGTGCCCTTGTTGCAAAAATGAGTTGACTTTTAAGTGAATAGAAGGGCAAAATGTGCCACTGGCAAAACTGTGCTCAGTAGTCGATAGAGTGGGCATTCGGAGGGCTACCTGAACTCTTTCCTATCTATCCAACCTTCCCACCTCCTCATTCTCTTATCTGAGAAAATTAAGAATCAGCCCTGCCAACCATAGTGCAGGTAAGCCCAAGAAAAAAGTCATTAAGAGAAACAGGAATCCACCTGTGCACAACCAGAGGAGAGAGTATGTGATTGTGTCCTAACTGATCACCATCTCCATGTCTGCATATGTTATTCTGAGAATCGTAGGGAGATGAAATCTGTGTCCTCATCATATCAAAATTGCAAGACAAGTTCCATACATTTATCTTATATTAAGTCTCTATCTTAAAGATGTGCAGACTTTCAGATGTTAATTTTTATATCATCATTGGGAATTTAGAACACACTTTCCTATTTTAAAATGCTACAAAACTGGTTTCCTGGTAGAGCTACAAAGCCTATGTAATTCATATGGTAGCAATAAAAATTAATAGTAATAAAGCAGTCTAGAGAACCATTTCAGAATAAGAACTTTGGACTTGATTGGGTACAAAAAGATCAGAAGCCTATTTAGGTTTCAAGGAAATTGTATTGCCCTAGAAACCAGGACCCTAGCCAAAAAAAAAAAAAAAATTAGAAAGTGAGTTGCCAAAACTGTGCATTTCCCAATGAGGGCATTCCTCCCAAAGCCAGCATCAGATGAGGCCATGGAACTGCAAGGAGAAAGAATGTCCCAGCGTGTGGACCCAGGGCCTGCGGAGCGCAGTGGAGGAAAGTGCTGCTTCCAGAGGCCTTTCAGAAGGCACATCCACTTCTTAAAAATATTGGCTTCAAATTGGTATGTACTTTAAACTTACATTCCTTTGATAAGAATTCATTACAGGGCCACGTGTAGTAGGCAGAGGCTGGGGAATGCAGCCTGTGTGTACACGGAGAAGGAACAAAAGCAGATGTGGGAGAACAGCTAGTAGACCGGGCCGTTCCCACCCTTCACCTTCTTCGAGGCCCATTCCCTTCCCAAGCTGAGCGCCCTCCCTTCCTTCTTCCTCCCCTGCCGGCCTTCTTGGGTGTGCCTACTGGCCTCTCTCCCTGAGCTTGCAATCATTCTTCACTTCCATTTGGTTCAGCTTCTATCCTCACAGGCCAGTGAATTTGTTCACACGGACGCTAGAAATTCTCTCTTCAATGTCAAATACAGACCTATTTCCAGACGTCATCCTCAGATACTCAGCCACATTTTCCTTGTGTCTTCCTTGGGTTCTGTGGCATCAGCCTTCCCTGGTTCTTCAGCTCTGACCATCTCTTCTAGTTCACTTTTAATAGTTGTTCCTCTCTGCTCATCCCATACATATTGGGATGCCCTGGATTGCTCCTCTCATCGTTCTCCTTTGATCTTTCACATGATCTGTTTGAGCTGTTTATATCTCCAAAATGTAAATGTCTGCTCTTGACCTTTAAACCATGCCCGAGACCCCCTGGACAACTCCATTCCTCAGGCGCTCAAGCTTATTAGTCTAAAACAGAACTAAGTTTCCTTAAAAACGGCTATCTCCCTGTTCTTTGGCGTCCTCAGATATCATAAAGATGACTAACGTTTAATGAATATCTTCCACCTACCGTACAAGCCGTGGGTGAGGCATCCTACAGACATTATATTATTAAATTCTTGCAGCACTGTGTGGAGTCATGTCACTATCCCCATACTGGGAAACTGAAGCTCAGAGTTCAGTCATTCCCTTACAGTCACCCAGCTAGTAAGTGGCAGAGCTAGGATTCAAATCCAGTTCATTGATCTCATGCTTTTAATCATTAGACTACTGTCTGAATCAATTTTTCCTAAAATGATTAATGGGATCTTTTGTTGTCTAATTATTCTATATATAATACTTCATAGACAGTCAATAATTTGTGGAAAATAAAAACAGTATTGTTTTGTCAACTTAAACACATCTTGGCATAGATGAAACTTGATGTTTATCCTCTTAGTTTTATAATCTGCATCCAGTTAGCTCTATGACTTGGTAACATTGCCACCCATTTAACTTGGATTCCAGTTCCTATAAAGAATTAAATAGAAGAACAATTCCTGAAGATATGTAGAAAGAAAAAAAGTTATCCTTTAACTTGAGTCTTAAAAATAAGCATAGGTTAAATAAAATCTTAAAAGGGGGGGAAGAGGGGTGCACATGGGTGGCTCAGTCAGTTAAGCGTCTGCCTTCGGCTCAGATCATGATCCCAGGGTCCTGGAATCGAGCCCTGCATCAGGCTCCCTGCTCAGTGGGGATTCTGCTTCTCCCTCTCCCTCTGCCTCCTCCCCCCTGCTCATGCTCTGTCTCTGTCTCTCAAATAAATAAATGAAGACTTTGGCTTGGGTCATGTTCCCAGGGTCCTAGGATCGAGCCCCGTATCAGGCTCCGTGCTCTGCGGGAAGCCTGCTTCTCCCTTTCCTGCTCCCCCTGCTTGTGTTCCCTCTCTGGCTGTCTCTCTCTGTGTCAAATAAATAAAATTTTTAAAAAAATGAAATCTTTAAAAAAAATAAAAAATAAATAAAAATAGCCACGGGTATCACTGGTAGCTGAACATACCTCAAAATAATCTGGATAGCTGATACATCTTCATGTATCCTAAATTTACTGAATTATGGAATTATTCCATATTGAAGTAATATTGGGGGATTTTAAAGGATAAGGATGCTCTTGTAGCTGTTAGGATTTTATCTGCTAGTGTACTGGACTGCATGCCCCATACTCAGGAAGTCTAAGGTTACAACATGACAGGTATCAGATTCTCAATGGCATGTAATTGGTAATTAGCTATTCAGACTATTGGTAAATGTGCCACATTTTTATTTTGGGAATGTACACAAATTGCACTCAGTTGAAAACATACATTAAAATGTCTGATTTGGCTTCCAGGTTGATACATGATTGAAAGTAATGATTTTCTACCTTTCAAGCTATCACATGTGACCTTCTAAATTCCCTGTTGTAAATTGCCTGTTTCTGAAATCATGCCTTTGTGTGACCATATCCAATTAATTGCGCCATCACTCCTAAAAAGGTTTCCTGCCTCTCACTCTCCATAAAATAGTTCATTAGCTTTGCAGGGACTTTACTTCAATACTGTATTTAGTTAGCACTCCCTGGGATGTTGCAAACAGAAGTGTGAGTTCCCTAGTGGGGGAAGCAGCAGGATTAGAAGAATAATCAAAAAGTAAATATCTGGCTTTAAAAATGTTCTGGGTTGTAAAGAACAAAGCAGTATGAGGATGCTAGTAAATCAATAGCACTGCTTTTCTAATGGGCTTTCTTTCACATGAAGTATCCCAGGCAAGTCAGACTTTAGCTTTCTCAAACAGGAAAAATATACTGGGAAGCTCAGGGGCAAATTTTATTGAGCTCTTGTAGATATGATGTGTTTGGTGACTCGACTGACTGACTACATTACGTGGGTTAAGTGGAGTGAGTCTGAGGAGTGCAGTTAACAGAAATCATAGTTATAGGTGAGGCAGCTGAGATAGAGGGAAAAATCAATGGGCCGGGAGTCCAGACAGATGGAGTGTCCAGCCTGGAAATGGCCAAATGCAACCTTGAGTGAGTTCTATCTCTTATTCCACTGAACTAGCACCTAAACCTAAGATTTCTCTGTTCCTTTTGGTTCTAATTGTCTCTGACTTAATAATGGCTCAAGCTAAACAGTTCATCATGTTTAGAATCTGAATTATTAATTAGAATTATTAATCTGACAACCAAGGCATCCCATCAAGCAAATGGCATGGCTTAATGATAAGAGAAGTAGCTCACAGAAGTGAGTGTTAGGTTAGACCAGGTGTAGCATACTCACAAAAGCCCTAGCAGTAGGCATTAGTATTTTTGTCCTATTTTGTTGAAGGGAAACTGAGGTACAGAGGAATGATATTATTTCCCAAGGACATATAGCTCACAGATGATAAATGACAAGCCTAAATGTGAACCTAGGAAACCTGTGGTCTTGAATTACCACACTTCCTGCCAGTCAGCCATTGGTCAGGGATAGTCCAGAAATTTTACAACATGAATAACATAAACAGTAATTCTCTTTTCCATCTGAGTTCTGAAAAAAAAATGAGAAAAAAGACAAAATAGTTAACAGATGGAGGTTAAAAGAACCCAAACCTTTACTCATTATAAGGCAAATATTGGAGACTGAGGCATTGTGTGAAAGCCCCAGAGTTAGACAGACTTATCCCCCCATCATAGAAGGTAATGGTCCACCTAGGCCTCTCTCTGAGGAACAGAAAGTGAACTTTTTGCAAGAAAGTTTTTTGTTTATTTGTTTGTTTTTGTTTTTCCCCCACACTCGCTAATCAGATAAGTCACCTCTGGGCAGAGTTGAGTGAGGGAAAGAGAGAGGTCAGGAGTGCTGCACTCACTGAAGGCCCCCCAGTTGGAAGGAAAAATGGGAAATGGAGAAGAAAGGTTCCCATCTTAACCATTTCTCCCGGCTCTTCATTTATAATTTAGTTCCTCGTTTCATGCCATATATTTCTTGTGTTAAAATTATTTAAAATATTTTGACCGATACGGAAAAAAAATTGTCATAATCAGCACTGGCTGAGCTCCCATTGCTGGCTCAGTACCCTCTGTCTTTTCATATTTGCAAATGGACCACAGCAGCAGGGCTGGGAAAGCTGAACAGGATTACAGGTGATGAGAGTCTGTTCCTTCAGGATCGCACCCACACAATGCGAATGAAGGGCTGGGGTGATTCGTGTTGGTTAGTAACCAAACTGACTGGTTCGAGAATCAAGTAGTATGAATAAAAAAGTGATTTGTGATTGAAAGCAGTTGTGGCTTTGGAAATGTGATTTCCAAGTGGGTGTCAAAGTGGAGACAGTGGGATTCGGATGAAGCCTCTTGATGAACCCAGAGCGTGGCTACCAGGCAGTCAGTAGACATATTAGAATCACTCAGGCCCGAGTGCGATGGAGCAGGTCTCCCTCTGCAAAGTTTATTAGGCCACAGTGCATTAGCATGTGCAACAGGATGATTATTAACACCACAGAATACAAATTGAGAGATCACTGGATTCTAATTTTCTCTTACAGCTCTCCTAAATGAATGTACACAGTGCATATTTCCATGACCAATCATGTGTCTCACTTCTAACAGAAAAAATATGCTTCAGATTTATACAGATGCATGAAATATAACACCTGAACACAGAGAAGAAATGTACTCTTTGAGGTGGATAACTGGGGGAGTTCTAGGGGTTCTTCAAAGGCAATGGAATATGGGAGTACGCCATTTTCCCATTCATCCACCCACCCACCATCCATCCATCTAGCAGCCTACAAATGTGTTATGAGCAAGCACTTGGTATTTGCCAGACACTGCATACAAAGATAAAGACACAGATCTGTCCTCTTAAAGCAGACGAGAGTAAAAATATAACACAAGGTTCATTAGTGTGATTTGTGAATGACTGGAAATAGCCAAGCAGGAGGTATCATGGGAGCAGAGAAAATGAGAATTTCACTTTTATGAGACAAGTACAAAGACGTTTCCTGGAAGAAGTGGTAACTTCTATGAGCCCTGAAGTCAAGGAGGAATTAACTGGGGAGTGAGAGGTTTGGGAAGGAGGGCATTCCAGGTGGAGAGAGCAGAATGAGATCAGGGTGGGCCTGGGGCTCCAGGTAGCAGATGCTGTTGACCCCACTGGTCAGGCAGGGCCTGATGCTGAGGAAGTAAGACCTCTGTCTCTACTCCAGGAGAGGAGAGAGTGATCCTGGAAACAATCTTCATGCACTTTCATCTTGTTGTGATTTGGGCAGGATGGCAGCTGGTCCCTGGAGCCTGAGGGACCATTGTAGCGGCACATGTTCAGAATCTCATGGACAGTCCTTTGTTACATGTTTTATAAGAAAGGTGAAGCCTAAAGACTTTCCCCCCTTGGTGATATCCTTGACTTCTATTTGGACTGTTTTCCTTGAACTATAGGAATCCTCTGGGGCACCATCCATGTGTATCCCAGGGCTGGGGCAGGGACCCCTCTCTCTTCTCATAGCACGTTCTCTCACTGTGGGGAGCATATTATGTTGTAACTGGTACTTAAAAATAGCTTGTGTCTCCATTTCTCAAAGGACATAAAGCAATGTATTTATTCAATACCTTTGCATCCTTAACACCTGGCACAGTGCCTGACATCTATTAGCACTTGGTAAAGATTCACGGAAAGAAGGAATGGATGAATACCTGAGTTAGCTCTCGTGATGAGTTTTAACAAAACCTATTATACCTGAGGTTTCATAGGAAAATGGTGTCAGCAGGGCAAGCTTTCATACCAGTACCCCATCCAACAAAGCAGAGGCAACGTTCTCTTGCAGATGATTGACAGACTGCCAGACCCATCGTGGGATTATAGTAGAAGAAAGAGCATACCTTTCCTGGTGGGGACCAAGCTCATTCAGATGGGCCAGGAGTGCTATAAGTGATCAGGTCACGCACCGGAAATAGAAAGGCAGCAAAACCAATTTTGACTGTTTCTCATTTCGCCACCAGCCCTCTCTGGTTGGACCCTTAACCATCTGTGGGGGCAGGGAAAGCTGGTCCTGTGCATCACGATCTTGGGTTTTAGCGCGTTCATTAAATAGCGAGACCAGTGATCACTCATGACCGACACATTCAATTAGGAGCTGCGCAAATAATTCTCTTAAAGCTGCCCCTTGGCACCTTCTGCTGTATCATTTTAAAGTGCCGAATCAGCTAAGGAGAATAATGATCCCGCTCTGTATTGCTCATCTGGTATTGCAGGCAGTGGCTATTTAGCTCTGAGTCCATCCATGAAGTATCCAGATACAAAGGAGCATTGTGCTAGTTGATTCAATATTGCTCTTGAGAAGCTGTGTTTCAAACCTAATCCAGACCCTTTCTGTTGAACCGCTGTTGAATAAGGCACTGAAGCCAATTAAAAGAAAAGTGAGTACTCAGGATGATAAGAACCCTAGCTTTTTAGCTAATAAGGTAGAATAATAGCTTCCTCACCCTAACACTTTGAGTTTGCTTGGGCTGACAATTTATGCCTTCGAGCAACCTCACAAGGATGTCTGAGAGCAGATGGTATTGTATTGAGTCTAGGATAAATAAGTACCAAAGGATTTTTTAAAAGACACACTTGTTAAAGATAATGTCAATCCTCAGATTTAATAATGCACATAGCCTCACATGTACCTGAATTGATTAAAACCGTCTAGTGATGAAGGCCGCCTCATTCCTTTGATATTGAGTACACGATAGCACTTTGATACTGCCTCATGTTCTCTTTACAGCAACGATGTTCTCTTTACAGTAACTACAGCAATTAAATGAATATTAACCATGTTTTGCACATGAAAAATACCTGAGAATCAAAAGTAATAGGTGATAAAGATAGGGAAAATACTACCATTCTTGGATTATGAAAATCAGTTCTCATCTAAGTTTTGATGCAGAGTAGTTCCACGGGTATGAACAGATCATCACTTCCCAGGATTCACTTGAAAATGAGAAGCTAAAATTGGAAAGTCATCAAAGTCATTTAAAGAAATAAAGACTACTGGTTCATGGAGAATTCCACATTATAAAGTTAATTATCAGAAGACCTCAAGTCTGTCTCTATAATTCCCTTCTAACTTACTTTTCCTTCTCTGGTAGCAATAATTTCACTCATTCATCCATTAAAAAAAAACAACAACTTATTTGATGAGTCCTATAGATCCCATGCTGTGAGTACAAAGATGAACAAGACTTTCCTCTTAGTATCTCCCCTTAGAGAGATCAGAGTTTAATGTGTGACTTTGTAGTTTTTGGATTTTTGAGAGGGTATTTTCAACATAAATGAAAACTTCTCCTAGTTTTCTTTAACATAAATGGAAATCATGCTCCAAATGTAAGAAAACAGAAAACAAAAACGAAGAACTCTTATTCCTTGGAAAGATTTTAGCACAAGATCCAGAAACTTATTTCCTTAGTTACCTAAAACTCTTTGTAGAATGTTCTACGGCCTGTCAAGGAGACAAGTGAACTTAGAATTTGCCCATATTCATCATGGAAGTGGGTTCCAGGACACTATTCCACTAATTCTTCCAGGCATCTCTTCTGATTGGTTGGTACCCATTTGGTGCTAGTTGTTAAATATTTTACAGATCACACCTGCAATCCAAGTGTCTTTCCAGGGACCGTTTTCTAAACTCACGGCTCTAACTTGTTTGTTATGGTCACTGACCTCCAGTTTCAGAGTTTATTTTCTCTTTGGGAACTCCTCTGGATTTGATGATTGGTACCTTCCTGGGATTCTCCATCTTCTCTCAAACCCCAGCTTAATAACCGTGGTCCATCCCCACACCATTCCCCTTAATCCATACCATTCCCCTCCTGAGCGTACTAACCTTGCAGGTGGAGGGGGTCTGACATTCCAAGGCACACAGTCTTCATGATCTCTCTTGGCTTTCTGGGTCCCTCACTGTCACTCTTCACCAAGCCAGACACAGGCCCCTGGCCTCTTCTCCCTACTCTGTCCCTCTCAGTCTCCCTCCAACAAAGTGAGATTTCCATCTCCACCTTGTCAAATTCTGCCTGGCCAATATGACTTTTCCTGGGAACTCTGAACACGATTAGCTAAAACAATAAACACATCTGGGCTGAAATGTTCTAATGGTCTGCCCATCGCAGGCAGCACATTGGCCTGACGACTGGAGACTGCTGAAGATAAAGCCTTAGCTCAGGAAACAGCTTTCTCCGTTGTTCTTCCAGGCACTAGCACAGCCTCAGATTACACCATTCCTCCCCATCCGTGATGGGCCCTGATTGATTCTTCTCTACATTCCTGACTTCCTGCCTTTCTCTTTATAATTTACAATTTATATGCAAAGAATTTTCAGCATCTGACTATTCCAAATTGAAAAAAAAATATTGTATAATCTTGTTCTTGCAACCCTAATTACTCGGATTTCAAACCTCAGCTACGTAGCCAGGAACATTTTAAATGAGCAAACATTAAATACTGCCTTTGCACCCATTCGTGTTTTCTTAAATATGTTATGAGGATTTCTAACTCTGGTCTCCATTCGGATCTAAGTTGCAAGGTATCTTGTGCCAGTGGGTTAGAGAAAGGATGTTTCATGCTAATTCTTAGTCACATGAGGTAAGAGAGCAGAGAGCAGAGTCTCCGAAATGAAAGAGGCAAGGAGAGAAATAAAGAAAGGGAATGGCATGAGCGGCTGGGATGGTGAGGCAAGAGAGTAGTAGCAGTAAAGAAAGGTTAAGGGAACCAAATGTAAAATCCTGGTTTTTTGGCTGACGAGTGAGGAGTCATGAAGAATGAATTTAGCAAGTAACTGAGTAACCCTAGTTGAGTAAGGAGAAACCTTGAGCATTTCTGACACATGTGATAATTGGTGTCTGTATGCTAAATGTTCTCAACTCTGCATTCAGATTCATATAATGAAATCTTTTCATACCTTTGTTTATCAACTTTCATGACTATAGTCATAAACAATAACTAGGGATGCTACGCCTGGAAAAATAATTGTGGCCATATTTGTTAAGCTTCTGTTTATTATCATCTCTGAATTTCATGTAGATGTGTTTCTGCAAATGGTTTGAGTGCAGGCATTAACAACCAGATTTCCCCAATGAATTATTAAGAGTTGGCTAGGAAATCCCTGAGACTCATTTTTTTTTTTTTAAAGATTTTATTTATTTATTTGAGACAGAGAGAATGAGAGACAGAGAGCATGAGAGGGAGGAGGGTCAGAGGGAGAAGCAGACTCCCTGCCGAGCAGGGAACCCGGTGCGGGACTCGATCCCGGGACTCCAGGATCATGACCTGAGCCGAAGGCAGTCGCTTAACCAACTGAGCCACCCAGGCGCCCCCCTGAGACTCATTTTGCAAATATTCTTGTACATCCCATTCATGTCCAAGATAAAGAAGAGAAAACTCAGAACTGAACTAGAAAAACAGCTTTGAATGTTTGGATTAAGCAGGAGCATTCACAATCTAGGGGGATCACTTTTATCTGAGCCTGAATTGATTTGGGCATTTTGGTTCCACGGGAGCTGGGTAATGTGTTTGCTTTGTGGCTTACATCAAAACTTAGTCTATAAAATGTCACTGACATGGGGATGTTGAACTTAGGCAAATCAGACCCTATTTAAAACCAGCTTGTTTCCTGCTACTGTGTAACCTGCAGGATCAGCAGCAATATCAGTGACCCCAGTGCCCTGATATAAACTATGTGACATCACAGAGTTCTGAGACTCAGATGTTGGTCTCCACTGGCTCTGGTCTCAGTACCACTGAATATTTCTTCATGACTGACCCCGACCCCATTTTTCTAGCTTCCTGTCTATTTTGTGTGTTTTCTCTCACCATTAAACGAGTCAATATATGAGACTACTAGTAATTCTTTAGATCAGTTGTCTTCAAAGGGACAGAGGCAATGGACATGGTTAGAGGTGGTATTTAATCTGGCGGGGGGCAGCACAAGATAATACATGAGCAGTAAATATTAGAAAATGAGTTTATGCTTTTAAAATCTATTTTATGTTTGTGTTTTTATATGCATAATATAGTGGTACAGTAGTACAACACATACATAACTACTATATATTTGTGTGTGTAAAACAACAAAACCATGCATGATGAGGAATTTTAATTTCAATCCTAATGCATTTATTTAACTATCCATGCATTCCATAAATAATTTTAGTATGTATTTTTTTGCCCAGCACTGTGGTAGGCACCGAATACAATAGCAGCTAAGATAAACACAAGCCCTCCATTCAAAGATCACAGTCTACTTGGAATACTACTTCCTAGGGCAATGAATGCTGTAAGCTTGTAAGACAGGGACCTGGCTTAGTCTGGGAGTAGGAGTTGTCAAGAAAGGCTTTTAACATTATTCTTTTATCGTTTTTCTTTGAAATTGGAATACATTTTTATAGTATTCTCTAATGAATTGTCCCAAAGAGTGTAGCTTTTACAATCAGTCTATATTCCTTAAGAAAGGGAATGTAGTTTTTTCCTCATAAAATTTAATGTTCTATGTTTCCTTTTCTCCACTGTCTACTGTAGAGGTGAAATAGTTATTATATGAGCTGCTTAGTCAGAAGTAGTATATCTAAGGTTACAGCATGGCCAAGGTTGCCCTCATTCTACTGAGAAATCACAGGAGAGATGATGTTAATGATATATTGTGACCTGCATTTCCAAACCTCTGGTGCTGTTACACACACATACACACATGCACACACACACACGGCCACATACACCTATATAAAACAGTTAAGGTTTTTTCTTGATGATAAGAAAAACGAAGAGATGAGATGAATTTCTTGATAGAAATATATTTGAACTTACGAATATTAAACATCTAAGTTAGATAAATATAATTAAAATTTTAAATGAAAATGACTTTTAATAAAGCACATGGCCTTCAAAAAGTAGGTGATATTTTAGTTTTAAATTACTAGAGTAAAAGTGTTATTAATCATTATAATGTGCCTAAAATATAGTTCCTTATATTTCATTATATCAATCATAAATAGATAAATTGAGTCCATAAGTATCTTAAAGGATTATTCTATTTACATGGCAAACCAGAGGATGAATTTAGAATGAAATATAACAAACAATAAATAATGAACTTTCCCCTCAATACCAATCCACATTATTTCTCTCTTTATATACATATTCACTGTAAGCTCTTTTTTTTTTTTTAAAGATTTTATTTATTTATTTGACAGAGAGAGACACAGCAAGAGAGGGAACACAAGCAGGGGGAGTAGGAGAGGGAGACACAGGCTTCCCGTGGATCAGGGAGCCCGATGTGGGGCTCAATCCCAGGACCCTGGGATCATGACCTGAGC
>NC_138375.1:101619988-101629927 GCF_054177405.1 Leptonychotes weddellii | reverse complement strand
AGTCTGTGCCCGTCCCCAGCGCGTGAGGCTGTCACTCACTGGCGGTGTAGGATCCCCATGGCCAGGGTCCCTCCCGCTGCCGTTTATCCTCTGATATCTGCCCGAGGAATCACAGCTCTCCGCTTTGTACCTCAAAACCAACCGCCTGTGATATTCTGTTTGTAGAGATCCAGATCTTCTTATATCTCAGGCTGATTTCGTGGGTGCTCAGAGTGGTCTGGTAGATATCCAGCTCAATTCTGGGGACCAGTTGAAACAGGGTCCCCTACTCCTCCGTCATCTTTCCTTCCCCCCATTGTAAGCTCTTTTAAAAAAATACGGAATAGTAGTTTTTGTTTATTTTTCTTTTGCAGTGCTCTTTTGGCTATTTTCTATATTCTTCTGTGTAAATTAATTTGGCTTAAAATAGGTTTATTATTTTTATAATTATTATAAATGTTTATTATAAAAAGTCAAAACAGTACAAATATAGTCAAAGATGAATATAAAAAATATTGAAAAATCGTACCCCCAATGAGAATATAATTATTATTATTATTCTGTAGCATATCCTTCTAGACCTAGGTATACATTTATAGGCTTGTGGATATAGATGCACAATCTTATAAATGGCATCATGTTATACCTTACTCTTGAATCTGCCATTTTACTCAGTATTTTACATGTATTAGATCTGTTTCATATGTAAGGATTTTAATTCTTTGTCATGTGTTATATTACATGTATTGCAAATTTTTTCCACTATCTCCTTTATTACTCCATTTTCTACAAACACCCAAAATGTTTAGAAAGTACTATACTTCTAGGATTTAAAATTTATTTGTGTTTCCTTCTAGTAATTTTATTTTTGCTTTTTACATTTAAATCTTTGGTTCATATAGAAACTCTTTTGGGAAAGAATATAGGAATCCAGATTTATTTCTTTCAAAGTTACTTGCTTGTTGTCCAGTTCTGTTGACTGGATAATTATTTCTTCCCTATTGTTTTGGAATGCCATGTTTACCCATTGTATATTTGGCTAGATTTCTACACGCTGTTTCCATTGATCTCTATCTAATCCTGTGCCAGTACCTTGATTTTAATTGCTCCTATGTTTTAATATTTGAAAGGATAATTTCTATCTTTATTGTTTATTGTTAAAATTTTCCCTTATTGCTCTTCTAGACAAACTTTAGAAAAATTCTGGTAACATAAAATAGCATTCTTTGAGGGTTTTACTTTGGTCACACTGGATTTATAAACTGACTTAGGAGAAAATACTCACAATATTGAGTTCTTATAGTAAAGAAAAAATGTTAACTCTTCATTTATTCGGGTTTTTTTACACTGCATTATTCAATAGAGTTACATAATATCCCTTCTAGAGGATCTTCACATTTCTCATCAAATCAAGATTTTTGTTGTTAGAGTGAGTTGGAACTTTACTTTTCATTTCTAAATTTCTGTTTCTTTAGAAAAGCTGTTGATTTTTATTGGTTTTTCAAAGGGTCTTCTTTTTGTGTTGTTATTTAAAATTGATAAGGTGAGCTCTTATTGTAAATCTGTAAATCAGATCATTACTTATACATTATAAGTGTTTCTAATATATTCATAAAACAAGTGTACTCAACTAATAAGTGTATAGAACTAAAAGCAATTGGTCTAAAAATAAAAACTAAAAATAGTTTTATAATATATAAAATTATAAAACGGCAATATAAAAGGCTAATATTTATTTACAATTTTAATGATGTAAGGATACTGAGTTCAGGAAATATTTTTTCATAACAAATCAACATCCTCCCAAGAAGTGTGATCTTCAGTAGCCTGAAGGAATGAAGGGACAATGATGGGACATGATTTGGGGAGGTGATTTGAGACCAGTTTGTGAAAGATGATCAGAAGTTGGAATCTGAAGGTAGAAACAACAGGCTCTGGTGACTTATTAAAAGAGAGAAAGAGAGTGAGAAAGGAAAAGTGTTAAGATGTGTGTTTGGGGAGCCTGTGGATGACAGTGTCATTGAATGAGATGAATAATACAGGAGATTGTTGAGTTTTGTTTGGGTCATGCTAGCTTGGTGGTAGGTGATAAGGTGGTGATAAGACATGTAATTGATGATGCCCATTGGAGCAGTTGAGAGAGATGGGAACTGGTGACTAAGATTGGTCATCATTTGCCTTTAGATGATAGTTGAAGCCATGGAAGGATAAATTTTATCCTAATTGAAAAAAAATTATGATGGAGTTTTGTACATATTCAGTAAGTGCCATGATCTTCCATTTACATATAATCTATTTTGGATGCCCATTATTTATATCATGCCGGCAGACTGAAGAATAAATGAAGCATTTTAGATTAAATGACCCAGAAATGAAACCCAAAACTATAAAAATTCATATTTTCTGACTTTATGGCCAATGTTTTCTGCATTTGCTTCTTCTTTTTCTGACCTGATTTTCTTTTAGTTGCTCTTTTTGTTAGATGAGCTGGCTTAGTTTAAACATTTGAATTTAAAGCTTAGAGCAATTTAAGGATTTCCAAAGCATTCTTAGAGCCACTACTGAACTATAATATGTCACATAGGTAATGAAGTATTGCTTGTAGAGTGCAATTTACCTGAAGGAAATCATTTTTAGCAGAAGATAATAAAAGGGCTTTTCATGGTCAAAGATTTATGGAATCTTTCTAGGGAGCTCAGTAAGTTGGAACATATTTTAAACTGAAAAGAAGAAGAAATTACATAGAGTTTTATTTCACTCTACAAGATTCAAATCCACTTTTCAAATAGGTTATATGACAGACAACATATCCGATTATGCTGTTTACAGTTATAACTTAAATGTCCTAAGTCTTAGGAACAATTTCTACTACAGAGAGAGTACTCCCATAATGAATTATAGTTAATTTTCCAAATTTTCAATGGAATCTTCAAATTTAGAGGAGAAAATATTTCAGGAAATTCTCAATGCAATGATAAACCAGTAGTGAAATCCCTTCTGATCATGTTCTCTCTCTCTCTCCAATTTTGCATTTGAAAAATCTTTGAATTTATGAGTATCTTTCCAAGAATGATTCAACTCCTTTCACAGAAATGATTCAGAAGCATTTGTTCATTCATTCTCTCATTCAACAAATATTTATTGAATGCCTACTGTGTCCCAGGTGCTGTCCCAGGTGAAGATATAAAACAAAAATACCACAAAGGGTTTATATTCATGTGGGTGAGATAAATAATAAATAATCAAATATAGAAATATACCCATATAATTTCAGGTAATGATAAACAGATTACATATACATATGCACACACTATATGTAATATGCAATTTATAATTACGTATAATTATAATATATACAACATAAATGTAATCTATATAATTTCTTTATGATCGGTATTATGTTTAATAAATCTAGTTTGTGAAAAGACCCATGAAAAATGTATATATTTTAAATGCAAGGAAGAATCTACTGTAATGAAAGTTAGTTAACTCTATCTCAGAGTGATAGTTTCATAACTTATTAGTGACAGAGGGGGATATACAGGGTATCATTGCACACTTAAAAATAGATAAAGTTTGGGGAGAATAAGAACTGCTTTATATGTGCCTATTATGTTGCAGGGATAGTAATGGTAATGGAAATTTTACCTACATCGGTTCATTTAATCCTTCCAACAAAGCTCTATAAATTATCATTATCCTCATCTCATGGTAAGACAAACTAAAGCCTAGGGAGGCCAAGTGACTTCCCCAAGGTCTATCTAGTAAATAAGTACAAATTTAGACTCCAGCCTGCTTCAACATTCATTTTGATGATTATTGGAGAAAAGGAGTAAGAACTTTACTTTTAAGAACAAGTAGAATTTTATTTAGCAGCCTACTAAAAATTCTGCCATGGTTAATACAAAGGTTAAAACGTCCCTTATTGGTTGCATCATTTATGCTGCTTAACAAGCCATGCTAAAGCTAATGACTTAAAATAGCAGTATATGTAACCTACTATTCTGTAGGTCAACAGTTTGGACTGGACGTAGCTGGGTGGCTCTTCCTGTCTTGATCGGGTTTTCTCATGCAGAGAGTGGCTCTATTTCTGAGAGTTGCCTAGCTGTTGGCTGGGCAGTGGGACAATGAGGCTATTGGGTCATATGCATGTCATCATCCACAGACTAGCCTGAGTTTGTTTACATGTTACCTGGCCAAAGTTTTGAGAGAGGAAGGAAGCATGCAAGGTATCATGAGACCTAGATCCAGAACTGGAGCACTGTTACTTCAGTCATACCTCTTGGCCAAAACAAGTCACAGGGCTGGTTCACAATCAAAGACATAGAGAAATAGCTGTCACCCTTTGGTGGGAGAAGCTGCAAAATCACATCATAAAAGGGACATGCAGACAGGTAGGTTTGAGGAATTATAGCTGTTTTTGCAGTCTGCCACATTAGGCAAAGATGTTTTCCTCTAGAGTGAGTTAATCACATAGGAAAATAATTCTCAGTATTGCTATTTGACATGCACACGTATGTCTGTGTACATCTAAATGTGTAGGTATGTCTACACATATATACGTTATCTAAGTTGTATTTCCACATGATGTACTTTTATTTCAAATGAATAAATACACTAAATTGGAATTATGTCTCTTCCTTTGGGAGAGATAATGTCTCCACTGCATTTTCTTTGGTCCCATTTAAAAGTTTATGCCTATCCCATAGTAAACTCCCAAGAAACATTGGGTGAATAATCCTTGGCAGGCTTTATGTAATCTTTTTCTTCCTTTAGTCCCAGAGAAAAAGAAGCAATTATCTATTCTTGTATCACTCATCTTTGCCAATGAGGGGGATGACATGATATTTTTTTCTAGATAACAGTTTACCCCTCCAGAGTCTATAGTAGGAAGGAACATTTAGTTACACCATGGGTGCTCATAGTGGAGAATAATTAGTCTACTATTTCCTCTGGCAGAATCAAGCTTTATTTCTCCAGCTGGCTTTTTTAAAGACAAAAAAAAAAAAAAAAAGACTTTTAAAATGTGCCAATATTAGACTTTGAAAGAAATAATAAAGTTAATTATTTCTGAAGCAGTTGAAAATTGGTTCTAATCCACTGGCCACTGACATGATTATTACCTCTTGCCTTAAGTTCTTAATATGGTGACAACCTTGAGATGCAAAAAACAAAAAGGAAACAAACAAAAAATGTAATATTCTGTCCCTATTTATGCAGGGTAGATAAACGTGAAACTTATTATAAGGTTTTCTAAACCTGTGAGATCTTGGCAACCCATTATGGAAATTCTAATCATTATGCCTTGCCTGGGATTTGAAAAGTAAGAGTTTATACAGTCCCTGAGACTACATTTATCCCTTTTCCTACCCACCCTCATCCTGCCCCATGCAGAAGCAACAATAAGATGAGGATGTAAATGGATTTATAAAGATATCTGCCTGTGGTTTCCTGGAATTGGATATGTGAATATCAACCCCATTTTATCACATAAATCTGATATGGGAAGGAGACTATGTTAGTCAGAATAATTAATGATAATAACATAGACCAACCCTATATCTTAGTGACAATGTAAAACACTTTTTTTCTTGTATTATTTCTTTCTCACATTTCTTTCTGGTCTGAAGCAGGTTGGGTAGTTCTTCTGTGTGGACCTCCTTGAAGCACAAGGCCCAGGCTTCTTTTATCTTACTGTGTCCACCATCTTGGATTCCTTTGTTTTTAACCATAAGGGAAAGAGAGCATGGGGGAGGCACACACACACTTACCTATCATGGATAGGACTTACTTACCTCACATTCCATTGGTAAGAGTGAGTCATAGCACCCATCTAGAATGGATCCATGGAGTTGGGGAATGTAGAGGAACACAAACAACCTCTGACACAAGTATTCAGAGAAACGTGATTAACATGGACTATCAAAATTAAATGATAATGTTCATATCCTTCTGCAATTCCTCTCATATCGAGGTCCCACTAACGTCTTAATTGTTAAGTGTTTCATTTCTCTCATAAAATAAACAATTGGATGTTTATTAGCATGTGAACGAATAGAAACTAAAGTATATCTTAAAGTACAGTCATGTCTTAAGGATTTTTCATTAGAATTTCGCTACCTACAGCAAATATCATTATACTCAGTGAAATAAATGAGTTCAAAAATTATAAATTAATGCATCAAAATCTCATCTGAAATTATGTATGTGTATCTTACTTTTTTTTCCAGCCATGTTATTTCTAATACACGTATCCATCTTAGTTAGACATGTATTTTCCATCCATAGCAAAAAAACCCCACCAAAACAAACAAACAAACAAACAAACAAAAACCCAAAGGAGTTATTAATTTCCTGGGGCCAAACATTGGCTGCTTAAAACCATTCTTTGTGCACATTTTTTTCATATTTGTCATTGTATCCCTGACTAAGCTCCTCTAATAATTCAAGTGTTAAAGACCCATCTAAGCAAATGGAACTATAATTGATTGATTGGAAAAGCCCTAGATGAGACAGATCTTTGATCAAACACATGAGATCTCACTTTCATTTGGCGACCTGAATGTCCTCAGTTGGTGGCCGCGTTTGAGCAGGCAGGGAGCAGTGGTAAGAGAGAGATGTCTTTTAGAACATTGAAGCAATGCTAATTAACTAAATTATTAACCCTATTGTTAAGAGTTGCTAATTGCAGGAAATATAGGGTGCAAACCATACCTCCTGTCACCCTTGCTTCCTCTGAATGGGTGTTCATATTACAATATCATAGATGCACAACAAAGGAAGAGATGGACAGAAGAGTAAGAGAACACATGCAAAATAGGTTGCACAGTGGTAAAAGCAAACAGAAGCTATACTATCAGTCATCTTCCAGTATTTGCAGGTAGAGATTTGGTAGAGGTCAACAATCAGGGAGGAAATATTTATCTGGTCCTGCTGCTCTTCCTTTCCCACATCCCAGTTCTCCATTTGATGGACTCCGGTAAGGACAAGGAGATCCTTTTTAGAAGAAGGGAAGGCCTTTCATGTTCAGTCTTTTACATTGATCCTTTATGAGAAGGCCCCTGGAGGTCTTTGGTCCTGTTCTCACATTCTCTCTGGAAGGGGCAGAATGGAGCCTGGGAAAGAGAAAGCAGTACTGTCTGCTGCCAGTTTGTTCAAGGCTAAAGGGGAGAGGGAAGAAGGAGGCAGAGATTCAGGGGAGCATCTTTTTTCAATAATAAAACTTAGAACTGTAGTATTTTCTTGGTGTTGATTTCCTCTCATAAGTCTTGCAGCATCTTCAGAATTATTCTCTTCTTCCCTTTGGTAGGATAGGGTAAAGGAAAAATATACAGTGATATAAATGATATTAATTATATCCATATTGATACAATTACTGAACACCAAGCCAGGCACCTTGTGATTAAGTCTTAGAACAACCCCAGCAGAGAGGTACACATAAGATCATTTCTCAGCTAGGAAAACAGAGTTTAAATCATTGGTCCAAATGTCGTAGAGCTCATAAAGAGGAGCTGAGATTCAAATCCAGTAAGCTGGATGACTCTCAGAAACCTTACGCAGAGCAACGAAAGCCAGATACAGAAGGGAGCATACTGTATGAATCCATTCATCTGAAATCATAGAGCAAACAAAAACTAAGCTTATAGTGGTAGAAATCAGATCAGTTGTTGCCTGGGGGAGCAGGAGCAAACTGACTTCACAGGGCACAAGGGAATTTTTTTTGGTTAGATGAGTATGGATAAATATGCTCTATTTCTTGATTGTGGCGGTGGTGAAACAAGTGTATGTTTGTCAAAACTTATTGGACTACATGCAAAAATGGATGTATTTAAATGTATGTAAATTTTAGTCCAATAAAGATTTAAAAAAATGATGCAACCAATATGGCAGTCTTTCCTCAAGGAAACACTGCCACAAAGAAAGAATCTGTACGTGTCTACATAAGGGAAAATGGGATAGAGCAAACAAGCACAGAATTGCTCGATATTAAAGAAAGAGCTGTTCATGTTTCTTATGGCTGAATCATCCAATTAGTACTTATGTATTTTTCTAGTTAACAATGGAATGTTTCACTGTATTTAATTAATAGACACTTACTAAAGTTATGTCTAAACATGCAAAGTATGCAGAGTTCAGAATCCAGACATTCTTTGGCTTAATTTTCTTCTTCAAATTAAAAAGAAAGCACATTTTATGAAATTAAGATATTCAGATGATTGCTTTAATTTTTACTTATCTTACCTCTGTAGACAGTGCATATCTAAAGATAAGGTATTATTGACTAATGCCTAGCTTGAACTCAGTAGGGAATGCAGGTTATAAAATTAGTATTAGTGCAGATCAAAGCAGACTCATCTTTGGCAGGTATTCTGCCTTATAAGCACATTTTACAAAGAGGTTTGGATAAAATCTGTTTCTTATTTGTTGGAAAATTAATTTTCAAAGAAATTAGTCATCTTCCTCCTAAGAACTTCAAGTTTAAAATATTACAGTATAACCCAGTTTACTTGGGTGAAATAGAAAGGGAAGATTCTAGATTAATGCAAACATAAGTATTAGCTAAAGTGTTACATGGGTCAAAGATCTGAACAAACACTTCATCAGAGAAGATATTCAGATGACCAATAAGGATATGAACAGATGCTTAACATCATTAGTCATTAGGGGAATCCAAACTAAAACCACAGCAGGATACCACTGCACATCTATTAGAAGGCTAAAATAAAAAAAAAAAAATTTTTTTTTTTTAATTAAAGAACAACAACAAAAAGCTGAGAAGGTTGCAGAGCAACTACACCTCTCATTCTGTGATGGTGGAAATGTGAAATGATACAGCCACTCTGGAAAGCTGTTTGACAGTTTCTTATAAAACAGTGGCACCTGGGTGGCTCAGTCATTAAGCGTCTGCCTTTGGCTCAGGTCATGATCCCAGGGTCCTGGGATTGAGCACCGCATTGGGCTTCCTTGCTCAGTGGGGAATCTGCTTCTCCATTTCCCTCTGCCTGCCACTCCCCCTGCTTGTGCTCTCTCTCTGTCTCGCTCCCCCTCTGTGTCAAATAAATAAATAAAATCTTTAAAAAAAATTCAAATATATGACCCAACAATACCATTCCTGGGAATTTATCCCAAAGGAATGAAAACTCATGTTTACACAGAAAACTGTACCCAAATGTTCAAAGCACCATGATTCTTGATAACCCCAAACTGGAAACCACCCAGATGTCCTTCAGAGGGTAATAGTTAAACTGTAGTTCATCTATACCATGGAATACTACTCAGCAATAAAAAGGAATGTACTATTGATATACACAACAATTTGGATGAATCTATAAGGATTTATGCTGAGTGGAAAAGTCAATCCCAAAAGGTCGTATAGTATACAATTCCATTTATGTAATATTCTTGAGATAACAAAGTTATGGAAATGGAGAACAGACTAGTGGGTTGCTAGGGGCCAGGGACAGAGGAGGGGGTGGGAAGGGGATGTGGCTATAAAAGGGCAATGAGAAGCATCCTTGAGGTGATAGAAATGTTCTGTAACTTGACTGTATTAATGTTATGATATTATATTATAGTTTTGTAAGATGTTACCATTAGGGGATGTTGGGTAAAGGGTACACAGGATCTTTCTATATTCTTTTTTTTTTTTAAGATTTATTATTTATTTATTTATTTATTTATTTATTAGCGGTGGGGAGGAAGAGTCTTTTTCAAAAAATTTTTTATTGTTATGTTAATCACCATACATTGCATCCTTAGTTTTTGATGTAGTGTTCCATGATTCATTGTTTGTGCATAACACCCAGTGCTCCATGCAGAACGTGCCCTCTTTAATACCCATCACCAGGCTAACCCATCCTCCCACTCCCCTCCCCTCTAGAACCCTCAGTTTGTTTTTCAGAGTCCATCATCTCTCATGGTTCGTCTCCCCCTCCGATTTCCCCCCGTTCATTCTTCCCC
>NC_138375.1:101604867-101619888 GCF_054177405.1 Leptonychotes weddellii | reverse complement strand
TGAATGTGATGCCTGCAGCCTTTGGAATACTCCTTTTCCTAGATTTTAGCATGGATTACACCCTCCCTTAATACAGTTGCTCACATGTCACCTCCTTAATCTTACTTGCTCACTTAATGTCATTTGCTAAAATATCACGTCTTCAAAGAAGACTGGTCTTACCACTGTATCTAACTGAACGTATTAGTAATAAAAAAGTAAAAAATAATAAAATAAAATAACACACTTCCCTTTCCCGTGTTGTTCTCCGTTCTCTGATATTACTTAATTTCCCTTTTGGGTATTTATTCTTAGCTGACACTATAGTATCATTTTGTCCACTTGTTTTCTTGTGATAAAATACACATCACATAAAATTTACCATTATAATATTATTTTCATTTGTTTATGTACTGTAGTGAATGGTAATTAAGTTCTACTAGGGTAAAGGCCACATCTTCCCTATTCATTAAAGAATCCCCTGGACCTAGAACAAATATTTTTAAATAAGTAGTTATTAAATTAATGAATGAGTGAGTGAAAAAAGCAAGTTGGGTAAATACATATATCTCTATGAGAGAATTTGTGTGTAAAATTTAACACAAAAAACCATTATATACTATTTAGTCCTGCTAGGCAGGTAACGGATATTGCTGTTGTGTGTGTGGAGTGGGGGTATAGGGATACTACATCAAGAGTGAAAAAAGAGATAAATAATACCTGATGGCCATTAGTGTTTTACAGAAGACATGGGAATATGATCTAAGGAAAATTATACATACAAATTTGTTAGCGACTCCTTTCAGTTGCAATAGTTTTTTCCAGTTATTTCTTTTAAGCTGTTCTACTGAGGAATTAGCAGCTATGAGCTTGTCTGTAGTAGATTACACCAAAGCTTGGGCCCTACCAGGTAACAAAACGTTTATGAACTTCAAAGAATAGTACCAGTGATTCAAATCGAAACAGTGTAATAACTGATCAATTAAATGTCTTGAATCTATGTGCACTCATTTCATTGCTGTTACTTGATTCATTCCTTCATGGACTCTCATTCTGAAAAAAATCATCTTCTCAATACCAGCCCTGGGACTGCTTCTCTGTGAGGTTATTCAAACTCTGTATTATTCATTTTCTATCTTTGTGATAGCAACATAATGCCTTGCATGCTATAGGCTTTCCATAAATGTATCTTAAAATCAGGAAATGAATACACAAAGGACGTTTGGTTCTATTTCACATATTTAGGAATAAGAACCTTTGGTAAGTTTATTTCCTCTGAAACCTTATGAAGTCATGGAAAACTACACTTCTAGAAATTCTTAAAGTAGTTAATGAGAAATTTGCATGTTCCACTGAGGACCATGATGGCCAACACCCTGTGCTAAATTCTTGAAGGACACAAAGAACCTTTTTTATTGCCTTGCATTGCAAACTCCTCTGGGTTTGCTGCAATAGAATTTTATGAATAGATGGGCTGCATTATATTTTAATTCAGTGCTTCTGGCAGGTTCCAACACACAGGTGTGAGAGTGTGAATCAAAAAGTAGGCAGCTCTGTTTACTTGGTTAGGGATTGTATAAGATGACATTCATTGTCCCTCAGGAAATCAGCACAACCCAATATAATTGACTATATTTTATTATGTTTGGAATGTTCATGTTTCCCCAAACCAGCTATGCTCTATCTGATTACAGTTAAATCAAAAATATTTAAAGCATTTTCCGCTTGTAAATGGTAGTTGCAGATAGGGTGAATAAGCTACTACTCTGTATGTATGGGTAGCCCCAAGTGTGAGCATCTCCACTTCTGCTCAGTGTTTAGGCCAAAGATATGCTGAAAACACCTGGCAAAGACTATGTTTCTCAAACTTAAGCATGAATCAGAATCATAAAGAGTTTGTTAAAGCCCAAGATTCTTTTATTGAGGTTAATTATACCTCAATTAGCTGGAGGGAAAAAAAATGATTCCTGGGCCCTTTTCCCAGAGATTCTGATTCCACAGATCCAAGGGGGTGGGGCACAAGGAATTGCATTTCTAACAAGCTCCCAGATGATGCTGGTCTGCACACCACGGGCTTTAGAACACACCACTAGGTTGACCAGAGCTGGCCATAGAACTGGAACTAGAAATACAGGCTGCTAGCAATCCACGTAGCTGCCAATTAAGTGGAAATCAGCTGAAGAACTCAGCTGAGGTAGGAGCAGGAAGAAACTACAACTTCTCAGAAGGCAGATAATGAATGTGCAGCTAATTATGTGGGAGATGACTCATCGGATGGAGATGATTCAGGGAAAATGGTACAGCAGAACTGAATGGAGACATTAAAAGCATCCCTGAAGTAGTGATGCATGGGGAACGTCAGACCAGAGCCAAAGATTTCTTTTATTGCTTCTGAACCTTTGAGCATTTTGTCCTAAGGAGACAACCAATTGCCATGCATCTTGGAAAACAAAATTATATGATGCTTTTAAAGAGATTATATGATGTATAAACATAAGGTGGTAATAGCTGTGTCAAACACTCCTGATTGATTTCCCAATATCCGTTCGCCCCTCCTCGTTACCAACAGAGTCATGGTATGATATTAACTGAGGACACCTGGATTGGTTTTATATACTATTGATGGCCCCAACAATTTTATTGAGTGTAGCAGTATGCCCAGTTATAAAATTTGATTTCACAGCTTCCTTTATAGCCATGTGGATCCATGTGGCTGCGTTCTAGCAAGAAGGGCATGACCTGGAGTCTTCCAGGCAGGCTTCTGGTTGTCCAGAGGTTTTCCTGATTTAAAGAAATAAAAGGACAGACTTAGCGGGGTGCCTAGGTGGCTCAGTCGTTAAGCGTCTGCCTTCAGCTCAGGTCATGATCCCAGGGTCCTGGGATCGAGCTCCGCATCGGGCTCCCTGCTCCACGGGAAGCCTGCATCGGACTCCCCCTGCTTGTGTGTCCTCTCTCGCTGTGTCTCTCTGTCAAATAAATAAATAAAATCTTTAAAAAAAAAAAAAAAAGGACAGACTTAGCTGCATAATGCTCTTCGCCATTTCTTCTTACTCCTTTTCTGGAAGGTAGCTGTGAGGCTTGGAGGGGTAGGAGCCATCTTTGGAAGCATTGGGACAAAAGCCAAATGAAAAGATGGAAAAATCTGGGACCCTGGCATCCTGGAGTTTCTACACTAGCCCGTGGCTGCCAACCCCAGCTTTCTGTTGCATAAGGAAAGTATAGTCATTTGGTTAAGCAGTTGCTTTTGTGTGCCTCTTTCACAGAGCCAAACAAAATTCCTAACATGAAATGGATATCATATATTGAGAATTTACTCCCTCTCTCTCTATTTATATATATATGTATATATATATACATATATATATGCCAGTTACTTGTCCAAGAATTTTATTTTATTTTATTTTTTTAAAGATTTTATTTATTTATTTGACAGAGAGATAGAGAGCACAAGTAGGCAGAGTGGCAGGCAGAGGGAGTGGGAGAAGCAGGCTTCCCGCAGAGCAGGGAGCCCAATGCGGAGCTCAATCCCAGGACCCTAAGATCATGACCTGAGCCGAAGGCAGACGCTTAACCGACTGAGCCACCCAGGCGCCCCTGTCCAAGAATTTTATATGTATTGTATCATTTAACCTCCATAGAGCCCCCAGAGATATATTGTTCCATTTTACCAAAAGCTTCTAAGAAGAATAAATAGCATAAAAAAGAATATCCACCTTAAATAATGCCAGTGTCAATTTATTGGGGTAAATAAAACATTTATTTAAATTAACTTGGTTTAACTCCTAAAATAGTCTTTTGACACCTACTTTATAGTGATATTGTCTTAGGTATATTATATTGATTTTTAATTATCAGTCTCCACCTCCCATCAGGCTCAAATCAAGTGAAACTTCTCCTACTAGGAAGTTTTGATTCTTGTAATGTGGATGTAGTCTATGGAGAAACACTGGCTTGAGTAGAAATAGCCCCACTGTTGATGCTGCCCATCAACATAACAGAGCTTACCCATGCACACCCTGAAATGAGTATTATATCCCAGTGGCACAGACGGTTTCATTAGTTTTTTTATTGCAATTGCCTACCTTAAAAGCCTGTCTGTGCTAAGTCATGTTCCTTCCTTTCCTCTTTAGAGAAAAGTGATTAGAACATTAAGTGGAGCAAATTGGCCTGAACCTCAGAGATAAAGGGAGAAATTAGCTTGCAAAGAAATGGTTTACACTATCCAAAATTTATTTGCAGCTTGGATATGGGGGTGGGAAGTTAGCAGCCTGGGAGACAAATTGAGAAATCTAGTTTTAAATTAGATTTTAATATCAGTCTGGAATTCTAGTTCACCTCAGAATGACTGTAAATTTCTTTGGCACTTGAGTGTTCCACAAAATCAGTATTAAACCTCAAGTAATAGTTTTAATGAATCCCACAGCCTAGTCCCCTATATGGAGAGGATCACACAAGTCTACAAACTCATATCTCCTCAGTCAACATGAAGTATATAGTCATGAGGCATAATCAGGATCAAATCGTAGAATCATTAAATTTTAAAGACCCCAGGGTATTAAACTAGCTTAATATACCAGTTTATAAATGCAAACACTATGACTGAGAGGTGGAAATCATCCATGCTAATTTCAAAACCAGGACTAGAATTAGAGGCTCCTAATTTTTCATTTAAGATTCTTTCGACTCTCCCAGGGTCTCCCGTGAAATCTTCCCCTAGAATTATTTCACATTCTAAGTCTCAGTAGATGTGTAGGATTTTTTTAGCTATGGGCTCAAGCAACTGATGGCATTCAAATGTGTCTTTCTCGTTAAAATCAAATCCTCATCCCACAGGTGGTCACATATGGTATCAGTTCCCCTTGACAGAAATAGAGAAAACCCCTATGTTCAAAGAGCTCAAGTCACAGTAAACCACACCCAGAGGCTGCAAAAACGTGGAAGGGAGTCAGCACAAAGGGTGGCCTTAGCTTACACTCAACCCGCTTCCCAGCCAGCTCCCTCAGCCATCAATACAGTGATTGTATAAATCCAGTTCCCAAGGTCAGCAGGGTGTTGCTGGAGGCAGGAAGACCTAGATGTTTAGGTGCATAGGCTCAGGAGTCAGAATGCCTGGGGTCACATGCTAGCTCAGTTGATAACTAGTTTTGAAATTGATCTTGAGAAAGTTGCTATTCCTTCCTGTGCTTTGGTTTTCTCATCTATAGAATGGTTCTAGCAATATCACCTCCAAAGAGTTAAAAGTTTTAAATGAATGAATCATGTGTGATCCCTGCTTGATGTTAGCACTAGATTGTCACAGTCCTAAATACATTCATACGGGCAAGACCAAGCTTGAGTCAACCAAAAACTCAATCTTCTCTTCTCATCAAAGATGAACTCTTCACATTTCTTTCCATCCAACCAACACTTCTTACCTGGGATGATTCGGAGATTGCTGGAAAGTATAATTTGTTTTGTTCTCATCCTCTTTTGTTTTGGAAATTTGGAGGAGAGGCAGCATGCAGCCATTTATACCATCTGCATGTGTATTTCCCCTTAATGCACATGTGGATCATCTTTCCCCTCTATTGTCAGGACTGGTTTATCTTTCTGGGAGGGAGTTATGAAACCTTTTGAGAATCTGATGGCACCTATCATCATCTCCTCTCCCACCAGCACTACCACCACATGCATATCCAAACAATTACTATGCAATTTTAGTCACCCAGACAGCCTTTGATGCCTATTCGAGTCCTTTGGGAGGACCAGTGATAAAGCCCTCTGTTCCAAGACTATTGTACACTTTTAAAAATAAGCATGTTTCCAAAGGATGGATTAAAATTATTTTTAGGGACATCTGGGTGACAGTCCATTAAGCGTCTGACTCTTGATTTCAGCTCGGGTCATGATCTCCGAGTCATCAGATTGAGCCTTGTGTTGGGCTCTGTGCTCAGCACAGAGTTTGCTTGAGATCCTCTCCCTCTCTCTCCTTCTGCCCCTCCCCCCGTTCACGCACACACATGCTCTTGCTGTCTCTCTCTCTCAAATAAATAAATCTTTAAAAAAAATTTTTTTTAAACCTTGGCTCAGATATAACTTGAGAAAAAAATGCTAAACAACAGAAGTGATTTGTTCTCAACGTCTATGGAAAAGACACATTTCTTTTCAACTATCTTTCCCTTTTTGGTGATTTTGGACTTCCTGGGCTATGCTAAATGTGATAATATTCTAAGTTAGCCAAATCTCTCTTAAGGATCTGCCAAACTTCAAAGCAAAGTTATGTAATTATGCATTTCCAACAGAAGAAAAAGTTAAGGTGCACATGAAAATGGGCCTAGAAATATGGAAATGTTATCAGAAACAAATTATGTATTTATCACCTTAAAATATGGATAATATAGAATCGCAGTTCTTATTTTTTAAACTATATCCCTGATGTGCCACTATGTGAAAGTAAGTTAAACAGAGGCCTTATGCCTGCTTTGTGTGACAGCATGGGCATTTTTATTTTATTGACTGTCTTGTAGAACCCAGCCAACTTCATGGTCAAAGTCAAGAATCCTTGTCTCACTTCGACTGCTGACTCGGTCCAAACTTGCCTTGATGAGTTATAAAGTTCACTCCATTTGCCCTATCTACTCAATATGGAATAACATCTGTGAAATCAAACTCATGCAAAGCTCTGGCCATCATACATTTTTCAGGTGGACACAGCAGAACAAAGCTGGACTTTGTTCTATTTCAGCAAGTACAGTCTCTCTGGGCCCCAGTTATTCTTCTACCAAGTGGCTAGTTAAACCACTTTCAGTGCTCCTTCTCCTCTTCCTCATGATTGATCAACAGTGGGCTCTTGACTGATTGTGTGTTGTTTCCTGTTCTGAAGATGATAATAGTAATTACCAAAAGCCTGACACTTATTAATGCTGGGCACTGTTCTCAATGCTGAATTAAAAAAAAATGATAATTCTCCCACAATCTAATGTTGTAGGTACTGTTATTATCCTTCTTTGAAAGATGAATAAACTCTTTATCAGAAGAGGTAAATATCTCAGTCAAGGTTACACAGTTAGCCAGAAGCAAAATGAGACCTCACAGAAGCTGTCTGGTTCCAGAGCGAGCACACATAATGACTCCATTGTAGGAGTAAAACAGTAGAGTATTTCAAGTTAGGATTCCTAGAGCAAGTTGCTTATTTCCAGTGTATTTTCCTCCAGTTGAGACTTTTAAACAAAATTTACATACTTTGAAATTGGAACCATTAAAAAAATTGTACCCTTGAAATAGCTGATACATTTATTCTCCTGTTAAGCACATTTGCTTTTTAATTAAGTCCTTCCCATCTCTTCATATCAGCCCCCTGGTTAAGGACATATAGATCACTAATGGGATAGAATTTCAAAATAAAGTATATTTTTTACTAACGAGCCTTAGTTGTAGTTTATGTGACTCAAATTTAATTGAAGTTTTACTTTTCATCTGCTTTTATGTGTGCTGATATCCAAAATCTTTGCAAGTTCATTTTCATAAGAAGCTAGTAGTGGTATACAACTGTTATTAAGAAATTCTGAGAGGGCGCCTGGGTGGCTCAGTTGGTTAAGCGACTGCCTTTGGCTCAGGTCATGATCCTGGAGTCCCGGGATCGAGTCCCGCATCGGGCTCCTTGCTCAGTGAGGAGTCTGCTTCTCCCTCTGACCCTCTCCCCCTCATGCTGTCTCTCTCTCAAATAAATAAATAAAATCTTTAAAAAAAAAAAAAAGGAAATTCTGAGAATATACTACTTCTACCAGAACATAAGCTGAGAAATTAAGTAAATTAAAATACATGAAAAAGGGGCACCTGGGTGGCTCAGTCGTTAAGCGTCTGCCTCTGGCTCAGGTCATGATCCCAGGGTCCTAGGATAGAGCCCCACATCAGGCTCCCTGCTCAACGGGAAGCCTGTTTCTCCCTCTCCCACTCCCCCTGCTTGTGTTCCCTCTCTCGCTGTGTCTCTCTCAATCGAATAAATAAATAAAATAAAATAAAAGTAAAATAAAATACATGAAAAAAATAATGACATGATACATGTAAGAAAGCTTCTAGAAATAACTTCAGTGTTAACTAGGAATTATTTACATACTCACCATTTGTTCTTTACTTAGCTTGGTGGATGATAAACTAGGTGCAATCATGCCAGAACTTTATGGTAAAGATTTAAAATATGGGACTATAGAGCTTTCAAGTGGGGCTGCAAATCATAACAAAATGTACTAAAGGTATGATGTTCTAGCATTTTCAGAACAATGAGATAGAGTAAAAACAGCATCTGAATGAGGAGTCAGGAGTCCTGTGTTCCCTTAGCTGCACCATCAATTTGCCGAGTTACTCCTTGAGTCTCCACACAGTAAAACAGGAGATTGGACCAAATGGTTCTTGAAGGTCATACCATCTCTAACATTACTTGGTATTGAGACTGAAATGTGTAAGGAATCAAACTGTGGCAAATTTGACCTGTTGCATTATCATTCTTGTTTCTTCTTGGAGAGCTTCTGTTTGGCCCATAACTCTCTTGTAAGTCAATGGGTGCTCTGTGAAAACACAACCCACTTAGTTTTGGTAAAGCCTTGTGGTTCTTCTATCCCTTATTGGCCACTTTTATGTGCTAGGAAAAAAGTTAACTTATATGTAATAATTGTAATTTGTTGGACTCCCTCCTCATTCAGTTATTCACTTGTTCTAGCCTCTACTATTTTAATGATATACAACTGTTATTCAGTTGTATTCAGAATCTCTAAGGATATTCCCAGGATATGTTAGTATTTAATTTTAATAAATATATTACGTTCTTGGAGTTGGGTTCTTTGAGGGGGACAAGGAGAAATTTTAAGTGTTTATTGTAGTCTCAGCATTAGGCAAGGTGCTTTGCATTGAGAAATCTATTTGGTGAATAGACTGGACATGATAGAAGCTACAACCCTTAAAACATGCTATGTTTATGTCTTTTTCCCTGGGTTTGTGTGATATTTTGTCAGCTTCCGTGAATTCTCTGATTAGTTTTAGGTATTAGAGTAATGCAACTTTCAGGTATTAGAAAGTCTAACCTGATCCAAAACAAAATGTTCATCTGGTATCCAGTTCATAGTTTCTCCCCTCATGAAACCCAATCCAATTTGGAAAAACTGTAGTGGGGAAGTGAGTCTATTCCTTTCTTCTCCTCAACAAATTTGTTACATACATATTACCTCCAATCCTCTTGACCATGCCTCAAAGTTGGTCTGGCTATTCCCATGTTATAGAAGTTAAAACTCATAAAATCTCCACCCATTTCACAGGATTTGACCCAAGGATGTCTGATTTTAGAGCACATTCTTCTCACCACCCTGTTTGGCCTGGGGTGTGTGTAGGGGAGAAGGGGATTTTGATTTGATTCTCTTACATTATGTTCCCAAATGAAGAGGATCAAAAATTTCAGTTATGTTCAGATACTTTTTGTTTATCTGCCTCTCTTTGGCAGTTGTGTCACAACCTGATCCTGTCTGATGAAACTTAGAAGCATTTGGAGTTAATGCAAAGGGGGCTCATGACTCCTGCAATAAAGTGTAGATACTTTCTCCAGCACTGGCCCAAGCACACAAGAAATACAGAATAAAAGAAATATATACTTTATATAGAAATTATTTTATAGATGACATAAATCAATGAATTATTAAAGGACATTCTTGGATTTGAGAACAGGTCAGGACAGTACAGGCTAGTTGCAGAATAGATAATAGATTATTAGTTTTGCAAAGATGTAGAGCATTGGCATATTTCAGAGTAATTACTCAATAAACATTTGAGAGAATCTAATTTAGAAAAGGTGTCCTGGGATCAGGATTGAGATTATTTCATGTGCTACATATTATGTAGTAAGAACAATGAGCATATATGTTCTATGTGAATCATCTTCGTGTATATTACACATAGATTTAGACCTCAAGGCATAATTTCTCTCATTCTTCAGGAAACAACTTTAGAGCTTGAGTTGTTGCTTTGTCTTTTTAAAATGTATATTAATGTGTTTTTCAGTAAATCTGGTGAGTCCTGGGTTTTTATTTGAAAGCTCCTTAAGGAAAGTGGTTAAATATAAATCATCACTGTTGAATGGATGCTGCTTGGAAAGTTTTTTCTTTCTCCTACACAAGAGAAAACAGTGGGAAATGGTGCCTCATGCCGAGAAGTCATGTTTTTCTGCTCATTCCCGGTGAAAAATTCATGGGTGACTGTCAGAAAGATCTGCTGAACTACAAATGGAGATGATACAGGAGGCTGTGTGGTCAATACAATACAGCAATTCAGGATTTAACACTACAACCTAGTTTCCAATAGCATGAAGTTCAACATACATGTTAAGGTGTTTTTGAGTAATGCAGTGTATTTTTAATGGACAGAGATCTTTCCTATAGGTTGCACTGTGTCAGAAGATATGACAGCACATTGCCGACTTAAGACACCAAAGAAGGTAAAGATAGAAAGTATAAGACCTCTTTTGTTGCTCTTGAGAGATTTGAACTCTCTTCAGAACTTGGGGAGGGATTGAGATGAAACATCATAAAAAAGTAAACCTTTACAAATCTGAAGTCTAACTCACCTCTGAATCACATGGTGAACAACCAAAGCACCATGACCTTATGAAGCTTTATTTGTTTTCCTGGGGCTCAAGCAGAGGATTCCCCTGAGTGCATTCCTCAGACCTAGTGGTGAATCCAGCACCTTCAGGGTCATGTTGAGGTTTCTGAATTGAGCCTAAAAACCCTATCACCACTGCTCATGCATGTCATTAATGTGGCGTAGCTTTCTCATGCTCGCTCCCACGAGCTTGCTTCAGCCACAAATCTATCTCAGGCTCAGTTACCTTTCTATGAGACCTTGCCATGAGAACGGCTTTGTGTCCATCCCATATCCCATTAATTTAGGCTCTTTGAGACTCAATTTCAGATAACATTAAATATCTCTTAAAGAGAGAAACATTTTTTTCCCCTCCAAACCTTATTTTCTTCATCTCTATCAATACCTCCTTGGCTCTTCCCTTACTTAACTCCCATCTCTGTAATAACACTTTTCATGAAACACTTTTAAGATTCCTTTGTAAAGATACATTTTAAACTTTCTGTATATCATAATTTTCTGTTTCTTTCTCCCATCTGCTATTTAAATCTTCTCCACAGAAAACCTTGCCATTGCTTCATTTCCACATGTGGCAGGCATTCAAGCATAGCAAACTGGAGTCACAATTACACCGAAATGAGAAGGAAATGTGCTTCCCAACACCCCGTCAGCAGCTCCCACTGTTTGTCTTTTCTGCCTTTTTTTTTTTTTTTGGCCTTTTAAGCAAATGACTACCAAAGAAAAAAATCAAAACCCAAGTCAGTAGCACCTCCAACCATTGTTACACAAATTCCTGGATTTGATCATTTGAAGTTTAGGATTCCTATTGAGATCATTCCTCATGGAGAATCTGAGATGAATGTGTCTTCTAAGCTTTTAGTGATCCTTTCCTAGCCGGCTGGGTTCCTCCTTCTGTGACCCCTCAGCTGGCATCGACCTTCTCCTGTGGGTGGGGCTGTTGGGCTGGGTTCCTTTCCATTTAGCTCAAGCTCCGCTCTTGTAGCAGATCAACATCTGGCCCAAGGAACTGCCCCCTGTGTCCTCGCTACTTCCCAGACACAGCTTGGCTCTTGGCTCTATCAGGCAGCTTGCTCCCACTAGCCTTTTGCTTTGAGGACCTTTTCAAAGAAAATGTCCCTGTGGTCCCCAAACCCTAGGAGACCTAGGTTTCTCTTTCTGAGGTGTTCTCTGACACCCCTCACTCCATCTCCGTCAAGGACCAAGGAAATTCCGAGCACTCTGAAAACCTTCTCTCTACCTCTAAAGAACCCATTTCCACACTGGATTCTCAGCCCTTGCTTGTATAGACTGTTGGTGAGGAGTAGACTATTCCTGTGATGGTTTTGATCACCCCTTTTGCAGGCCCTGGATTGATGACCCGGAACCTGATGAGGATGTGGGGCCACTTGTTATCTCCTTTCCTCAGCTTTGGGCACTCAAATGAAATTCCCAAGCAGGAAGATTTTGTCTTGTTTTCCTTCACCATTCACATTTTTAAAAATTTTGTGTACTTGAAATTATCAGCTGATGTATCATTGAACACTACATCAGAAACTAATGATGTATTATATGTTGGCTGATTGAATTGAAATTTTTAAAAAAGGAAAGAAATAAAAAAATTATCAATGATTTTTATGGCTTCTAGAATTTTTTTAATTAAGTTTTTAATTTTAATTCCAGTATAGTTAACATAGTGTTATATTAGTTTCAGGTGTACAATCCAGGGATTCATCATTTCCATACAACACCCAGTGCTCATCACCAGTGCCCTCCTTAATCCCCATCACCTATTTCAGCCACCCCCCTCCCCTTTGGGAACCATCAGTTTGTTCTCTGTGGTTAAATAGAGTCTCCTTCTTGGTTTGTCTCTCTCTCTTTTTTCCTTTGCTCATTTTTTTTTATTAAATTCCACACATGGGTGAAAACATATGGTATTTGTCTTTCTCTGACTTACTTCGCTTAGCATAATGCTCTGTAGCTCCATCCATGCCATTGCAAATGACGAGATTTCATGCTTTTTTATGGCTGAGTAATATTCCATTCCACATATTGCATTCTTTTTCCATTCATCTATTGATGGACACTTGGCCTGCTTCCATAATTTGGCTGTTGTAAATAATGCTGCTATAAACATAGGGGTGCATGTATCCCTTTGAATTAGTGTTTTTGTATTTTTTTGGTGAATACCCAGTTGTGTGATTATTGGATCATATGGCACTTCTATTTTTAACTTTTTGAGGAATCTCCATACTGTTTTCCACAGTGGCTGCACCAGTTTGCATTGCCACCAACCATGCTTGAGGGTTCCTTTTTCTCCACATCCTCACTAACATTTGTTGTTTCTTGTGTTTTTTATTTTAGCCATTCAGACCTGTGTGAAGTGATATCTCATTGTAGTTTTGATTTGCATTTCCCATGATGAGCATCTATTCGTGTGTCTGTTGCACATCTCTATAACTTCTTTGGAGAAATGTCTGTTTATGTCTTATGCCTATTTTTAATTGGATTATTTGTTTTTTGAGTGTTGAGTTGTAACAGTTCTTTATATATTTTGAATACTAACTCTTTATCAGATATGTCATTTGCAAATATCCTCTCCCATTCGGTAGGTTGCCTTTTGGTTTTATTGTTTCCTTCACTGTGAAGAAGCTTTTTATTTTTATGTAGTCCCAATAGTTTATTTTTGTTTTTATTTCCCTTGTCTCTGGAAACATACCTAGAAAAATGTTGCTATGGCTGATGTCAGAAAAATTACTACTTGTGCTCTCTTCTAGGATTTTTATGGTTTCAGGTCTCCCATTTATTTGAGTTTATTTTTGTGTATGATGTAAGAAAGTGATCCAGTTTCATTCTTTTGCACATGGCTGTCCAGTTTTCTGAACACCATTTGTTGAAGAGACTGTCTTTTTCCCATTTCATATTCTTTCCTCCTTTATTGATGGTTAATTGATCATATAATTGTGTGTTTATTTTTCTGTTCCTTTGATCTGCATGTCTATTTTTGTGCCATATGGCTTCTAGATTTTAGTTTGCTTAGAATGGCTTTTCTCACTCTCTCTTAGATTACTAGGGCTGCCATAACAGATTTCCACAAACCGGAAATAAACTTACTTGAATAGAACACATTTATTGTCTCACAGTTCTGGAGGCCAGGCATCAAAAATCAAGGTGTCATCAGATTCATACTCTCTCTGAAGGCATTAGGGAAGGATCACCTCCAGTCCTCTCTCCTAGCTTCTGGCAGTTTTTTAGCTTATGTCAGCATAACTCTAATCTTCACATGGCATTCTCCCTATGTGTATTCTCGTCCAAATTTTCCCTTCTTACAAGGATGCCAGTCATACTGGATTAGGGGCCAATCCTATTCTAGTATGACCTCAGCCTAGCTTAACTAATTATATCTGTGATGACCCTATTTCCAAATAAAGTCACATTCTGTGGTACTGGGTATTAGAATTTCAACATATGAATTTGGAGGGTGGCACAGTTCAACCCATAACATGCTCCAATGTTTGTTTAAACTGTCCTTTCTTATAGAACTTTCAGATGATCAGCAATCCAAATTGATAGTTTTTCTTACTTTTGTTTGTTTTTGTTTTTGTTTGTTTTTGGTGTTTTCCCCATCTGTGGGCAGCCTGAAATTTATTTTGATATAAAGAGTAAGGTAGGGGTAAGGATGTGCCTTGATATTTTACCAAAGAGTTAGTTAATGCTAATTTCAGTGTCTTATCCATTATGCTGTCCTCTCCAGAACCTAACGAAGTTCTTGAATCATAACCAGATATTCCATAAATGTCTTTTAGATAGAATCAAATTCCTTATCGGTGAACTGAGTTGTTACCTTTCTGACTAGATAACAGCTTATCTAAATATTTGAACTGATAAGGGGATATCTAAAAATTGGATCTCAGGTTGTGGGAAGAAATCCTAGAGAAATAACAAAGCCCAAAGCCAGAGTAATCTCAAGGATATTGGATTAAAGAAATATTAACATTTTCTGTTTATTGAAGGAAATAAAGGACATATCTTCTTCACTAGCTCAGAAGACAGGGTAATGAGCTAGAATCAAGGACTGATTTATAAGACAGATGTCTTATACTATTACATCTGGTAGCTAGATTATTTGTGTGTGTGTGTGTGTCTGTGTGTGTGTCTGTGTGTGTGTGTGTGTGCGTGTGTCTGTGTATTCAGTGTACGTTAGGTGTGTGCAGTAAAGGAGGAGGCCTAAAAGCAGCCATGTAAGCTCCTGAAAATATTTATAAGCAACATTTTAGAGCAATAATAAAAATCATTGTTGATCCATTCTAAATTTTAAAGCTTAGAGAATCCTAATTTGCAGTGCTAAATTCATAAATATTTTTTCGTATTATAGAAACTACTGAAAACTAAGTTTTGATGGCTAGTAATGAAACTTACGTGGGTCATAGTTGATATTTGGTA
>NC_138375.1:101535286-101604767 GCF_054177405.1 Leptonychotes weddellii | reverse complement strand
AGAAGCTTCACTGTACAAGGTGACAAAATAAGTCACAGACTTTGGGAAAGTGGTCAGGAAAAAAAATATGTCAAGAACTCATCTCTCAGCAAAACAGTATTTCTTTTTTGCTTTTTTTATACTTTAACATAATCTTTCCTGCATGTTTCAGAGAAAAACATTAATGTGTTAACTTTTGAAGCAAATGCTTCTTATATTACTAGCAAATATTTTTTTCTAAGAGATTTATTTTAAGCTGAGTAAAAATCTAAATGTAACCATTCTCTATTTTAACAATAACCTAACTGAAAGTCATTCCAATTTCGATATAATCATGACTTAAAAAAAAAAAAAAAGCTTAGAAAAACATGAATAATGCTGAGCTCCTTCATCATTGACTCAAAAGAGTTATTCTGATTAAAAAAAAAAAAACTGAGGGTTGCTGGAGTGGAGAGGGGTGGGAGGGATGGGGTGGTAGTTGGTGAGGGTATGTGCTGTGGTGAGCGCTGTGAATTGTGTGAGATTGATGAATCACAGACCTGTACCCCTGAAATAAATAATACATTATATGTTAATAAAAACAAAAAAAAAGCAAAAGAAAAAAATCTTTTGCTGTCTTTGCTCAATGAGGATATAAATAGAAAAAAACTATAAAACTATATATAACTATATAATATAATTATGTGTCCAAACTCAACAATTTTTTCCTGCTTGGTGAGCCTTATCATTTCAGATTCTGGCTGAGATGTGCTTTCCAACTTAATGGGGCCCTGCTTGGCTATATTGTAGCCCCTGTCATCCCCTCCCCACCCCTCGCAGTCCTTGCCAGAGCAAGCTGTCGGGCACTGTAAGCAAGGAGGGACCTTGAGAAGTGAGTGAAGGAGAATCCTCAGTGTGAGATGGGTGGTATGACTAAGGGGACCTGGCCGGTGCTTGAATGCCTATGAGGCTTTCATTAGGTTCACTGACAGCTTTGAGCCTCATCGTCACACTTTGAACTAGATGCTTTCTTTAGCCCTTTCATCCCTCTGTAGCCTTAACAGTATCTCCGTTGAAAGGGGAGTCTTTGTCCTGAATGAGGACACAATCTTTGGTGTATTTAAGCCTCACTATTTATGAGGCAGACAACTCTATTACGTATTAAGCCTGTGTTCTCATCTAGAACACCTTAGTTCTCCTTTTAAAGCCTTTCACTTGATGGTTTTTCCACATGCAACAACACATTCTGTTTCCTGATAGTCTCACAGCCTTTGTTTCTCTGACCAAAGGCAGTTTTTTCCAGTTCACATATTTTCAGTAGGTGTCTGAAAATATGCCTTCAGATGGTCTTTACTGTATTTGAATATTTTAACCTCAAATTAAGCTATTTAATGCTGCTTCTTGGCTCAAAAACCAGAATCAGAACCGGAGAATCCAAATGTAAATTAGTCAGCAAACTTATGCAGGCTTTTCTTTGCACAGAGACATAAGCAGAGGCAATATTTTCTTCAGAGTCCATGAGTGGCAAACATATCCTTTAGGAAACAGAATGTTTGACTTCCGGCAAGAAATGTGTGCTGAGCTCAGTCTTTTAGAGGTTCAGTTTGTCAGCAGATTTTTGTGTAATTCAAACTTCTGCTTATTTCTTTCAGAATCTAAAATTCCTCTGAATATGTTAAATAACTGATCGCTATAGCCTTATAAACTGAAATAAACAGGAAAATTAGCTTTATTTACAAGTGGTAGTCAGGAAAGCATGGCACTAATTTATAGCAAATAAAAGACAAAAAAAGGAAGAAGTTATATAATTTGCGAATGAGAAGTATAAAAATTTCCCATATGGAGAAAATGAGATACTCTAAAGCAGTACCAGCAATTTAGCTCCTTGTAAAATGAGCCACTGAACCTTCCTCTGAGATCCTAGAACCTAAAAAAAATAAGTAATTTTACCAGGCTATCTAACCAAGAAGAAAAACTTAAAGTGCCCAGAAACCAGATCAGGAATGATTAATCAAGAGCACACTTTTTGAATGCAGCATTATTAAAGTAAATTGTGAAAAGACAATGACCTGGATGTTTGTGTGTTCTTCACATACACACGCACACCTGCAAAACAATTAGGAAGAAAATATTAGAGTTATCCCTGCATTTGCTTCCTATTGCTTCTGTAACAAATTTCCACAAACTTACACTTCTCCTTGCCTCAAGAAATGACAGTTCTTCTGACACGCTAGCCTCTCGTTTCCTTGACCTCTGTATTACCAGTGACTTTCACCTTCCATTCCAGGTCATTTGCCTACTCTTATGGTACATCCTGGGCATATCTTTTGAAATCTTAAAATCAGACTTCCCCTCTCTGATTAAAACCATTATTCATCCAGTTTTCTCCCACAGGGGCCTTACTACACATACAATGAAGTTGAGGTTGTAAAATAATTTGTCAAACAGTATAGAATACAGAAGAGTATAGGAAGGAGACTTCTGTTTAAACAGAGAAACTTGAATACAGATACTCCTTTCCTCTGCCTTCTAAACCCCTAGTAAAATGGGAAAGCACAGGAAGGGCTGCGAATGCGTTACACAATTCTGGAACAGGGAGAGCCCCTGATGAAGTAACTGACTCCCGTGGCAGGACCTGCGTCTCAGGTGCAAGGCGAGGGTAGATTCATTCTGCTGAACCTTGTAAAATCTCAGAACCTGGAAACATCCGGTACTACAAGAAGTGGAAGTGAAGGAGACAATCTGATAGATTATCTGATGTGTTTGACCAAATAACAATAGCATTAAGAAGTTGATGGGGCGATGAGAAAGAATTAACCATGATTCCATAGATGAAGATGCAAATGAGACATGAGGAAATTATTAACTTCAGGAAAACCTAAAAAATGAACAAGAAAAAGATACTACTTCTATCAGCAGTGAAAGATAGTTGCATAGTTGTAATAATGTAAAATAGAGCATTAGATTGAATGAACACTTATGTTCTTTTGTTGCAGTTTTTTGGCAATTCGGAGGGAAAAGAAATTGGGGTGAGGGTATTGTTGAGTTCAAGCCTCCTCTCTTAAAATAGGAAGCCAGTAGATAATGTCTAAAATTGACCAATTAAAAATAGCAAGAACACATATTAATGAGAAATATGGGTGTTAAGATTGAAGTTATATAGAGTACTGAGGCCTTGGACTATTGTTTTTCACAATAAGGTTTTAAAATAAGGTGTACATGTGACTATGATAAAAATTAACATTTACTAAGATGAAAAACAAACAAAAGTCTCAGGGGAAGGTGGGAGATTGGGTTAGATATCTAAAGTAAAGGAGCTGATCTTGTATTTGCTGATGTATATGAACGCATAGGCTTGCCGTTGAGATCGCTTGTAGCAGTTATTAACACTACCCATCACAGGCTTCCCTTCAGGAAGAACTAGTTGACAAAATTTATTTTGGTTATTTACTGTCTTGTACATTAGGTCCACTGTATAATGGAGCCAACAGTTAACAATAAAAGCCACACCAAAGAACTGAAGTGACTGAGCCAACTGAATGCCAGGGAGCAATGGAGTCCCCATCCTTAGGAGAACGCTCCTGAGGAGCCCACTGCAGGGAGAGACCAGTGAGTGCAGGCCTGGGACTGCATAGAAGTTCCTGGTGGTTCAGGGACAGCCAATCAGATTTTCCAGCTTTCACTCCTGCCATATCACAGTGCCTCTCTAGGCTGAGAAAATTGTCACTTGAGATAAGGGAAAATGAGGGCAGATGGCTGGAAGTGGCAAGTTGTGAAGAAAAAGGTCAAGAAGGAAAGAAGACAAGACACCCAAGGTGTTTTATAAACAATGGAGAAAGGAGGGTAGTGAGTGGAAAGAAAGGGCAGGGGGGAAATGACTTGAATAGCGTCTATTTTTATTGACATAATCAATAAAATAAAACTTTTCTCATAAAACAGTAAGATCCTAATCAGGTTTGCTTATATCCAATGGATGTGCTCATTTCTTGACACTAAAGTTAAATACTCTTCAGGTAGGTAGGAAGAGGGGAATGGAGAATTTGTTAATGAAATATAATACTGAGCAAAGTGACACTTTGTTTTAAAACAAGTTTTAAAAATTCTTATGAGGATAAGGACAGGGAAGAAGGAATCAGGATTGATCAGCTTACTATCAGACAGTTTGACTTCCTATCTCATGCAGGGAATTGGTTCAACTCTGTGTAGCCCCATTTCTATGAATTCCACAGGGACAGGGATGTAGCTGATGCATCCTCTGGACTTAATTAGATGTTTGGCAAGTTGTAGGTTATCAGTGAATGTTGCTTGAACTGAACAGAAGTAAATGTTGTTGTTTATTTTTTTCTTCCCAGTTTTCTTTTCCCCCTTTAAAGTTGAATGTGACACTGAATCGTTTTTGCTTAAGGACTTAATCCTAACCACTTTTCATTAGGATGTTTATCTAGCCATGAAAGCTATAGAGGAAACTGAGCCAATTATCTGTACAATTTAAGTGAAATAAAAATGTTGGAGCCCAAATCCTCTAATTTAGCTATCTTATGTTATGTAAATAAATCACATATGTAATTGTGTACATGATGTCAAAGACAAACACCCAAACAACAATATAGTTGCCCAAATGTCTTCCTTTTTAGATTGAACTAACAAAAATATCAACAATTCTCTTACCACTGTGAGTTCTATTATTATCTGTGTCTCTTATTATCTATTGTCTCTTTGTTATGCTTCTCTCTGATTCTCTCTCTCTCCCCTCTCTCTCTCCCATACACACGCATGCACACACAAATACAAATCGAATTCTTAGGACCAGCTCTCCTATTCAAATGGGGAGGAGAGGAAAGACTCTTGTCAGTACTTTTCATCTTGAAATAAATTTATAAATAACAGGGTCATCTTTTGACCCATGCAGTTGTCCAGCCAATGACCACTAAAACATTCAACTGAAGGAGAAGAGAAGCCTTCACCTATTTAGCAAGATCTCTCCAACAACACTACCAATTTTGACACAAGCCCAATAACCCCATAAAATAGAGTTTGTTTGTTTTTAAACCTTTTAGTTTTAAATCTCTGGGGGACTTCAACCATTGACCTAGAGCTCCACAGCTTTTTTCCATTGTGAACAACCCAAACCACCAGCTCTCCAGTGAACAATAATGACACTATAGTCATCTTTGTTTTCTTTAGTGGCTTATTAACAACAAGATCATCCTGTCACCTTCATGAGCTAAAGCTCTTCTAGAAATGATTGCAGCTCATTTTGTCCACCCACTAAATACCAAAATAACCTGCTGTCTTCGCAAAATGTGTGTTCACTCCCCAAATCATATTTTATGCCAAGTTTTAGAGGAGAGGGAACCATGCCAGAACTCATTTTAAAGCGAAGTTCTATTTTCTATTTCTAGTGCTATTGCATGGTAGACAGCTGGAGTTTCATTTAAGTTGATTTCTTCCTTGACACTATTTCTTTTCATATATGAATTAGCTAGAATTGTGCTTAAAGTGGAATTAACTAATTCTGAACTAAAACAACAACAACAATGAAAATTAATTGTAAGTAAATAAAACCCTGTAAACATTACAGTAATAATATGCTTGGTGTTGCAGTTAACATGTTTTTGTGCATTTAGGAAATACTGCTTTTATTAATGTTAGGAAAGTGCACCTAATAAATCCTGGTCTATATATGAATGCGGCATAAATTGAGGTAGAAGACAAAAAAATAAGACCCAAGTCAGCTAAAGAGAATAAGGCCAAGATTACATTTAGTATAATGAGCCTAATCCAAATGTTAGTGCAGCTCATCCTGTGTATAAGTTTAAAGTATGCTTAAGAAAAAATGTGGATGGGCATTTAGATGTACTGGTATCCTTTGTAGTCACTAATGTATTATTTGGTATTCTTTAGTTTATCAAGTCTTAGACTCTGATCACTGAAAACATTTCAGATCCAGGTCCCTGAACAGATTTGCTAAGGTTCTATTCAGTTTATAATTTCTGTTATTTCACCTTTTCTCACCTACCAACCATCTTTGACACTTGGGTTGAATAAACTATTTCCAACATATCTATTTTAATTATTTTTTGTAAATGCTTTAGAAAGGGCAGAATGTTTGCTTCTACAGAAATGCTTAGAATCCTTTTTCTTGGTGCTAAAAGCTATGGATTTTTAATAATTTATTTACTGTCTGCTAGAGATCGGAGTTTTCTAACTATGTCCTTGGAGCTGGGCATTCTCATGGTCTCTCCAGAGCTCCCATAAAGGATGAAAATGTTAACAATTTTGTTGACTTCTCCCATTTACTTCTCCCCCGCTTTTAAACATAAAATGTTCCTCAGAGCTCTGAGCCTGGCTGGCTAAAGGTTATTTACCCAACAGCATATTCTTTATAGCAGCCATGTGTACCATCAAACAGCCCTACCACCCCTACCTTACTCTTCTAGGGGAAGTAGAAGTATCTCCAGGATCCAGAATAGGTCAAGGACCATTCTAATTGTACGCTTTAATATTTGGCAATGTATTTGACTCTATCAGGTCTGTAAACATGGCCTTTTTTGATTGTATTGGGAATGTAGTCTATTCCATTTTTAAAAGGCAACCTTTTTACGCCGCTGAATTATGAAAACTTTAACTAATGTAATGTAACATTCCACACAACAGGTTTTGCTGCTCATCTTTCCTAAGAACATCGCACTACTGTCTTCTCAAGCCAAAGATTCAATAGAAAGATCAGGAAACCTTTATATTCTTTATCATTTTGCAATCTACTTAAATTTATTTCAGTGTTTTATTGATATTTCTTTGTCTTTGGTTCTGTGAATAGAAAGTAAATATGGACATATTTGCATCTTTGATTATTAATGATGATAATCTGATACCACTTAGAAAATCAGTAGACATAGTCTCTTGATAGATCAGTGAAGTCCAACATGTATTTAATTTAGTTTCACTGTCTTTGTAAGTTTTACATTAATAATTTGTTAGTACTCTTTGATGAGTTAGGTGTATATCCTCTACAATAGGGAATAAAGATAGTTGACATTTATTGACCTTGATCTGTGTGCCAGGCATTATGCTAAGCATTATATGTAGTTTACTCTCACTCAATCCTCACAGAAGCTCTATGAATTTGATGCTATTTTTATTCCCATTTTTACAAACGAGGAAACTGAAGCTCAGGGAAATTGAAGGTAACATGGCTACCGTGAGGTGAGACCAGAAGTTAAGGTAGGAAGTCTGACTCCAGAAGAATTCCTGACCATTATTATATACTACCTCTAATATGAAAATAATGTTGTTTTCTTAATATAAATTTGATATGAACATCTTATCCTGTTCCCTAGTGCCAAATTAATGTTTCACAACAGACATCTAAAACTCGATCGACTTTTGGCTATCAGTTCCTATAATTTACCCAGCTTTGGGTGAGATTCTATAGCAACTTAAATCTTTCAGTTACATAGATGTCTATTTTGTTAACCAGTTAATTTAGGGGGCACTCCCTGAAGTAATGCCGCTCAAGATAAGATTTTGTTATTACACAATAACAGATGTTTTATTAAAGAAAATGATGTATGGGCCAGGTGAGTTTCTGGTTATATGGTTATATCTGTTCTAAGATTTGTGTTTTGTGAACAGTTAAAATCAATGTAGCCATGTACCCTCATGGTGAAGAAAAGGCCTTGGTCACCCATTTATCTATGTTCTGGAGCAGATACAAAATTATTTCTTAAGAAGAATCATGCTCTTGTCTCCATATACTCCCTTGGCACACTTCAAGTGGATCAGAAATGCCCTCTCTTCAGATTATTACTCTTAACTGCTTCCTCAACTTTCCTAAGAGGATGCAATCCTGCTCCTTTCTTCAGATAACTATTAAAGTATATTGCTTCATGTTTCAGTGATATCATAGACTAATTGCACTCCAGATTCTTATCTAACCCTTGGCATTCAATATTTATCAACAGCTCAGCAGTATGAAGCAACATTGAGGGAGGATACCCTGAAGTGTGTATGGCCTCTCTATTCCTCTAAAATGCTTTACAATCTATTCCTGATTACGCATGCTAGGAAAAAAGATGTATGTACATCCATCCAAATTGTGTCCTCCTATTTGAGTGACTTTTCTAAATTCACACCTTTTTCTTGGTTTTTTTTTAAAGGATTTATTTATTTATTTATTTATTTATTTATTTATTTGAGAGAGAGAGATAGCAAGAGAGAGTGCACATAGAGAGAGTGTGAGAGAGAAGCAGACTCCCCGCTGAGCGGAGAGCCCGATGTGGGGCTTGATCCCACGACACTGGGATCATGACCGGAGCTGAAGGCAGACGCCTAACCAACTGAGCCACCCAGGTGCCCCCCACAACTTTTTCTAGAAGAGGCATTAAGAAGATTATTGGGGAACTATAAGGAATGCCTTGTGGCTCTATATGTGACTCATTCTCTGCATTAAAAATAAATACTTCTCCTTAAGTAGTTCTATATTTATTTGAGTTGGTCTGAACTTTTTTTTAACTTTAAAAGAATTATTTTTTAAAAATGAAACAATGGTAGCTGAGTACATTCTTGTTTCAGTTATCTATTATTGTGTAACCTACTACACCAAAACTAAGTAGCTTAAAATATTTTACTCTTTCTCGTGATTTCATGGGTCAGAAATTTGAACAGTGCGTGATGGGGGTGGTTCATCTCTCTCCACATGATGCTTGCTGGTTTGGTGTATCCAAAATGGCTTCTGTACTCACATGCCTAACACCTCAGCCAGGATGGTTGGGGCAGCTGGGGTTGGCCAGAATAACTCAACTGGGGTCCCAACTGTGGGGACACAGTTTTCTGTGTGCCTTAATTTTCCTGCATGCAATCTAGGAGTCTTTCCTCCTCTTCCTGGTCTCTGCATGTGGTCTCTACAACACGGCAGCCCATCCAGCTTTATACATGGCAACTTAAGGCTCCCCCGAGGCACAAAAGTTGAAGCTGAAAGATCTGCTTAATGCTTAGACTCTAAAATGGCACAAGGGTATTTTGCTGCATTTGTAATTTAAGCATGTCATGGGCCCAGCTCTGTGTCATAGGCTATAGAAAGGCATAAGTGCCAGGAGTGCAATTAATTGTAGACCACCAATGATACTGACTGCTACAGTTCCATTAGGTTATAAAATAGTGATGTAACTAATAAGCTTTGTAATCACTAATAACCCCAGTTGCCACATTTAAAAAGGATAACAATTGATCATGAGATAAGAGGCCATTATTGAAGATAATTTGCAGAAGTAGATTTCCACGTTAAATAAGTTGCTCTTAAGCCATTTTTATATCTAGCTTATTAATAATAGCTCTATAAGAACAAAGAACCCACAAATTATGATGATTCATACCATTTCCACTCAAAAAAATAAATAGTCCCAAAACCTTTGAAAAGTTGCCTGGGTATTCTCTTTAAAGTTCTGTAAGTTGGTTAGAGAAAAAGAAAGAGAAAAGATGCTTTGTATGGTGGTATGCTTCATTTCTGGAATAAGTATTGTTGAAGGTCATTTTGCGTGTGATTTTAAAACCAAAATCTCTAGCTATAAGGCATGGCATTTTTATATTTCATACAATTAAGGTAAATTTTGATAATTACTTTGACAAGTAGTAGACTTTAGCAGTAGTAGTAGTATTTAGAGTAGTAGAGCAAAGGGGGAACTAATAGTGTGTGGAGTGGTTATGAACCTACTGAAAAACCTACTGAAAAACTTTTGCTGGCACCATGGAGGTATGAGCTTGGAAAATCCAAAATGTGGTCTAGATGGGAAAAAAAAATCCTTCACAATATGGAAATATAGTAAAACCAGAGGACTCATTGAAGACAAAGTATTTTTATATGCAGTTCCCAAATTTTAAAATTAGTTATCTGGCTATAGCATAACTTGCTTCATGAAAGTAGCTATAGCCCTTTGCCAGCAGTAGATGACCACTTACTTTGCCATTTCTAGGGGCACTTTGGAGGAAATATTGTGAATCTACTGAGTGAGTGATAATAGACCTACACGACTCACTTCGTTAATATTATGAACAAACTGCTATGGAAACATAGAAAGGAAAAAGAGTGAAGTGGTAAATTCCTTATTGCTGTGATCATAAAGTGTGGACAAGTGAGACTTTGATAAGTGATCATAATAATTGATGAATTGGCTGGGGCATAAATTGCCTGGATGAGTCAGTGATAGATTTTCATTTTTTTATCTTAATAAAGTATTTGTGATTTTTATAGTGTTCAAAGCCAATAGAACCATACATTAGGCTTTAAAATTTACAAGCCTACATCTTTCACTTCTCACAGTTTTTCACATTTCAATTCTTACAGTTGAATTTAGCCTCACCTCACCCTCGCCCAGAAGCTGGGTGGTCACAAAACCCCAACCATTTCCTCTTCCCTTCCCCCTTACACCCCTTCCTCCTATGTTGTTGACTTTAAGTGGGTCTTTTTTTGTTGTTGTTGTGAATCAAATTTTCCAAGTTTATTTCTTCGTCAAAAACATGTCGTTTTTTTAAATTTATTTTTTTAATTTTATTATGTTATGTTAGTCACCATACAATACACCATTAGTTTTTGATGTAGAGATCCACGATCCATTGTTTTCGTGTAACATCCAGTGCTCCATGCAATACGTGCCCTCCTTAATACACGTCACTGGGCTAACTCATCCCCCCACCGCCCTCCCCTCTAAAATCCTGTTTGTTTCTCAGAGTCCATAGTCTCTCATGGTTCATATCTCCCTCCGATTTCCCTCCCTTCATTTTTCCCTTCCTTCTCCTAATGTCCTCCATGCTATTCCTTCTGTTCTACAAATAAGTGAAACCATATGATAATTGACTTTCTCTGCTTGACTTATTTCACTTAGCATAATCTCCTCCAGTCCCATCCATGTTGATGTAAAAGTTGGATATTCATCCTTTCTGATGGCTGAGTAATATTCCATTGTATATAGGGACCACATCTTCTTTATCCATTCGTCTGTTGAAGGGCATCTCAGCTCTTTGCACAGTTTGGCTATTGCGGACATTCCTGCTATGAAATTGGGGTGCATATGGCCCTTCTTTTCACTACATCTGTGTCTTTGGGGTAAATACCCAGTAGTGCAATTGCTGGGTCATAGGGTAGCTCTATTTTTAAATTTTTGAGGAACCTCCACACTGTTTTCCAAAGTGGCTGTACCAACTATGGTTACTGCAGCTCCAGTAGAGGCTGTGATAGGGTGGCTTGAGGAGGGAAAGAGGGTCAGTGTGGCAGGAATGAAGGAGAGAGGGAAAGAAGAGAAGATAGGGGTAGCTAAGAAGCAGATCATATAGGTTCTGATAGCTCATGCCGAAGAGCTTGGATTGTATTTTAAGGTCAGTGGGAAGGTACTGGAGGGCTTTAAGTTTTAGAAGATTGTCTACTGTAAATGTACAGTAGGGTTGCCTTTACGTGGTTTTGTTTTGTTTTTTTTTTTTGTTTTCCTAAATAGACTGAGCTTTAGTAGAGAAATAGAGAAAAGCTTTAAGAAGCAGGGAGTATTGAAGATATATAGATGAAGTGTCTGTTTGATGAATATCGGTAAAATCTACAGGAAATGGAAAGTCAAGGAAAGAAGCAAGGAAGAGAGGAAGAAATGTTCTTCTGTATTCCCTACAGAAGCTCGGTACTGACATAGATGGAGAAGGGAAACGAGCCAAACCACTTTTACAGTCTTTAAACAGACTGATTAAAAGGTCTAGCTAGAACAGGAAAATATGGATAATCAGCAGACGTAATGAACTGAGAGACTTTGACTGCCATTCTGGAGGAGCCATGTTAGTTCAAAATGTCTTTTCAGGGAATTGAAATCTTCTGATAGGCAGTAAGCGTGACTTACACTTCCTTTATTGTGCATTGTGCTTAGAACATAGACAGTGAACACTGTGTGATCTCTCCCCTTTCTCTCTCTCTCTCTCTATATATATAGCTTAACATAGTTTTGGACTATATTTTATCTGTTTTGTGCTCACCTATGATGTCACTGAAAGAATATATCAGATAAATCCAATTTATACCATGATTTGATTAGTGTGTGGAACTGGTCTTCTTGTTCTTTAATCGTAAATGAATCATTCTACTCTTCTCTTCACAAAATGTGATTGTGTCCTGAAGATTGATGGATCTAAGCATATTTTGGACTGGGAGAATCAGTCTAGACTTCAGCTAAAGCAATAAAGTGGTGCTTTTTCTTCAAGGTCGGAACACCCAAGGGCAAGTAGGCCTGCTGCAGAATATCCATTTAATAGATTCATGTGTTACAGCTGGCATGAAAATAGTTCCAAGTGGCTAGATGCTAAAAAACCCAAAGTATATGTAATACAGTAGTGAGAGAATAATGTTATATATATAATTTCAATGCATCCCCAAATATAGACATTTGCCTTTTTATTGCAGTGTTTCATAAACAAGTTTAGCTAGTACAATATTCAATGTTTTTAAATGTTTAAATAACGCATTTGTCAAAAGACAATAAATTGATTTACCATTTTCCAGACATGTGAATATATATATGCTAGTAAGAAAAAAGAAAAAAGATTAGGTTGATCTCATGTTTATGAGTACATAGTAAACTCAGGTAATGATAGCTTTTGCTAATAACTGAGATTTCATTTTGATGTTCAGCATGAAGTTTAGCCAGCTACCACCAAGGTACATTAAATTGAAGTGGGGAAATATGACAGAACATGTTACATTTGTTCGTGGGTTTTGACCTATATGTATTATTTTTATCGTAGTAAACATTGAAGTGACATTCCATTCAAATATAAGTAAGCATAAACAAACCCCTATAAACACTCCCCTTATTGTCACCAGGTGTTTGGTGAGACTCTCCTTGGGTCACCTTTTCTGGCATTGCTTTTCCATTTCTACTCCTTTTTCAATTACTTTTCAGGAAATAAAGTACTCAGACAATGGTTGTGATTCTTTAAAACACCTATAATATTATAGCCCCTTTAAACTCAAAATATAACTTCTTAAAACCATGCAACCTACCTGAACCAGGAATTAAAATTTTAATATAAATTGGGAATGAACTTTTTTGGTTTCAAACTGTGAGAGATAGGGGAGAATGTATCTTGCTTACTACAAACCAGCACATTTTTCTTTTTCTATCCAAAGTTATCAAAAACCTGCAATATTGTGTTCACTGTTTTTATTAAATAGCTATTAATTCAGCTAAGCAGTAGGGATAAGAAATTGAGGTGAATGCTAGAGACTACTACAGAGCCCCACAGAGCACTCAGGAGTTCCTCTGTTAGACTCAATGCCCTGGAGTGCAGGACATTATCATATACAACCCTGCGACCTCAGTGCCTAACCCAGTGACCCGAACACAGAGGGCTTGGTAAACGTTTGCCTGATGGTGTGTCAATTGTAGATTATGCATGGAGCAGGGCACTTTGATGAGAAACCATAAGCTTCTCATCTGGAGGCTTCTCTGAGTGAGATCAAACACCACATCTTCCCAACTAGACCATAACCTCCTTGAAAGAAGGGCCACATCTATTCATCTCTTTTTTAAATCCCTGAAGTCAGTATGGGACATGGGAGTGGTTTATGAATGTATTTTAAAAATTAATGGAAATACTTTAGAAGACAAAGGCAGTGTCTTTACATCTGTTTCATGTAATTCAATCTTCTGAAACTTCCAGGAAATATTAAAATCCAAAACATCCCGATTCCCCATACTTTTACGTTCCATAATGTAAGGGATGGGGAGAAGAAAAAAAAATGTGTGCGTGCGTGTGTGTGTGCGTGCGTGTAACATCAATTCCATGACTGGAATGTGACTTATTCAGGGGACTTCAGAAACAGAGCATTCACTTGAAGATCTCTTGGGTAAACTTGAGATTGTTCCCTCCAAGCTCTGAGCCCCAACTTGTTTATCTACAAAGCAGGGATGATATTTACGGCACATCTCCTCCAAAGTTGGTCTAAGATCAAGTAAGATAATATATGTAATTAAATGTAATGAACCACGAAGTGCTTCATACTTTGCCAAGCTAACCATTGTAAGTTCCCTCAAGCTGTCCTTGGTGGCATGATTGTAAAATGTGTCACTGTATTGAGTTAATTTCCTAGCCAGTTGTAATAGATAGGAATGTCTCCATGTATATTTATGTATATTTATTGTATATATGTTATTATTTATATATTGTACTTATATAATATTATGCATAATTATATATGTATATGTACATATATGTATATGTGTATTCATGTATATATGTCTAAGTTCATCCATAAGAAAAACTTTACAAGAGAATAATGACGTCCTGTGGAGTATACTGTCCCGCATGGGACACTCATGACTTCCCAGGCCTCAGCAGCAGCTTCTAAACTTCTCTGACCACAACTACAATAAAAAATATATTTTACATCACAAACCAATTTGCACACATACCCAGAGACACAGACTAAAATCTCTATAAAATGACACTTACGGGCACCTGGGTGGCTCAGCTGGTTAAGCGACTGCCTTCAGCTCAGGTCATGATCCTGGAGTCCCGGGATCGAGTCCCGCATCGGGCTCCCTGCTCAGCGGGGGGTCTGCTTCTCCCTCTGACCCTCCCCCCCTCATGCTCTCTCTATCTCATTGTCTCTCTCAAATAAATAAATAAAATCTTTTAAAAAAATTTTAAAAAATGACACTTACTATGGGTGATGTATGGTGATACTTCCTGTCATATCCTGTTAATTTTTTTAAAATGCTGTCCATGACCCACTTCACTGACTTTCTGGCCCACTGGTGGGTTAAAAGCCACAATTTGAATGTCACTGCCACCTAGGCTGTCCATGCAAACTCCTTGTACATCCCAGATAGACCATTTTCTCCCAGGCCCCATGCACTTAAGGCTACACCTCTTCTTGCAAAACTTACATAGCATTGTCTGCTGACAGACTCAACTCAAAGCATTACCTCTTCTTTAGGAAGCCTTCCTTGACTTCCTTCAAGCAGTTAGTGGGCCACACCTGTCACCACTCTATACCTGTGTCCCAGACACCCATCAGGTCTCTGTCATAGCATTTTCCAGGTGGTGTCTCTCTCTCCCCTTCCCTCCCTCCCTGTCTCTCTTTCTCTCTCCTTCAGTGGGCCACCTCCTGTTCGCCCTCCCCTTCCCTCCCTCCCTGTCTCTCTTTCTCTCTCCTTCAGTGGGCCACCTCCTGTTCGCCCTCCTCTTCTCTCCCTCCCAGCTGCCCTCCTTTCCTTTCTCTCCTTTTCCTCGTAAAGGATAAAAGATACAATAGCCTTTGAGGAAATTTGAAAATAGAGAAGAATAAACAGAAAGTAAAACCCATTTTTTAAAGTAACGCTCCAGAGGTAACTACTAATGTTTATACATTTTCAGTTAATCTTTTTTTACATCCAAGTCTGTACACTTTCAGAAGCAAAACTAGGATCATACCATGGATTTTTGTAACCTGATGGGAATACACCTGATGTTGACCTGGACCATGAGAATAGGTTAGAGCCAGAAATTTTTGACAAAAAAACCCCAGGACAACCCATATGTTGGGTTAACAAATACTCAGGGTTTATGGTAATGAAAGGTGACGTCCACAAGGAAGAGAAATGTGAAGAACTTTTAGTGAAAGATGAAAAAGATAAGTCAGAAATTATATGTGGCAGCCACATGTGAACTCTCCTGATGAATAACACCAAATGTATTCTTTCATAATCATATTTCAGAGGGCAGGAGAAGCTTTTGTTTGGAATGACTGTGTCTTAACATCCTATTGTGGTAGTTTTTCCAGGGATTAAGCCAGGATTTGAATAAATTGCTTTACTTCTTTAAAACTACTAATTCAATCTCAAAGTCAAGTCCATAGAGCACCTACATCAGAATTTCCTGGAGGATTATACAAAGTGCAGGTTCCCATGTCCACCCCTGTCCTATTGAATCTGTCTCTAAGGATGGACCCCAGGAATTTCCAGTTTAAATGTTGATGCATAATAAGGTTTGAGAATCACTGCCCTGAAATTTATAAAACTCTTAAAAAAATCAATGTACTAAACAGCTTTGCAGAGGCCCTACAGTGTGTATTAATGTACATTCCCCTGAGAAATAAATTCCTTGGGGCGCCTGGGTGGCTCAGTCAGTTAAGCGTCAGTTAAGCGATCTTCAGCTCGGGTCATGATCCCAGGGTCCTGAGATCGAGCCCCGCATCAGGCTCCCTGCTCAGTGGAGAGCCTGCTTCTCCCTCTCCCTCTGCCTCCCGCTCTGCCTACTTGTGCTCTCTCTCTCTCTCTCTCTCTGTCAAATAAATAAATAAATAAAATCTTAAAAAAAAAAGAAATTCCTTTAAAAAGGCTTAAACTTAGAAGTCTTTAGAATTGAAAGTGACCTTAAAAATTACGTGCTTCAGTCATGTCACTCTACAAATAAGGAAACTCGAAAGATGAAGTGACCTTCTCAAAGTCTCAGCAGGAGTTTGTGGAAGAACTGAGCCCGTTACCCAGAAGAATCTCTGACTCCAAGTGCAAAGCCCTTTCCTTTCTTCCAGGAGGGAGTGGGCTTTACCCTAGCTGCTGGATTACTTACGTAGGGCCACTGTTTCATCACAGTAAATGCCATTTTAATCCTTGCTTATTTACTTTCTAATGACAAATCCTGAATCCAATTTCTTTACAAAAACACGTTTTGGTGTTTAAAGAGAAACATGCCTGGTTCTAATGTAATTATGAAAACTGCAGAGCCATGAAATCTTTGTTAACTGCATACTGCTTGGGTTTGCATATAATTTGTGGTTCATAATTCTTAAGTTTGCCTGCTGGTCTGCTCAGATAAGAGGAAGCAGCGAGAACTCCATATTAAAGGACCCTGAAAGAATAAACTGCATAGATATCTCTATTTCCAGAGAAGGGAAAAAAAATTCTACTCATTTAGTGAGGTGAAAAGTAATCTAAATAGCTGAATATAATCTCAAACACAGAATTCTTGAAAGCACTGAGGATCTTGTAGTAAGGATATGCAAAAACAATGCCACGCAAATATTGTATGGTATCACCTCTGTGTGGAATCTGAATAAGCTGAATTTGTAAGAACAGAAATTAAAATGGCACTGGAGGATGGGGAAATAAAGAGAGATGTTTGAGAGTTCAAAGTTGCAACTAGTAGATAAATAAGTCCTGGAGATCTAGTGCATAGCATTATAGATATGATATACTTATTATAGACATCAAACTTGTTAAGAGACTAGGTAAAAAAACAAAAACAAAACAAAACAAAAAGTGTTGTGCAAATGAACTGTGCTGAATGTATCTGGTGCTGGAGTTCTCTTCCATTCCAGAACTGCAGTCATAAAAAAGGGATGTGATATGTGGATAAAATGACTTTTAGTTTATCTGAATGATTTTGGTTGCCATACTTCCAGAAGTCTAAAGAAGCGTTAGCTCTTTTTCAATGCTGCAACATTCATTCATTCTCTAGCTGGACATTTAGCTCTAGTTTGAATTAGGAGTGGCGATCCCATTGCCCAACACTGGAAAGGCTGATTTGTCAGCCAGTGACGTGCTCATCATTAATTAACACCTTAAGAAACCAGTGTTGCCAAATCAGAGAGAACTTCAAGCAGTTAGTTGATGGTATGAGTTTTGCTTCATTCACAGTGAGTGATGGTAAAACATTATATTGAGAACCAATTTTATCAAAAGAAAAGGAGCTCATAATTTATTATTTTTGATAATCACTATGATCCTCTGCTTTTTTCCTTACTCTTTCATAACATTTTTCTAACCATCTGTTTATTTATGACATTAGGTTATATGTTAGGTAGATTGATATTCAGGGAATCTCTGCTCTGAAAGTATTTTTAGATAAACAACTGACTAATGGAATAACTATACATCACATAAGGTATTTTTTGAGTTCTTATTTTGTAACTTTCCTCCTATAGGAGGAAAACAACTTCTCACAAGTGAATTTCATTACAGCAATTGGAGAGAGGTATCTGGTCCAAACGTGAACTAGATTCTTCTGTCTTATGGTTAGAAGTTTTGCAGTATCACTGTTAGGTGGAATCATTGGAAATCTGCAAAGTATCACCACTCCTTTCTTTTATGAACTCTTTAAAAATTTTGATGATGAGTTTGACATTGTGTCATTTGAATATTTTATTTATTAGGAAAGGAAATAAGAGGTACTTGAATTCAGAATCCAAGATAAAATGGATTTATTTCAGTGAATATCAATAAAGCTAAAGAGAAGTCTTCTTTTGGAGGGAGTGTAAGTCTCTTGGCACTACGTTTTTTGTGGAGCAGAACTAGGTGATGCCCAAACTTTATTTACAGATAAATGGCTAATCTCCCTTATGGAATCATTGAGACTTGTACCATAGGAAAAGCAGAAAATCAGTAATCTAAAAGAGTTATTAGAAGAAAAAGTAGATTTCTAATATAATGACTGTATACGTATTTATAGACTGTTGGTTTTAGAACATCTCTGCTTTGGAATTTTCACCTAGGGCTAAGAAAGTAAAAAAATATCTAAAATCTAAGCTCCTTGTCTTTTTACAAATGTTTAGTAACTCCTGTGATTCTTGGTCGATATCAAAAACATTAAGCTTCCAGTGCTCAGTTTTTACAGCTTGGGCATCATCTACAGCTTTCCTCTTGGAATCTTGTCGTTGTATAGTCTAACGCTTTACAGAATGCATCACTTTTCTAATCATCCTTGACGTTGCTCACCAGCCTATGTTCAAACATGTCCAGCAATGAAGGAATCACCAATTCATGAGGCGACTGATTTATTAGTAAGTTTCTGTATTTTGATCAAAATCTACACAGTTCCAATCATTTTTTACCATCGAGGCAAAAAGCTTCATCCGTTTGCAAAGACCAGTCTGGATAAAGGCCCAAGGAACATTCCAGTCATTATTTGTTTGCTTTTCTTTCCATGGCAATTTTCCATTTTTATTTGCTTGTCCCTTTTTTTAATTGCCTTAGACACTTCATATTCGGGTAGGTCTTCTGGCAGAAAGAAATTTTAAAGCTCAGAGATTTTCACCTGTCAGTTTCAAGCAAACTGCAAGCCCATAGCAGTAATCTCATTTCCATTTGAGAAAAAAAAAAAAATCCTGTTTTACTAAGGAATGATAACTTAAAGGGCATCTTTACCTCTTGGTCATTCATCATTTTATTTAAATAAGAGTGATTAACAATGGTTTGTAGTCACATCTTTGAAAAGAATGGCATATAAGAATTAGATCTAGAACAACAATAAAATAAAATTTAAAAAATACTATGTATATAGATAGATATCTATCTATAAATACTATTTTTATATATCTATAAAAATACTGTATCTATCTATAGCAACTTTAAAAATCCAAACCATAAACATGAAACATATTGTTATGTAAAACGTTGCATATAAGAAAGAAACTTAAAAAAATAATGAAAGAGCCACTGGGGGTGATAACTGACATGTATTGCTGGCTTCCTATGTCTGAGGGCCTGGGCTTAACAATTGCCTGTGTTCGTTCATTTAATCTTCATGACAACCTTGGACATCATCAGTCATGATTCCCATTTTACAGTTGGGGAAACTGAGGTGTAGAGAGGTGAACTTATTTTTCTAAGATCACACAGCTAGTAAGTGATGGAGCCTGAGTGTGAATACCAGTCACCTAGCCCGAGTCCCTGCCCTTCTCGGTTCTGTAGTGGTAGTCCAACTATCAGGATCAGAATGACCCAGGGTGCTTGGAGAGAGTGCCAATTCCCAGCATCCACCACCAAATCTACTAAAGGAGAGTTTCTGAGGGTGTGGCCCTATGTTCGATTGCTAGCTATAATTTAGAAATAAGCCAGTTTGAAAGGTCTCCTAAAACTTCCCTGAACGTGCGGTTAACTCCAGCCATTTGTCCCCCAAAGCCAGTCCGGGCTACATCAGAATTTCTTGCTATTGGCTTCAAAAGGGAAGGAACCCTGACCCAAGTCATCATGTTCTTCAGCAACTCTAAGTAGTCTTTGGGTACAAAGAATCATTCATTCTTTTTCTTGTGCAGGTTGATGGATCTGTGCAAATCCAGCCTTACTTCCTTGCTCATCCACCTTTCTCTCAGATTTGTGAAATAAGTGGCCAGCTTGAGCATCTAGTCGGGCAGAACAAAGAACACACAGGGATCAGACCCTGACCTTATTCGCACAGTGTGATCATCAAGCCTGGCATACTCCAGCCTGGGTGGTGCCCAGCTGGACACGTTTCTGTCTTTCCTGTAGGAGAGGGATCAGTAGATGCCAGTGCATCTGCTCTCTGACTCTGCTGTCAAGCTATTCATGTAGTAGAATCTGTTGACATGGTAAGAAAAATACATTTGTCTGGCACACAAGCTCCAAAAGAACTTTTTGCGTTGAAAGTAAAAATTTGAATTATCGTCAGAATGCTAATGCCCTTTCAGGCTTCTCATGCCAGCAGCCATGTTGTCAGTGAAATTTAAATGTGGGGAAAAATGCTTTTATGGGCTGCCAGATTGTTTGGCAAATGGTTTAGGTCTATTTAGTCTATTTGTAATGCAGTGATTTTGGTATCTTTTTACTATGAAAAATAAAAACTAAATGTTGCTTTATGCACAGGTTTTCTTTCCCAGAACATTAATGGTTTCCTTAGTCTTAGCTAGACTTTCTTCTTAAATTTAAAAGGTATGAGTGGTTAACATACCACTCTTCTAGTAAGCGATGGAGCCACAATTCGATACACATTCTTTTTCATTTGATCTGGAGACATAATGTGGTTGGTTTATTTGTAATGACTTCTGGAAATTTGTTTTTTCTGACTTAGTAGAGGATGTAACTCCAAGTAGAATTCAGTTTGAATAAATTCTGTAGGTGTTATTCTATACTTAGAGTGTATCAAGTTTTAGTATGCGTTTGGCCTCTCTTAGATTTTGTTTGCTTAGGGTTCTATGGTTGGATTTCATCCCTTTCAAAATCAGCGGGCACAGTTACTATGGTAAGAGGGTCCTGGGTGCCCATGGGCCTCTCTCCCCTCCCCAGAGGAGAGTCCACTACTCACAGCCAGTCCTCAGCACCGGGCATCTGCCTTCCTAGCTTCCCCAGTCTTTGCAGCCAATGTCCAGGCCCTATTTCCACCCCAGATATCCACTCCTGTCTTGAATGAAGATTTATTTAAAAAAAAAAAAAAAAGAAGAAGAAAGAAGGAAAGAGCTCTATCAGAAAGACTTTTATATCTTCATATCTGTAGGAAGTCACTCTTCAGACTCCTGAGACTTAATAAAGCCTCCTTGAATTTTTTTCCATGGGCACATCTCTCATTAACCCTATCATCATCTTTGTAGCTGGCCTCTGACCTCTGTCTCCGATTTCTGTTCCTCCAATTGCAGAACCGAATGTCAGCCTCAGCTCTACGTTGGTGTCTGATCACAACTGAACAGAAAAGAGAAAATTGCTTAAATAGCAATCGAAGCCATCTTTTGATGGTTTCAACATAACTGAAAATGTAGGCAAACAGCCTGGGGTTGTCATCTACCTCGTGATCCTGATCTTGAAGCTGTATTTGCTTACCCTTGCTTGATTTTACCCCGGATCCATTGTGCCTTATAAAATTTAATGCTATGTAATCTCAGAAAGGATTGTGATGGCCGTCACATGGAGTCATGTGTGAAATCACCCCGTACTGTACGAGGCTGGGGTTTGAATGTCCCTGCTTCCCAAAGGCCAGGCACCGGGATTAATATTTTCCACTGACTCAACAACTTGTGAAACAACAGTCAGCTACTCAGCATTGCCTTTGCTGTTTAGATATTCAATTTGGATGGCATATCATGTCATTATATTTTAAAAATTAGTTAAGATGAAGGTTATTCATAAAGAAACCAAGAAATATATTGACCCCACTTCTAAAATAGAAATGTATGCCATTATTAACAGTGGTGCTGTTTCTGGTCAGGAAGCCTTTCCACAGTAAACACCCTTTCCCTGAGATCTCTTTTCCCTGGCTTTCTGGGGCTCCCCCGAGTACAGACAGTTATTTTATCCTCTCGTCCCCCTTGTCCCTTACATAGCCAACAGTCTGCTGCGAGCTTGCTCCCTGCCTGTGTGGAGCCCGGAATGAGATGCTACAGCGACTTCTGTTTCTGGAGCACCTGGGTTCTACATTGTCATTTCCTTTTGTCTCCTGTGTCTTTTAGAGACTTCATTCATCAGACATAATCCTATTGTTAAATGGTTCTGATCTACTACAGTGAGCAAGAGTTTGAGATGTGGGACTTTGTGCTTTAACCTTGAAACACTGTTGTGATTCACGAGGCCTTTTGTCTCAATGACGGTCAAAACAATTATAGAAGTAAGAATGTGTAGAGGACCCTCAAGAACTTAATAAACATAATCAAGTAACAGTCATGATAGAGATTTAATTGTGTATTTCATCTTTGAAATCTGTTCCCTTTCTATGTATGAGGGCATGGAGAGAGAAAAAGAGGGCATGGAGATTCTGGGTGATTCTGAAGGACACACATCTTTATTCCCGCTCCTTCCCTGAGGGTGGGATAAGTAAGGAATAATATTCTACTGAGCAGTCCATTCGCATCTTAACAGGCACCTTCTCTGGGGATTTGACATGCTAGTTTCAACTCTTGGCTATCCTTAACTCAGTCAATAATGATGCTAGCTATGGCATTTAATAGCTCACATAGTACTTTTCTCATTTGCAGCTTTCAGTTCAACTCAGCATTAGGATTAGAAATCATGAAACTGATGCTCAGAGAGGTTAGGTGATATTTCTAAAGACACACAGTATGTATCTCAGAACCAGAGTAGCAACCCCAGCTGCTCTAACACCAAAGCCCTTGTTCTTCCCCCCACACATTGCTGTTTCTGGGAGAAAAGTAAAAAAGAGGGTCCCATTTATTGAACACCTAGTATGTGTGAGAAGCCTTTAGATGTGTTAATTTATTTAATCCTTACAACAATCTTGAGAAGGTAGATCAGATTATCTTTATTTTAGCTTGAAAGTGAAAATTCAGAGAGGTTTAACTACCCCGACCCAGCTGGTACCTGGTCATAGGTTACATTTTCTCCCTTCCATTTTGGACTGTGCACCCTGCTCTCAAAGAAACCAGAATCTGTTCTGTTTTTGTTTTTTGTTTTTTCTTCCCCGATACTATAGTTTAAAGGGGAATAGGGAATTCTGTCCATTTGTGGCACCTGGTGAATTTTCAGATGCGGAAGAAAAACCTTCTGCAGTACTTAAAGATAAATATTGGCTTAGTCCCCACAGGAGAGAAGTGGAAGAGAAATTGACAAAGGATAGGCTCAGTGTCTGTCTCTTCGCTCCCTCCTTTATTTCCATGTGTTTCCCATCATTCTGACTGTGGTTGTGTCTTCTCCTCCTCTCAGCCCCTCAAAACCTACCCATCACTAGGGAACCTGCCTTCACTTTTCCTGGAGCTTTTTCCAGCTCCCTTCAGTCTGCCCCTTCTTTGATTCCCCCAGCACACTCTGCCACACATCACACAGTAAACTCTTCAAACACAGCCAGGTTCTCAGATTGCTTTACGAGCTTCATTTTGCCAGTTTATTGGCAAATTGAAATACAAATTATTTCATTTAGAGATTGCCTCTCATGGATGCTTTCTCTGTATTTTTTTTCTCAGTACCCAGCACAATGTTAGGAATATAGATTTCCATTGCTTGGTTAGTTTTTAACAAGAAGTTAACCCAGACAGAATATTGATTAGTTAAAACAACCTGACTTTTTCCTTATATAAATTTTGAGCCCAAACATCAATTTTAAGTAGGCACTAAATTGCTGGGGCTAAGTTAAGAACTCGTTTTAGTCTTGGTTAAGAGAGTCGAGAAGAATGAAGGAATAGCCATTTGATAGGATATTTTTATTTCTTTTTGAAGTTCCTTTGAGCATGAATACACAAGACTGAAAGGACAGGTGCCTCAGCCCTCTGCGGCTGCACAGCAATGCAGACAGAATTTGTAACCATCCTCTTGAATTTTTCAAAAGAAAATTGGAAATCTTTGTGTTTTCTTCTTCAGCTTGCTTTTGCAAGCTCCCCTTTGCTGCTCACCTCTTGAAGGCATTGCACAGGCTTCTGATCTTCATCTTCTCTCATCTTCCCGTGCTATCCTCTCTTCATCATTTCAAAGACATCCTATAAATAGCTCCACTTTCCTAGGAGACTTTGACCACATTCTTGTGTCCGAGAACCACATTCCCATCATTGTCACACTGATATCTCAAACTGAACTTGTACAAAACACTAAAGTCAATGCCATTCTCTCATGTGTCACCAGCATTTGTCATCTTTTAATGACAGCATCAAAACTCACAAATTTTACCAAACAAAATCTCCCACTTACCTACTGTTCCCCTCACCCTTCATTACATCCCTTCCATACTTTTAAAGAAATATAACTAGGCAAGAAATTGTTTTTCCATTAGCCTAGGTCAAGGCAAAAGAAAAAAAAATCTCCTAGGGTACTTTTTTAGTTGCCGTATTTTTATTCTTATTACTAATTAGAACTTTCTCTACCCTCTAGGAGAAAATGTCATCAGTCTGGGATGCAGGCCTCTAGTATTTCCAGAAGGAAAGAAGGTGCATATAGAAGTTAGTCTATAAAGATTAAATATATTTTTGTTGAAAAGACGACGACAGTATAATTTAACAGAGCTCATATTGGAAGTCAGGAGATCTGGGTTCTGGTTGCATACCTGGCACTTTTAAGCTGCGGGAACTTGATCTCACTGGCTTCTTTGGCCTTTCATTTCCACATTTGTAAACGAGAAACTAAATTTTCCAGGTCTATTTCAGCTCTGAAGTCACAGAATGTTTGTAAATACCTTTTTCCGTCTTACAGGATTTTTGATCTAGTGCATCAGAACCGTTTTACTGGAAAAATTGGCCCATTAATATTTACCACGATTACCACTGTATTTGCATCTTATTTTATGATTTTGGCTTGACCATCCTATGATTCTTTCTATTCATTTCCTGCTTTCTCTTGGATTGGTTGAGTGCTTTTATTTTTTCCAATTTCATTCTTTCCTTTATTAGTTTGAAATTTTATCTGTTTTATATAATTATTAAAATTCCACAATTTATATTTAAAATAAAAATTTAATATCTTTATTTCCCCAAACTCAGATACTTAGAATAATTTATCAGCCACCACTTCCCACTCTACATAACAGTGTTGTGCATTGTTCCATATTTAATACTGTCTTGACTTTTTACACTCGGAATTGGAGAACCACGCCCTAGAAGAGCAGGTTTAAAGAGATAAGGACTTGTCATCTGTAATAATTGTTTCAGATGGGGCAATTGGGATGAGAACCAAAAATTAAACCCCTGGGTATGGCAGTCAGAATGTCACTGATTTTTTTTTTCTGAAATAGTTCCTTGGTTTTTCTTTTTTCTCTTATTCTTTTATGATTATGTTCAATTAGCCAGCATGTAGTACATACAGTACATCATTAGTTTTTAATGTAGTGTTCAACAATTCATCAGTTGCGTGTAACACCCACTGCATGAACAATTTCAGTAGAGCATTGGGACCGGGTACAGCTACCGTTGGTTGAAGAATGAGTGGAGTTTGACAAAGATCAAAAGCACATAGATGGAACAAGTGTTAAATAGACAAATGATAACATCAAACATTGAGCCAGATTGAAAAAAAATCTAAATTATTCAATATTCAACCCAATATTTAGAGGGAGGACTAGATTTTGTGTGAGAAAAGCTTGGCTTTAGTATAACTCCTGTCATTTCCCCCTGTTATGACTCAGAACTGCTGCCTAACCTTCTTCTTTCTCAGTTCAGTCATCTATAAAATGGTCTCTTCCCTCAGAATAATTAAATGAAATGGTAGATGTGAATGTACTATGAAATGTGTGAAGTCCTGCTCAAGTCTATACTCTTCACCTCTTCACGTTGTCACTGTTATATTTCACTGGTGGTTAGTCTGGTGAAAAGCCCAACTCCATTGGTGCTAAATATCACACATCAGTATTATTTCTATCTAAATTCTGTTTCAGTCATGCTCTGTCCAATGTCCTATGTCCATCTTCAAGGCACAACTTGAACAGATCCCATTTCCAGTCACTTGTTTCTTATTTTAAAAGGGGTGGGGGGGAACGCCTGGGTGGTTCAGTTGGTTAAGCGTCTGCCTTTGGCTCAGGTCATGATCCCAGGGTCCTGGGATTGAGTCCCACATCGGGCTCCTTGCTCAGCGAGGAGCCTGTTTCTCCCTCTGTCTGCCGCTCCCCCTCCTGATTATGTTCTCTCTCCCTCTCTCTCTCTCTGACAAATAAATAAAATATTTTTTTAAAAAAAGCTCAGGCAGAGCACAGAGGTTTTTAGGGCAGTGAACCTACTCTGTATCATACTATAATGGGGAATACATGTCACTATACATTTGTCCAAACCCACAGAATGTACAACACCAAGAGTGAACCCTAATGTAAACCATGGGCTTTGAGTGATGATGATGTATCAGCGTAGGTTCATCAGTTGCAACCAATGTACCCCTCTAGTGGGGGATGTTGATAATGGGGGAGATTATGCATGAAGCTATGCAGAGGGTATATGGGAAATCTCTACATTTTCCAATCAATTTTACTATGAACCTAAAACTACTCTAAGAAAAATAAAGCCTGGGGCACCTGGGTGGCTCAGTCAGTTGAGCATGGGACTCTTGATTTCGGCTCAGGTCATGATCTCAGGGTCATGAGATCGAGCCCCATGCTCAGTGAGGGATCTACTTTTCCGTCTCCCCCTTTGCTTCTCCCCCAGCATGTGCGCTCTCTTCTCTAAAAATAAATAAATAAATAAAATCTTCAAAAATAAAGCCTTTTTTTTAAAAAAAACAAAAGCTCAATATTATTGAGCCTAGAGCTTAGTTTAAAATGCCCTTACCATATCAAATTTAATACTCATATTCTTCTCTTATTATAAATCTGGCTATATTCCTAGGGACTGGTGGTATAATAGGAAGAGGGGTTTGATCCACTCTTTCACCCTTTCTGTCCCTCCTTTTTCTAGTTCTTGCTCTGTGTCAAAGATGGAAGGAGAGCTGGGAAGTAAGGAGAGGACAGATGACTTTACCTAACTGGACACGAATTAGATTCTCTCTTGGCTTCTCCAGCTGAGCTTGTCCTGCTGTCCACACGTTCTGTGTGACATACAGCTAAATGCTGGTTCCCTTATGCAGGATGTTCAGGGAGCCCTGCAGGGCTGTCCTGCTGCACAGTGCAATGACATGGAAGTTTTGTTCACGTTTCTTCCCTTTTAGCATTCCTTTAACTCCCTCCTTTCGCTGTTAGTATACCACTAGACTCCCATACCTCATCCATGAGATGGCCCTCTCATGAAGTGCATTAATGGCAAGATGTCTCAAGCACAGCTACGTGCTATGGTATTTATTTGTCTATGGGAAACTCACGTAACCTAGCCATACTAACCAGTGGGAAATCAGACCTCTCTACTGCCCCCCCCGCCATCTCTCTCCAGGTCTTAGACACCCCTGCACAAGCACAGATCAGTACTCTCACTGCCTAGGCAGACACGCATCTAACCCAGTCCTACTGGCATGTGGCTTTTGTGAGTGAAAGTTCCATTCCTTGTGTAAGGAGTCTAGTTTGAGTCTTAGTTGCCAATTTTTGGGCAACAATAAGATTCCCACTCAAAAGCCTGTTATCCTTTGATCATTGTAAGCATTTTAAATTGCATTCTGTGAAGAAAAACAATCACCATCCTTGACTAAAAGCTCTGAGCTTGCCTACATTTAAGTATTTATGCCCCAGGTTTTGACAAAATTGAGCATAATCAAAATCCCACTGGGAGGAAGTATGTCAAAGAGATTAATTAAAAAGAAAGCAAAAAATGGCATCTTCCTCTGCCTTTGTGTTAATCATTCTTAAAAAACAAGCTCTTAAATAAAAATGAGTGAAGATGCCTTTTACACAGCTTTGATTGTGAGTTTTATTTAGGTCTTGAAGCGAGTTCGCCAGAGCATTTAGTGTTTACTGAAGAGTGTCTCAACTTTCATGAACAGAAATACACAATTGGTTGATATGTTAGGGTCTCACTGACGGTGGAGTCAAAGGCCACCTATAAAAGAGCTATATGTGACTGTTCTCTCTTCCAGGGAAGATGAATTGCCATGGTAACAGTGCCAAGAAATAATAGGTCAAGTTTTATCCTCTGCCTCGGGCTTATTTTATTATGTTTTACTTAGAAATGGATGCCATTATAAAATGAAGGTTTGGGTATATCAAAGCTAAACATCATGACAAGAAAATCTGATCAATAAACTGGTGTAAGAAGGGTGGATAAAGGACAGTTGGTAGGAAGGACATCTAAATTGATCGAAGAACTATTTAGAGGCCAGTTTCTTAGTACTCTCTTCTAAAATGTGGGCTTGACTTACAGATGCTTGTGTAAGTGTGTGTAAATGAAACAAAGGGGCTGTTTGCACAAGATCAGTAAAGAGAAAGTGGTTTGTAAATTTGATTTTAATAGAAGATTAACTGCTGTTAGGAAAAAAGTTCTTACTTCATTCCAAAAATAAATATGCAGCAAGAGAGCATAAAATATTTAAGCTTCTTGTTTTGCTTACTGTATTTATGACTATATCCAATGCTGCTTTATGTCTGCCTATTTATGAAAGTGAAAAAATAAATACGACTTGAGGGAAAGTACCATCATACAAAAGAAATGATGTGTAATTATCACCATTCTGTTGTTTCTGTTGTTTTGGAGGGTCGTGTCTCAGTGTACATCATGACTTGGGATCTTTCTATAATAGCATGTTGGTCATTTAGGGGTCAAATACCAACATGAAGCAGTATATAATTTTTGTCATTTCAAGCGACATTGTTCTTTCTTTCTAATTACCATATATGTATGTGTGTATAAATATATAAAGATCTACTTTTTAAAATCCCAAAGGTATATCAACTCATCTTTTTGTGAACAGAATTAATTTTACATACATGGAATATAGTAATGCACTTTAGCATAACATCCTTCATGAGTTTACACTGTGAGACTATGTTAGATTTCTCCCTAAGGCTACCTTTAACTTTTGATATTTTCTCTTCTGTAAAGTAGTAAGTGGGTGTGTGGGTAGCTGCGAAATGTTTATTGAATGAATGAACAAATGAATGAATGAATCAATCAATCAATCAGCAGTCATATTAAACTATATTAAGCATAGTTTATCTTCATTTGATGATTCAAAATAATTCCTACAAGTAATGGAAGCAAAGTACAAAAGATTACTACTTGTGTGGATGCTTAATGACTGAGCATTTATTCCATTTCATATCTTTGATCTATTTGGAAATTCAACAACATGTGTTTTATGTCTTATGTTGCAGGATCCTCATCTTGCATTTCTGTTGACAATCTTTTTGGGTTATCACATATTAGTTCCCTTAGTTTAATTAAATTACTTTTGTTAATGAGTTAGCATCAATGTGTTTGGTTTAGTTTCTTCACATATAAAATTACCTACTTTATCATGTACTAGGATTATCTATCCTTTAATCTATTTTTCTCTGTCTAGATGTTCAATAAATGTATTTTGATTGTGGTGATATTATTTGAGTTATATTCCTTTCCTAATGTTTACTTTCATTTTCCCTTTAATCCAATACAGAGAGAAGTCACCACCAAAACAAAAATCAAATTACAATGTAACTCAGACCTCACATACCAAGGCTATTCCCTCTATTTTAAAACTGCACGTTATCTCTGCATAATTTCAGAAGAGTTTGGGAATGTCATATATACAGTTAAAAAATATAGAATATTTCATTGGGAAAAATTAAGTCAAAAACAAAGACAAAAATGCCAAAATTCAAACTGAAAACGTTCCTTGCTACTACTTAATCAAGATGCTAATGTCTTACGTTTTACAGTTCTTTTCTAGACATATACTCAAGTATTTGCTAATCAAACCTATCATTAAAGCCAAAAATTCCTCTTAAAAACATGAATAGAAATGGAGCATCTGGGTGATTCAGTTGGTTAAGCACCCCACTCTTGATTTCAACTCAGGTCATGATCTCAGGGTTGTAAGATTGAGCCCCACATTGGTCTCCACACTCAGCCAGGAGTCTGCTTTAGGAGTCTCTCTCCCTCTCCCTCTGCCTGTCTTCTCCCCCCAGTGCCACCACTCACGTGGGCACTCTCTCAAACAAACAAACAAACAGACCAAAAAACAACAACAACAACAAAAAAACATGAATGTGAAATCAAAATATTTAAACCAACTAAAATGAGTTTATTTTTCTTAAAAGAGAAGAAAAGGACAGCTAACTTTCATGGAAGAAAGTTTTCATTTTTAATCATACTTTTATCCCTCATTTTCTCTGTAAGAGATTTCCAGTTGTGTTTTTCAATTATAAGAAGCCTACATTTATAGAAAATCAGCAGGTATCCCCAGTTATCAGAATTAACCGAGCAGAGGAACAGTGCAAAACCAAGGTTTGGAGCCATTTTTCTGAGCAAATTGAAAAGAGGTACCATTTTAGCCAGTTACCTTCTAAGACTGCTCACATTTAATTACATTAGTGGCACTTGACATTATAAAATGTTCCTTTCTTTCAGATAGAACCTTCTATCATCATTAGTAAATGTCAAAGGTAATGAAGTGTTTTTCTGACTTCTTTTTCTTCCTGATACCATGGGAGAGAACATGCTAATGAGTTTATAATTCTGAAATTGTTTTCAGTACTCAAAACCAATGAAGAGCCAACTTGGTGCCTGGTTTATTAGCTTAATTTTACTCTTTTTTATTGTCTTCCTATTTGGGAAGGAAAACTACTCTCTGTTTTTCCTAATACACTACCCCTATTTGGTACAATTTCTTATTTTCCCTGAGAGGTTTTAGGTGACAACTACCTCCAAGTAGATTGTGTTTCTGGGTTCATATCAGAACAGTGTGGAAGGTTAGGGTTAGGGTTAGGGTTAGGGTTAGGGTTAGTCCTTGCTGTGACTTAAGTGCTTCCTGAAAGCTTCTATTTTTTTTTTTCTTGAAAACTGGTTTTGTCCCCCTCTGTCTACTTTTGAATTTTGATAATGGCTATCCAACCATGTGGTTTCCTATAATATATCAATCATAATATAATGGGGCCTTGATTTCTGCTCTCACAAAGATTAAATACACTCACAGACTGAAATGAATGTTTTATAATCCTAGAACTAGTTTCTTTACTGTCAAAATAAAATTAACATCTTATGAAAAGGAAAGCTATCATCAGAAGAGGTCAAGAAGAAAGAGATGTCACAGTTTTCCAACACACCACTATTCAGTGTCTGTGTTGAAGACATGCCTGACAGGAAGGGTCTGGGTCACTTTTTAGCAGTACCTCGGGTGTATTGGCTGTTTTCCCCTACTGAAAAATCAGGGGAAAGCTGTCTGTTATATAGAGAAGGCAGCAGGAATGGGGTCCCCAGCCTGTGAGAAGACTATTCAATCAATGCTAAAAAGCTTTTTCTTTTTGGATTTTTATCTTTTTAAATTTTTACATATTTTTATGACTTTAAAAAAATGTTATTGGAATATAGTTGACACACAATGTTAATTTCAGGTGTACAACCTAGTGATTGAACAAGTCTATGCGTGATGCTGTGCTCACTACAAGTGGAGCTACCCTCTGCCACCACACGACACTATTACAGTATTGTTGACAAGATAGCCACTTAAAGTTACTTCACAATAAGAAAAAATAAAAAGGTAATTTTATAGATAATGTATTCTGGAAAATAGGCACCTAAGACAAAAGTAGATGTTTTAAAATAAAATGACTAGTTTTAAGATGTTTTGTTCCCCAGACAGCGGAAATATATTACACAATCTCTGATTACCCCATGCTTTGTAAACATAGTCTTTGGGAATTTGGTTCTCTAAATTTCTTCTTCATTTCACAATTGGATATGCTGTTAATTGAATGAAATCCAATGAATATCTAAGAATATCCACATAAGGTCAAGATTGGCTTCTTTCTGCTTAATAAATTTGATTATTTTTCCCAGTTATATGCAGTTTATGATATTCATGTTTATTTCAAACATCTACATTTTCATATAAAGAAAATACTAAGTAAAGTACGATAAGACATTCAAATAATGTCCGAGAAACTTCTATTAGGTAGGCATGTAACTCTGCAGCATTATTGTGCTTGGGATTCAACTCTTTCTACAGATTAATTAGCTATTTATGTGCTTCTATATAAATAATTTTAAAATTAGATTAATTAACATTTTTCTTAATGATTTCTAGCACCACTTGACATATTAAAGATAGTAACCTTTGGTCTCTCTGGTACAATGCAAATATATTTCCCACTTTATTTGATTATGTACCATTTTAATTTTATTTATACCTTTTTTTATATTCAAGGAATTGTCAAATTTTCATGTGGTAAAATCTGTACTTTCCTTTTTGTTTTCTGCCAATGGTGATACGTTCTGAAAGACCGTTCCCACAGATTTTGCTCTATTTTTGCTATTTTGGGTACCATAATTTGTTTCCATCCTATCTTTGGAATCTTATATCCCTAATATCACCACATAAATATCTTCTTCTAGTCAGGCCAATCTCATCCCTGGTCCTATTGTTGGTTTCATGAAAAGTCAGCTAATTCTCAACTTTGTCTTCACGCCCCCCTGTTCTCCTAGAATCATTTGCTGATTTCCTCAGCCTTCTTTGATCACTCTACTCTGAAATTGCAGGGGGCTGAATAAAATATACCACACAGATTAGGAGAAAATTGTAAGCAACTTCAAGTTTCTCATGGGTTAGTCTATGGTGGGGTGTAAGCATCCAAGCTGGAGAACACCTGTGGGTGAGGAATAGCATATCCAACATGAGCCCATCCCAAGAGTGAGACCCAGGAGATATTAGTTTCATTTGGGTGATAAGGAACTTTTCTTGTGTCATCCAACTCATTAGCTTCCCCTCCAAGGACTATTACATCTTTTTTTTTTTTTTAAGATTTTATTTATTTATTTGAGAGAGAGAGAATGAGAGACAGAGAGCATGAGAGGGAGGAGGGTCAGAGGGAGAAGCAGACTCCTTGCCGAGCAGGGAGCACGGTGCGGGACTCGATCCCGGGACTCCAGGATCATGACCTGAGCCGAAGGCAGTCGCTTAACCAACTGAGCCACCCAGGCGCCCAGGCTATTACATCTTAAGGGGAGCTGGGATGTACTCCATGTGCAAAGGAGGCATGTCTGGGAGAAGAGTAGAAAGAGGATCCAGACTAAAGTCTGAAAAGAAGATAATGTTTCTGTCCAAAGTGCTCAGCACCTAGAGTACTGAGAAAGAGAAATCAGAGCCCGATCTCCAGGGAAAGTGGTGAAAGGGAAAACCAAGGAGCATGGTGTTATAAACCATAGCCCAGATCCTGTGAAGACAAAGGGACAAGAGTCGGTTGAATTGAGGAATAATTTCTTGAGCTACGTAACATATGCAGGTGACTTTAGCAATGTGTCTGCCATATCCCCAGATTTCACTATTGCATGCCATCTCTTTGGTAGGTGCTGAGCCTCTGTATTTGTAAGCTGCTATCTCCCGCCATACGCTAGCTTTGCCTCCCCAACCTTTAGGAACAGCAGCCAGCACTCAGCATTTATTGACCACCATTTGTATGCCAGGCTCTGTGTGAAGCACCTCAGATACATTGTTTCACGTAGTCCTAACAAACATGCTAAATCTTCAAGAGGTTTAGTTACAGAGGTTTAGTGGATTGTCCCCGTTCCTCAGCTATGTAATAGCAGAACAGGAACTCCGGGTCTGTTGACTCAAATATCCACACAAAGCAGGTATTTTTATTCTCATTTTACAGTTGAAGAAAGTGAGATTGAACTGCATGCTTTTAAAAGCGGGGAACTGTTCATAAAACTCTTCTTTTCCCCCATAGTGGCTTGTACTTAGATTATAAATACCTAATGCTGGAGCTAATGAACTCTTCTAGTTTTAAACTATACAAAAAGCTACAGATTTTCATATGTATAATCTTTTTATTTTATTATCTATAGTTATCTGCTGCTTAACAAGAATGAACATATGTAGAAGGTATTTTGAGCTAGATCTTTACCAAAAAAAGAATTTTTCATAATACTGCAGAGCTGTCATATGAAAATCATGAGGGAAAACAAGACTAAAAAGATATATAGTGATACACTGCAAGTACAATGTAGACTCTCTATTATGACTGTTTCTGAAATAATCACTTCCCAAAATATGTGTTGCCTTATTTTTTGAGAGATTATTATTTTATAATAAAAATATGTATAATTAAAATTATATAATATAATCAAATATTAAAAATTGTCATTTTTTAGGACACAGCAGGCCAGGAAAGATACCGGACTATCACCACAGCCTATTACCGTGGGGCCATGGGCTTTATTTTAATGTATGACATCACAAATGAAGAATCCTTCAATGCAGTACAGGATTGGTAAGTAAGAGCGAATACTCCCACCACTTAGTAATGATGGAGTTTTCATTCGACTTCCTCTTCCTTCTCAAAGCAGTGACCAGTGTCTCTATGTGTGTTTGTTGTGTACTGTGATCCCCCTTGTGCTTCATAAAGCAGACAAATACTGGCTATGCTCAGAGTCGTTGTTTAGAGATTGATAGGAAATCCTTTGGTGATTTTTCAACATTCTGTAACTTCCGGTGCTTTGCAACCTGTTATGCTTAGTTCCATGGAGACTTTTGATTTTTTTTAAATATAAATAATGAATGGTTTGGAAATTTACTGGTCTAAAACAGGGATTTGTAAACTGTGGGCCTAATCTGGCCCATCATTTGTTTTGTGAATAGTTTTATTAGAACGTAGCCAGGCTCATTTCCTTACCGTCTGAGACTGCTTTCACACACAACAGCAGAGGTAAGTTGTTTTAACAGAAACCATAGGGCCCACAAAGCCTGAAACATTTCCTATCTGGCCGTTGACAGTAAAAGCTTGCTAGCCCCTTGTCTAGATTTGTGAAATAGTTTTCAGTTTTTCTTCGAGTTGAAAAGTTTCAAAGGACTGAGATAAAGGCAGAGCTAAAACCCAAGCATGTTCTGACTCATGGCCACATCAGCTATGCGAAAACCCCTCTGTCCGTGGGGAGTATGACTGGCGCGGAGGCCTTGTGTGGCTTCTGTCAACCAGTCCCCCCAGCACCTTGGGAGGACAAGTGGAAGAGCTGATGGTCATGGTCAGGGATTCAAGCAGCAGGGCTGAGCAGAGTTGCTTTCCTGTGGCAAGAGCTAGAGTCTAGCTAGAGCTTTGTGTGGTAGGAGGAGGAAAATGGCACCCCCGCTATGGTAGCAGGTCTGAACAGCCATCACATTTTAACTGTCAACGGTCACAGCTGGGCTTCTATACGAGAATAGTAGCCCCCAAAGTGAAATAAACGGCATTCATTTTTTCTTGTTTTGCATCATAGTATTATCCAAAGTAATTTTTTTTACACGTGTATCAGCTCAATGAAGGTCAGATGCTATTAAAAACTTCAACTTGCTTTAGATTATTTCTTTTAAATTTTAATTGTTCATCTGAGAAAATACCTACATCTCTTCTACTTACACACACAGATGCACACACACTTACAATGCAAGAAATAATGCATTTACAGTAACCTCTCAAAAAGGAAATATATAGCTATAAACTGAAAAGGGTGAGCTTGGGACTATATGAAAAAGTAATTATCTTCCACTGAGCCACATAAAAGAAGGCTTAAGTACTCTTCTTTTTAGTAGACTGAATATTGTAAAAATGCCAGTTCTTCTCATATTAATTCATAGATTCAAGGCAACCCCAATTAAATACCGACAGGTTTGGTACAAAATGGAAAGAAACGAAGAGTCCAAACATAGACACAAATCCATCTAGATTTAGTTTATGAAGAAAGTACCGTTTCAGACTAGTGACAGAAAGGCTTGTTCAATTAATAATGCGGCGATATCTAGTTAATTTTCACACATAGCTCTGGCATACCAACTGCTATGCAAATTAAAATGACCACTTTGCATTTTAACTTTGATTCTTTCCTCTGAGGAAACGTTGAGACCCAGTCCTCCCGGACAGGAGGTGTTCACGAATCACCTTCCAAGCTTCAGGGTCCCAAATGCTGTTTGCACCCATAGTTCTTACCCTGTTGTCTCGATGAATGTTATATGACTACTGAGAATACCAAGAATTGAGTTCATTAAAACCAAATGGCAATAAGACCAATAACCCAGCTCTCTAGACTTCTGGTTCTAGCATGAGAAATGATGTGGAGAAGTTCAGCTTCCGCAAGCCCTACCCCACACCTTCCCTCGCTCACCCCAGCCAGCCCAGCTTCATCCCCACCACGCTTCCTCGCCTGTGAACGGACCACCTGCCCGTACCAGTCTTCCTCCGCCTCAAATTCCCTATTTGACTGTTTACCACTCTTCTTTTTTGAAGCTCTGTTTCCCAGCCCCCCCTTTTTTTTGAGAGGTGTGTTTTCCAGATTATTCTTGTCTCTCCCTAGGACTGCTTCTCTTTCTACTTCCAAGATTTCCCTCACCCAGCCAAGAGTAAGCATACCCCCATGGTTTGTTCTATTGGGCTCATTTTTGCTTTCCTTGGCTATCCTATCCTCTCACACACATCATTTATCATTTACACCGGATAGCTCCCAAGTTTACATTTCTGGCTCCAGTCTGTGTTCTAAACCGCAGCGTTGCATTTCCATGTGGCCAAAATATTTCTTCACCTGGCTATCCTGCTGGTGCCTCAGAATCAATTATCTCTGCCTAAAATTGCTCACCTTCCTGACATCATTTTTCTTCTTATTGACACCACCACACTCTGTCACCCAGGGTCTACCCTGAATCCAATTGTAACCTCCAACTGTCCCAATCTGGAACTTGATCTTGCGTATTAATTTTTTCTGAATATCTTTTGATTCTGCTCCTGCCTCTCCATTCCTACTGTGACCATCATTGCTCTCCTTATTATTATGGTTTGCTTCTACCCTCACAGTAGCCTTCTAACTGATCTTTCTCCCTTATAGATTTCTTCCTGTCCCACGCCATCCTATCCCACTGCTGCTATAAGAGTATTCCAGATGAACATAATCCTAAAGACCACTGCAAGGCCCCGCCCAAAAGCCATGACTTACCATCACCTACTGAATTAGTTAAAACTTCTTCAGCCTGGGGTGCCTGGGTGGCTCAGATGGTTAAGCGTCTGCCTTCGGCTCAGGTCATGATCCCGGGGTCCTGGGATCGGGTCCCGCATCGGGCTCCCTGCTAGGCGGGGAGCCTGCTTCTCCCTCTGCCTCTCCCTCTCTCTCTGACTCTCATGAATAAATAAATAAAACATTTAAAAAACAAACAAACAAAAAAAAAAACTTCTTCAGCCTGACTTTGAGACATATCACATTGTGAAGCCACTATACTTTTACAGTCTCTTCTCACTATCATAGAGGCAAACTGATCTATTCACGGTTTCTAGAACCCAGGCTTACCTTCCTAAACTTTGTGGGGTTTTGTTTTGATATCACCCCCTGCTTTGCATATCTTCTTCACAGCCTGCCCCGTCCATTCCCCGGCACATCTAGATCTGTCAAAAAACAACAAAATCGATCCTTACTTACTTCTTTTTTTCCGTCCCCAATTGTATGACCATTATTATTAGGGGGATTTTATTCACTCCACAAACATGTATTGAGCACCCCCTCTTTCGACAATCTGCCAGACATTGTATTTATGCCAGCATTTACTATCCCAATTAATGGATCCACCCTCATCCAGTTATCTGATATAGAAATCTAAGCAGTGTTTTTGATTTCTGTCTTTTACACATCACATCTCATTGACCACCAAGCCCAATAATTTTGACTTTCTAAATGCCTCTCAGATCTATTCTTATTCTTCGTTGCCACTGTCTTCACCTGGACTGTCATTGGCTTTCATCTGCTTTACAAACCTTCTGTCTTGTCTTTTTACCTTTAGGTTCCACCCACTCCAAATCCTATATCATATGGCCATCAGAGCTAATGAAACTTAACATGTCTTTTTTTTTTTTTAAAGATTTATTTATTTATTTTGGAAAGACAGAAAGAGAGAGAGAGACAGAGAGCGTGTGAGCAGACGGGAGGGGAAGAGAGAGGGGAAGAGAATCTCAAGTAGACTCCCTGCTGAATGCAGAACCCGACACAGGGCTCCATCCCACGACCCTGAAATCATGACCTGAGTCAAAACCAAGCATCAGATGCTCAACTGACTGAACCACCCAGGAGCCCCGAACCTTAATATGTCTTAAAAATAAATCTTCAGTGATAAATCTGGCCGTATGTACTTTTGAAACCTTCGCAAGTGATCCTGAACCCCGTTTCTGATTAAGGCCTTTGGTTTTGAACGAAGTCCAAACATGGTAAACAGTGTAGCCCCCACCCACATGTGTCACTAACATCATCTCCTACCACTCTTCTCCACTGGTCCCATATTTCAGCCAGACAACTTTGCTCAATTTACAGATGTTTGATCCCTCTAATACCTCTGTGCCTCTGCTTAGAATACCTTCTCTGTTATCTTTCCAGCTCTTTTTCACCTTTTAAGGCAGCTCAAATATCAGCTCTTGTATGAAGCTTCTGAAGATCCTGCTACCCCCTTTCCCATGCACCCCAATTTCCAATCCCAGTGGACAGTGCTCCTCATACCCTTATGCCTGCATTCACACTACCCCAGCACTTTCTACAGACCACCTACAGAACCTGGTGTACTCTGTTTTTATTTGATTACGTTTTTTCTCCTGTATTGGACTGTGAGTTCATTAATCTTGTTTCTCTAGTGCTGAATGCAACACAATCCTATAATTTTTTTCTGAATTTTTATTGTAAAATGTATGTAGCAAAATTTACAACTTAACCATTTTTTAAGTGTACAGTTAGTGGTATTAAATGCATCGTTAGCGCTGTCACGATCATCACTACCATCCTTCTCCAAAACCCTTCCTTCGTCTTGCAAAACTGAAACGCTATACCTTGTAAATAGTAACTTCCCCTCCTTTCTTCTCCTCAGCCTCTGGCAACCACCATTCTACTCTGTATCTCCATGAATTTGACTATTCTAAGTACCTCATATAAGTGGAATCATAAAGTAATCTCTTACTGTACAATAATACAATGCATATTTTGGATGGATGATCCAAAGAACTATAGAGGTTCCCATCCTTCGTTGATATCCCAACAGAAAATATGAAATTACTTCAGACTGACATAGCCAGGATTTAATGGTTCTATTCTTCCTCCCAACAGAAGATTTAACATTGTTATGTCCATCACTGCTATGGCACTAATCATATTCAACTTTGTGTTGTTCTGAAGATTTACTTGTCTTAAGTTCTTAATAGATTGCAAATTATTTGCAGAGCAATGTCTAACTTGTTTGTGTTCCCTACTTAACATAGGTAACATTTCAAAACAGGTATTTTAAAAATTATTCTTACCTGAAAAAACTGACCCGTCAAAAACCTTGGAAAATGTTTAAGGAATAAAAACAGAATGGCATAGTAAGAAAAGAAAACTGTTTAGGAAAAAAAAAAAAAAGTACAGTTCAGCGTTTCATACTTGCTTTACATATATGGCATTAGTAAGTAGTACTCGGGAAAGAAGGGAGCTTGGTGGCATTCAGTGGTGACTTTCTATACTAGGAAATAAAGCCTTCTCAAAAAAACAAGCACAAAGGAACATATTCTCTAAATTACTAGTCTCCAAGTGTCGATATTAAGGGGACCAAAAAGAAAAAAAAACCTAGAAAAACACATATAGCAAAAAATAAGAAATTAATTGAGACTGATTTGCACCTAAAGTTTCAAATACTCTAACAAAATGCACTTCAACTGCTCCAAAAGGAAAGAAAATGGTTTTTGGCTGTGATCTCAGTAAAATTCTTAAACCAATTATAGGGACATTCAGATTAAGTGTTAAATTTCTTAGAATTTCATAACACACAAATTCTAATGTGTTAAGCCAGGCGTAGAGATTTAGAGAGAATAGCAACAAGGTAGCAGATTGTGTTGAGGAAATGGTGGCTATCCTTTTTTTGAAAACACATTAAACTGTGCTTTCAATTTTCCAGTGGAATTTTATCTGGGCAATTAAATAAAAATATCCTCTTTAATTTGGCCAAATTCCACAATTCTATAAAATTAATATAAAATGAAACTCACTGTGAACTTACTTATACATTTATCTAGGGTCTACAAATATTCAAAAAGAATGTGAGAAAAAACACCAAAGATACATACAATATGGTTAATAAAACAGGATTAGAGAGTAACTCCCAAGAATCAGGAGCAAATAATTGTTTTAGCCCTCATGCCCTGGAAATGGGGTGGAAAAATCTTACATGCTAATTCTTGATTGTGAAGTGTATGGTCTCAGGACAGCAAGAGCAAAGAGTCCAAGTTCCACAGACATGGATGACTCATAGTCGTAGCAGCAGGGAAGCTTCCGCATGGGAGGCAAGAGACCGTGGCATTGGCCTGAGGCGAGCTGCTTTGGGTGACGCCTTTCTCATGTTGGAGAAGGGAGGTGGTAGTTGAGCAGAGCGCTTGCAGAAGTGTGTAACGGGAGCCGTGTAGCAAGTGGCCAAGAGCCGCCTCAGATGGGTGAAGCAAGAAGATCTGAGGGAGCACATGAAAGGTGTCAGAGAGAATTTAAAAGCTTATGGAAATCCAAAAGATAAAATGGAATGAAATTTAGTTCTAAGGTTCTTGGAAATCAAGGTGAAAATCAAGGCTTAGGGGGGAAAAAAGTAAACACGGTGTATTCTATAGCTCTCATTATAGGAAGGGGAGAAATACTACACCAATCCTCCACGGCAAAGAAAGTTTTCTTTGAATTAAATGCTGATGGAAATGTCTTTTATTGGGGGCACATTGGGTTTATGTCAACAAAGGCTTTTACAGCTAGTACTAAAAAGACCTCAGGAGACTCCTTTCTTACAATGGCCTCAAAACCCAGGAGGCAAACATTAGAGCATGTTCAATGAAGGCCCCCATGAGAATCTAGGCAAATACTGTAGTCTGAACACATAGACTTCTTGTGGTCTTTAGTGATCCAAGAACTGAATGGTAACCATTCAAGGGAATGCTTGGATTCCATGCTACCTAGACTATCTTCCCTAAATATCATTTTTCTATGTTATACCTTAGGTAGAAGAGAGTGTGAGATTATGCACTCTGAAGAAGGCCTCAGACACTAATATTGCATCCAGTACTTTGGAATACAAATGCTGATCTTGTATTATAATTGTTATCAAGTCTAGTTTTTAAACTTCTTTCAGTCTCCTGAACTTCTCATACCTCTGGGTTTCTCTTTCTCAGGGCCTTTGCTTTCTATAACAAACCACATCCCTCCAACCCCAAGATCAAGCCAATTTCTTCTCGTCCTTCAGATCTCAGATTGTCCATCATTTTCTCTGATGTTTTTTCAAATACCGTATTCTTTTAGTTGTTTCTGTAGTATACTCTCAAAACACTATCACACATGTATCTTATAACATATTGTAAGTGTTTATCTAGTACTCTGTTTTCCTGCTGAATTCCAAGTTCCTTAAAAAAAAGACTATGCTTGTCTTCTTCACCTTTGTATCCCAGTGTCTACTCTAGGAAAGGCACTGAGTGGCTGCTTAAGAAATATTTATTGAATGAGTGAGTGAAACTCACACGGAGAATGTGCATCTCGTGAAGCCATCAGAATTGATTGGAGTGTTTTGTAAAAAGATGTGGGAAAGTAAGGTGGCTGTAAACAATCATATTGAGAATTGCAACGGGGCTTACAATGTTCTTCAGATTTGTCCACATGGTGAAAATATGTGTAAATCATGGTCAGTAAGTAGAATTTGCCAGATTCCCATTTGCTTAAACCTGCATTTTGTTAGGGAGCAAACTGTGTGGAGTTGTAAAGTCAAGGGCAGGCATTTTGTGGCTCCATTATGTGAGAAAAGAGAAGTTACCTCTTAAGAAAAAAAAAATAGTGTTCTGTGCTTTGACTCCTCCTATGGGCTTTGGTTTAAGAAACAAAATAAATAAATGATTAGAGAGACAAGTCCCAAATAGATTTAAATAGTTCTAGAAACAAGATCACCACTGAAAATTTCACTGCCTTTGAAATGTTTCTCAGATGAGTGGTGGCCAGAGAGTTCCTGGGTCTCAGTTGGAGCATGGCCCCAGGTATATGGAATGTGGATCCCTTGTCCAGGCTCTTCCTAAACATCCAGCGCCTAAGACTCAACTGTCTACACCTACTGCAGTGCCTTTCAACTTGACTTAAAATCTCCCCATTCCTGGGGCACTGGGTGGCTCAGTCGGTTAAGCATCTGCCTTCAGCTCAGGTGATGATCTCAGGGTCCTGGGATCGAGCCCCACGTCGGGCTCCCTGCTCAGTGGGGAGCCTGCTTCTCCCTCTCCCTCTGCCTACTGCTCCCGCTCTCTCACTCTCGCTCTCTCTCAAATAAATAAAATCTTAAAAAAAAAAAAATCTTCCCATTCCTGACGTTAAATGCATTTCTGTTCTAAGTATGGCCTGGCCACAGGCTGCTGTACTTCCTGTAGGAGAATGTCGCTGACTTATCTTCCCCTACCTTATTTATTTACATTTGGCTTTTTATGATACAATGAGGAACTCTAAATATAAGTTTGGGTTTTTTTGTTTGTTTTTTTTTGTGGGGTTTTTTTGTTTTTTGTGTTTTTTTGAAGCAGGAAATCTGGTGAGCAGATTGATATTTTTTAAAAACCACCAGACAGAGGATAAAAGTCTAACACCATCTTCCCACCAGTTGTAAATAATTCATTTCTCTGACGTTCAGGGTACCATTGCAGATGTGCTACAACCAGAATGAAATTTCACCCTCAGATATTCTTTTCCTCTGCAATTTTTTGTTATCCAAAAATATATAATGGTCTTAAATGAAGGTGACATCATGTTCAATATGAAAGAATTTTAGACTGGTAATAACAAGTAAGATGAATAATTGCTAAACCTCTGTTCATGGCTTCCTAACCTTGTTCAAGGTTCCTATCAACTATAAAGTTGGTTCTGTCACAGCTCAGAGTGCGTAGTGGTGGGATTAGAATGCAGACATCTGATGCCAAGGTTCACCCCCACCCCACACTGGGCATCAAGGAGCCTTTCTTCTCCCTCCCTCCCTCCCTCTCTCTCTCTCATTGCTCACTCTCTCATTGCTGCTCTGACCCAGCCTTAAACCATTTTTCCTGTATGGATAATCCAACTTAACCTCAAGCTTATATTTAAAGGATAGATAGCTCCTAATCCACAGCTCCTTCCAAAAAACCTGAAATAAACCAACACCCTATCCCCTCAGCTGTCTTTTGCATCTCCATCTTTTTGGTTTACCGGGCCAAAAACATCGGGACTAATCTTAACTCCTTATTTTCTGACAGCCCACATTCACTCCTTCAACAAATACTATTGTATCTTGGCTCTAATATCAAAGTACAGTTTGCTCTTGTTCAAAGCTGTTACACTCCATGAAGTCACCAAAAATGTTAGTTAGTGAATACTGAATTGTTGCTCCATAGGGAAAATAGAGAGGCAGGTTCCTGGGAGCCTCTGATTACATTTTTGCCAGCAGATCAATATGTGCTTGGTTTTAGGTGTGTTTCCACTTAAAGACACTTTATTTAATGTATTTTGTTGATTCGTGAACATTGGAGTCATGGCCAGCAGCAGAAAACTCGTGCCCAAATGAAGTGTGTCTGACCCAGGTGTTTCTGCACAGCCATACGACAGTCTTTTTGCACTTGGGAACACCAGACAGCACTTGGGCTTTATGCTTGGCGGTCATTTTAAACGCACAGTCACCAACAAAAAGCACAAAAGGTGAAAAGTACGGCATTGAGCATATTGCGAAAAAGCACTGTTTACAGAAGAAGACTGAAACCAGGCAAAGCATGGTCTTTTTCAGTCTCCGCTGGGAATATGTGTGTCAGGCCACTCCACTTTCTCATCCCTTGGCTTATGTCTGCAAATGTCTGTGAAAGCGCCATGAGTATTTATTTGGGGATTACAAATAAATTTTAGCAAGTAGGCAAATTTGCAAGTACGGAATCCATGAATAATGAGAACCAATTTTATATCCAGAATCCCTTCACTGCCCACCATTTCCAATGTGTATTAGTTTGCTCGGGCTGCCGTAGCCAGGCCCACAGACTGGGTAGCTGAATAAGAGAAATTTATTGTCTCACAGTTCTGGGACTCTAAGTCCCAGATCAGAGTATTGGCGGGGCTGGCTTCTGAGAACATGTGAGTGAATCTGTTGCAGACCTTTCTTCTAGCTTCTGCTAGCCTCAGGCATACCATGGCTTGTAGATGGCTATCTGCTTCCTGTGTTTTCATATCATCTCTCCTTTGTATGTGTCTCCCTCTGTGACCAACGTTATCCTTTCTTTTTTTTTTTTAAGATCTTTATTTATTTATTTGAGCTAGAGCAAGAGAGTACAAGCAGGGAGAGAGGCAGAGTGAGAAGGAGAAGGAGGCTCCGCACTGAGCAGGGAGCCCAATGCAGGGCTCAATCCCAGGACCCTGAGGTCATGACCTGAGCCGAAGGCAGATGCTTAACTGACTGAGCCACCCAGGAGGCCCCAAAGTTATCCTTTCTATAAAGATACAGTAATATTGGATCTGGACCCACCTTAAATACCTCATCTTAACTTGATCATCTGTAAATGCCTAATTCTAAATATGGCCACATTCACAGGTACTTAGGATGAGAACTTCAATATTTCTGGAGGGATACAATTCAACCCATAACACACTGATACCACCTTGATCATGCCACCATCCTCTCCTGTCTGGATTGTTGCTATAGCCTAACTGGTCATTCTGCTTCTACCACTGTCCCTGCCCCCAGAATCTTCCCAGCACAGAGAGGCTGCTTTTCAAACTATAAATCAGATCGTGTCACTCTTCTGTTCCAAACATTCACAGCATCCCACCTTTCCTGGACTGAAGCCAAAGCCCTTACAACAGCCTACAAGATCCTGTGCAGCTGACTCACCACCTCTCTATCTTACCTTCTTCTTCTCTTCCTCTCTTGCACCTGGTCTAGCCACAACAGCCTCTTTGCTATTTCTAGAACATAGCAGACATGCTTCTTCTTCAGGGCGTTTGCTCCTGCTTTTCTCACTGCTTAGAAGTCTCTTTCCCAGATATCCTTATGGTTCTCCCCTCACCTAATGGTCTTCACTATAATGTTACCTTCTCAGCAAGACCTTTTATATTGCCCACCCTCTTTTATATTGCAACCCTTTTTATTTTATAACTTACTTATTTATCACATCTGTCTCTGCAATAAGAATGCTAGCTTCACAGAACAGCAATTTCTGTCCTTTTTATGCAGTATTATGTCTTATGTATCCAGAACAGTCCCTGGAACATAGTAGGTACTCAACACATATTTGTTGAGTAAATGAATATATGAATAACAGAGAGAGAAGTATATGGGACTAGATCTTCATTTTCTGTCTTTATAATCTGGCACGGTTCATGGCACATATCAATTATGTCCAACAAAAAATTGATGACGAGGGCCAGAATAGTATCAGACCATTATGATGAAAATAAATAAAAACTTTCAATTCAAATGTAGCAAGGAGATAATGCCTATTTTATCAAAATTTTGTCTATATTATAAAATTCTCCCAGCTTCTCGGTAGAATGGAGAGGATATGTGGGTAGAATTGATAAAGAGAAATTAAAATGTTTTAGCATACATATGGGGCAAAATGACTTGAAGTTACCTGGTTAGTTTTTGTAGTACATTCTATCTCTAAAATGGTTTGGTTTGGGGTTATTTGTTTGTTTTTGGAGAAGAGAGTATATTTGGGTTAGTACAACAAATGCATAGCACATATTTCAGGGGACCTAAAGAGGATTAGAAATGTCATCTAACCCAATAGGAAATATTTGCTCGTCTCTCGTGGCCTCAGTTCAAAGTTTTTCTTACTATTTCTGTTTCCAGTTAACCAACTGCCTGCCTCTGGGTTTTCTTGTCTCTTTGTTTTTTCCACTCACTCTTTCACTTACAGCAGTTTGTTCTGGTTTGTCTCAATGAATTCCTCAGACTGGAAATTGAGATAAAAATTAGCTGCATGAAGAATACAGACATGGTACAAAATGTAAAGCCTTGAATTAAAGATCCTAATTAAGCATTTCATTTTACCCAATATCTGCCCAGAACTGTAAGGCAAACATGGGCTCAGATTTTGGTCAGAGAGAATCTTTTTCTTTCTTTCTTTCTTTTTTCTTTTTTCTTTTGTTTTTTTTGTTTTTTTGCGACTTGGGAAGTAGCAAAAGTCTGAAGACTGAAGCCTGTCCTATATGACTTGGTGTTTGGGTACTTAACTAACCTCAACTGTACTCAGAGATGGTAATTACTCTTCTATAAATATTAACACTAAACCAAAGGCTAGAAGCTAAATTCTAGTTGCTGCAGCCTTACTTATCCCAGTCAGGTTATATAGGGAATATAAAGATTAAATAAAAAATTACTTGGACTCTTGGATAAAAGATATTATATAAATATGATTACTATTTGTTCTGCTTCACTTGCCCTCTGAAAATACACTTCTTGGCAGCTCCTTTTGTGCAGTTTTGTATGACTATACTTATTGCAAATGCCAGTATTTTCTCACAGGATTTCCTTGGTTTCCATCTATTTTAATATACCTTATTTCCTTTGAAATTAGTTGCCTGCCTTTGGGGAATAGATTTGTCTTGAAGGACAATAATTATACCTATCACATAACTCCTCAGGAAAGGAGATTGTGGTAAGAGCCTATTTTCTGCCGTAGATGTTCATCTTGATTTCTGGGTCATATGGTTGATGATTGCTGTATAAAAACAAATCTGTAGGATTGTTGGTGACAGTATTAAGAAAACAGATTTCTAGGCTTTAAAGAGGAACAGTTATGCCTTTCTTGAGCCTTACCAGTGTTTTCAGGTCTGTGGTGAATGTGGTCTCCAAGTCTGCTTTCTGACCATAGTGAATATGTTGGGTACTTCTTGATACCTACTACTGGTCCTCATTCTCTAATTGTCCAATCAGCAAATACATATGTACTCAGCTACAGCATCGTGAAATGAGTAGAAAGACCAGGTCTTCTAGGTCTAAACTGGCACAACTCCAGTCTAATCTCTACTTATTTCTAAATTGTTGACATTGTTTGCCTAATGTAGGGCTCCTGACTAGCGGGAGCATTCTGGAGCCCTGTTTGTTCATTTACCATTGGGCTGGGTTTGGTCATTTATCTTTGCAGTTCATTTCATTAATATAATTTTCTTAATTATCAGTTGTAAACCAACCCCCTACACACCCACTCCTTAAAAACAAAATGAAAGAAAGAACAAACGAAAGAAAGAAAGAAAGAGAAGAGAGGAGGGGAAGGGATGGGAGGGGAGGGGAAGGGAGGAGAGGAGAGGAGAAGAGAGGAGAGGAGAGGAGAGGAAAGGAAAGGAAAGGAAAGGAAGAAACATTAAAGGTTACTATTCAGAAAATTAGAAAAATAGCACAATATTAGTCATGGGAGGATTCCATTTCATCACCAGAAGATAGGTCATCATGTATAATGTCTGATTCCATTAAATTTAGACAGATCCCTTCTTCATTGTTGTCTGTACCTTTCCCTTTATGTACCATCAATTTCCAAAGCAAGAGCAAGAATCACAGTGTAACTAAAAGGACATACAGGCAACCCAACCATATATCACAGTCTCCATGCTGTCAATCTCATGTTCTTTGTTCATATAATATCCCTCAGGACAGTTCCCATTTAAGGTCTATTGTATCCTATAACCTAATTTTAATTTATAAATATCAAATGAATTTGGCTCTTTCTCTGTTGTTCCTTCCCATAGCATATTGAAAGCAACAACCAGTGGAAGGCAGATGAGAGAAATGTCACAAGGCCTAGGTGGTTTCTAGACCTTTTTTTTTTTTTTTAAAGCAAATACTCACAACAATTAAAAGTTTTTGAGTAGTCAGCCTGATATGTCTACCCAGAGTTAGCCAAACTCAAGATTAAGGGCAGAGTCCTCCACAAGTTTGGCCTCACTTCAGTTTGGGGGTCCCCATGGCTATTCTGACTAGCTGGCTACAAATTCAGGGTTTCCCATGACTACTGTTAGGTTTGAGAAGTCACTAAAATGACTGACAATTCAGGAAAGAGCTATACTTAAAATTTCAGCACTCCTGTGGAAGACCACTTTGTGGAAAACTGCCCTGAGCAAGCCCGCCAAGGAGCGCGGCAAGGCTGACTAACGTGGGCACATCAGCTGCCCTGACACCAGGTGGCCCTCCCGGGTCCTCCAGTCCTCTGACTTGCATCTCACTTTCCCTTTGGCATCCTTTTTTTCTCCTGCCCTCGTTGGCTCTCCACATTTTGCTATTCAAATCAGTTTCCTTCCTACTGAAGCAAAGCGTAATGAGAAGGCCAACAGGACAGGGTCATGTGGAACTAGCCCTCCTCACAATGTCCATGTCACAATGTCAAAACATTCTTTTTATGAGCAAATAGTAGAACAACAATTATTTTTACCCCCTACTTCACACCTAACCGCTTTTCTTATCAAACCCCTTCCCTCAGCCTCACGCTTTTGCCGAGTTCCACTGGGCTCGATCCTAAACATGACATTTTTGATAGATTTGTTACCCTGACATTCAAGGAGTTAAGTATAGTAAAAACTAGCTGTGCCCACTCCGCAACCTAGCACTTCCTAATTACATAGCAAATATTTAAGGAATAGGAAGAAATGGATGCTCTGCTATAATTGAGATTATTTTCTTTGTTTTTGATAAACTGTGAACTTTGAATATGCATATTAACATGGTAATTTATGCAAATCTTTGCCTTCAGAGTTTGTATTCTGGAGATAAGTCCTTTCTGAGTTGCTGGAGCACAGAATTTTATATCCTATGACCTTATCATATATTTTGAAAAGGACCAAAGAGGACTCAATTTATGGAGCTTGATAAAATAGCTTATTTTAGTAGAAATTTCCTTAAGCCAGGAGGAAAAATTGCCTTTTTTTTTTTTTTTTAATTCCTTCAATTTAAAACTAATGGAGACAGGATCTGGGGAGGAAATGAGAAAGGCCTAAAGAAGGGGGTAGAATTATTGGTTAAATCTCCGTTTTGAGAAGGGCACAAGGCGCCAGGCTGAGGATCGGGCTGGTGAGGAGAGCCGTGAAGATTTGCAGACCCTTAATGGAAGCCCCTTGCCTCAAAGTTAGACAAATCCAACAAACCAAAATACGGTATAACCTGGGAACTTTCACACTGCTTACCATTCCTTAGACTCCCTTGACTATATTTAAATGAGGTAAAGGATTCCTAACTTAAAAGATGGCTGTGAGGAGTAGAAGAGAAGATCTAATATACCTGGCATGTTGTAGACACTGAAGAACTTTCTCTTGCCCTCAGTCTGTATCAGACCGTAGTTCCCGGTCCAGATTGCACACTAGAATCACTTGGACCTCTTTTCAAGGCCTATTGTCCTATGCAATAATTCAATCAGAATTTCTGCTATTGTTACCCCAGCATCAGGATTTTTAAAAAATCTCCCCAGTGGATTGTAATGTGAAGTTACATTGAAAGATGAGAGCTTTACCCAAGGCAATTGTTGTCACAGATTATTGGAATTGGACACCCTTGTATGAATAATAACATTCTGGAGAAATACATACATATATCTTATATAGCTTCTTAACCTTTTATATCTTTAGATTTTGCAGAATGATTTTTTATGCCCCTACCTCTACAACCAATCCATTAAAAATGATGACTCTATCCCACATATTTCCATTGTGGACTGGATTTTAATGCTACATTGTTTGCCAGCTTTTTTTTTTTTTTTTCCTCAGAAATTCTGTGGTTCAGGTAGAAACACAGCATAAAGTCTTGGTATGGATCAGTCATTCAAACCAGAAGGATTCAGATCACAAGTCCTAGTCCTGTCAGCAAGCACAGGACCTACAGCCAACCTACAGCTGCATTCTGAGGCAGGGGCTCCTTCTAGACTTCCTCCCAGTATGAGAAACATAAGCCTGAACCCATGGGTGGAAGCCCGTAGTTTCCCCTGGAAGGGGTAAAGAGATGCAGTGAGGAGTAGTAAGTACTTGCTATCAAGGATTTATCATCAGTGCTGTTGCTGCAAAGGTTCCCAGGATTCACTACTGTTTTATTAATGGCGGAAGGACTGGTATGGAAAGGGCTTCTGCAGGCCTGAGGTAAACACCACCTCAAACGTGTAGGAGTCACATGGTTTAGCAGCCCTGTGTGGCATTTCTGGTGAACTCAGTTTGGGTCAGGATTCTCATGGTTTGGGATGAGGTGACAAGTGCATATTGAGCCTTTTCATGATTTCTTCATTCTCTTTGATGGGATGCTCACACAAAGAAGAGGTGAGGCCAGACTCTCAACTTTTAGAGCCTTCTAACTAGGCAGAACGGGGGGACTGTCACGTTTGTGGTTTTCCAAACTTTATATATATATTTTTGGAAGTTGGATATGCAGCACACAGTATGCTGAATATAGCATACAAGATTCCATTCAACTTACAAGGGTTGTTTTTTGTTTGGTTGGTTTTTGTTTGCAGTTGGGGATTTTTGCATGGCAATCTCCTCGAAAAGTGTCCAAATGAATCACATCCTGCCCTCACAAACTTCGGAGGCTTTCAGGGGAAATAAGACATGCAGTTCCCTGGTCACCGGGCCACCATTATGGAATCAGCCTTGTTCCTAGAATTTCCTCTTTAGCCAGTCCATGCCTTCCACACAGCCAGGGCAGTTCTGCAGGGCGTTTCTGCTAGCCACCCTCTGATATTCAAAGGCCCCATTCTGCCGGGTCTACTGTTAAAAAATAGATGGAGTGTAATAACTGCATGCACCTGTCTTCACCCCAGCCACACCAGACCACGGGCTATTACTCATATGTGCAGTGTTCCTTGCTACCTCCACTGTTCCATCAGAAAGATAGGCTCCCATCCCCACTGCAGATCTGTAGTGCTCACCAAAGCTCACCTCACATACATCCTCCTCCTCGCTAATGCAGAGAATGTCCTAATTGAAGGCCCCCAGGAGGCAGGTACGCATTAACTGTTACTTACCATTCCTTCCTCCAGCCCTCCGCATCAGGGTCAGTAACTTCCCTGGGGCTTCCCCGGCCCTGCCTTTTGTAGATCTCCTAAACACTTACTTCCTCCTGCCTGGTATTATCATTATTTACCTGTTCATTTACGCTACTATGCGATAAAGTTCTTGACGTTTGAGTATGAACCAGATTTATCCCTCTGTTACCCAAGGATCTCTCAAAGAACCTTATACTTAGTAGGCTCTCAATATGCAATTGATGATGAACAAACGAGTGGGTGGGAAAATAAATACCCATGACCATGCCCAACCTTCACCGGCATAACTCGCCCTTCTACAGGGTTTGCTCCTTATCTAAACAAATCTTGTTAGCTGATTGCTTTGATTCTTTCTAGGGACTAATCAGATTAAAACAGTTCACAGAATATGTAAGTCGATCACTGATTTGCTAGGGTAGATGGGAACATTTGCACTTGAGAAGGAGAGTTTTATCTTCCCAAACTGGTCTCCAGTTTTTAAAGGATTTATGATAAATATAAATAGGACGGTCTTTTTCTTACTCTCTGAGGCTGGTGAAACAAACAAAAAAATAGCTTCTCGTTCTAGGCAAGTCACTATGCTTCTGGTAACGGGTCTGTCAGGGAATAAACACATGGAGCCAGGATCATTTTGTGGCATTTTCAGGCAGCTTATTGCCCACCCTTTCTCATCACCTTTGCAAAGAGCTCTGCTCTGTGTGGACTTACAGAAAACAAAGACATGACAAAGGACAGGAAGGATGGGTTACATGCTGAATATTTTAACTGGGTATCAGGAAGCAGCCAACTTTCTGAGAGCTAGCGATTGCACATATTATGCACATACACGTAGCCATCCTTATATTTCAAAAGAGCTACATTTTATAGCCTGAGCTTAACATTAAGGGCTTTGATTTATGACTTCTCATTAGCAGCCACTACACCTCATTGTGATACAGTACCATCTTGCACAGTAATTAACTCATCCATACAGGATGCGCTTGGTAGCTGGAATGGAAAGTAGCATTTGCTTCATGCCACTTCTGCAGCCGCAGAGGGAATTCACACAGTTTTTCTGAAATCAGAAATCTCACGTGTATCCCTTTTACGGGGCAGGAGGGCTTGCTTTGATGTTTTAAGTTTTGCAGAATAACACGTAGGAGGTTAAAGCAGAAATAGATACTGCTTCATTAACAGTGAGTCCAGCTGGCTTAGTCAACAAATTACATTTCCTTCTTAACCTTTACTTTCTAATCTACCTACAAATTTGAGGGTCTTAATCTGCCTGGGTCCCTTGGCAGGAAGGTCAGAAGTCAGTGTCACTCTCATCCCGGGGCTCAGGTTTCCGGACCCTTCTATTGGGCTTCGCTGGTGAGAGTCTGCGCTCATCTGCCAAATTATCATCTTCATCATCTCCCGTGTGAGTCTCACTGTCCTCTGAGTCTTCGTTGTCACTGGAGTCTCAAATAGGAAGGTGTTTCACAAAGTTGGTTTGCAAATTCAGTGTGCTTGCAGATTCCAAAACTGCAACACTCTGTATATACAAAGGTATTTATTTATTTATTTAAAGATTTATTTAAAGATTTATTTATTTATTTGAGAGAGAGCTGGAGCACATGAGTGGGGGCAAGGGCAAAAGGAGAGGGGGAGGGACAAGCGGACTCCCCGCTGAGCACCGAGCCTGAAGCAGGATTCAGTCCCAGGAATCTGAGATCATGACCTGAGCTGAAAACCAAGAACCAGACGCTCAGCCGGCTGAGCCACCCAGGTGCCCCTATATAAAGATATTTATATTTTAATAATTATCATTGTTAATTATTTCATGGGTTCTTGTTTCTAGACTAGAAACTGCTTGACTGGCTCCTTGAGCTTGGTAGTTAATTCGTCCCTCCAGCGACGCATACAAAAGCTAGCAAGGGGATAGTGGAAGTGAACACTAAAGCCGTGGACTTGACACCCATGATTATTCTGACAGAAATAGCAAGCCCTCTCACTCCTCTCAGTAATTAAACCCTACTGTGAGGAGGTACAGCTCTTTGATCCAGCACCTACCATCGAACCTCTCCATTTTTTTCTAACATTGTTTCTGATCAAATTTGTTTTGAACGAGATTTTTTTAGACAATAGACATGTATTAAGCTGGCATTTAAAGGATCTGGACTGGAACTTTCAGTAGGGTTGCATGAGGTAGCAAATAAAAGTATAAACTGTCCTGCCAAATTTGAATTACAGATAAATAATGATTACATTTTTAGTATAAGTATTCCCATGCTCTATTTGGGACATATTTATACTCAGAAATTATTTATTGTCTATCTGAACAAATCTAGGCCACCCTGTATTTTATCCGGTTATCTTATTCTTTAGAAACATATAGACAACCTGAGTATAGTAGAAAAATTTTAAAACACTCACATTCTAACGTGTCTCCATTAAACTTCCCGTTCACTGCTTCCTGCCATCTGCCTCTCCCATTTTTTCTGGAGGTCACAGCTGGTAACCAAAAGCATGCTATTATTTAGTCAAAATATTTATTATTTCTGGCAAAAGCATATGAGCGTCTGAAGGCTGAGGTGGAAAACTTTCATAAGGAAAACAGCATAATGTGGGTTCATTGGTACATATCCCACAGCGCCCGCCCCATCCTATTTCTATGTTGTTATTCTGAATAACATGAACTATATAATAAATATATATGTGTGTGTCATCTTGTTGTTTAAATATCCCTTTTACCATCAATAGAATTAGGAAATTCTTTGGTTTGGGACAACATAAAGTAAATCTCTTTAAATCTAACAATATTCAGCTCCGAGTAACTTACTTTGTAAATACTCACTAAATATTTATTTTAAATTATAGCAAACATTACTGTCAGGACCTTAAAAAAAAAAATTCCTAGGGCTTAAATGGCTCCAAATGAGATTTGACATCATCTCTGTCCAACCCTCCTTTCTATTAAATAAACTCTTTCATTCTTTCAAGGATTTAAATAATACACTTAGAGTCATCTTTGATCAACAACAAAAAAGCAACTACATGTGTCCATCATATGACACCGTATCAGTAAATGACAGGACAGAATAACAGAACATGTGTTAGAAAGGTAGAGAACTTTATCCCAATCCCAGCCCTCACACTTGTTAATATAACGGAGATTAAGAAATTCTTTAAAAGGCATCTAGGCTATTCCACATGATCTGGAAGGAATCTCAAGTGAAGTTATCTATCAACCCAGAGAGGATGCTGGGAAAACACTAAGAATAAGAAAGATAATTAACCCTTTTAGACATTATAGTCTATGCATATTTTGTCATTGTGTCATTGTGCCTTGGTGTTATAATTACCTGCTGTTGTGTCTTTTCTCTCCCCTAAACTGGTAATTCCTATGAGGTAGTATGAACCCTGCTGCATTTTTTTAGCGTTGCCATTGCTTGGTAGTGCCTGGTTCATAGTATGAAGAGTAATTCCTTCAAAAGTCTGGCAACTGTTACTCTAAAGTAGAATGCATTAGGCACAGCTACTCAACATCTTACTTTGGGGAGGAATCATACCTCTGTCGGATTGCTGGTAGCCCCAACCCTGCATTTCTCAAAGATCTATAAGCCCTGTGTGTGTGTGTGTGTGTGTATCTCAGAATTTAAATGTACATAGATAAAGAAATGTACATATATACGTGTGTGTGTGTGTATGTAGATATCCGTTTACAAAGAATTCTAAAGAAGGCGTAGGGAATCTTTAAGAGGTAGAGGTGGTGAACTCTTCATCAAATTTATGCATGCTCTTCTAAAGCATAGTCACTGGGGGGTAGGTATGGTTAAGGACTACATTTCCTAGCTTCTCTTACCCCTAGGTGGGCCATGTGATTAGTTCGCACCAACAGAATGCCAGCCAAAGTAATGTATACTACTTCCAGACCATGGGGGTTAAGAAGTGAATTTGTTTTCTTCATCCCTATTTTCCTCTTTTAAAGGGCTAGATGCAGCATTTTGGAGACCATAGGGTAAAGGTGGTACAGCCAGAAAATGGAAGGAGCTTGGGTTTCTAGAAATCACTTCTAGAAAGAGAGCTTCCCCCCCACCCCCTCAATCAGCCACATGCATTCTGGACATGATGTGTACAAGGCATAAACTTCTATTGTGTTTGAGCCATAGGCTTATTTGCTTCAGAAAACAGCCTCACTCCTATCTAATATAATTTATTGGTAGAATTTTTTTACCACCTATTCACTTTTTTTTCTTTTCTGTCCTCGCTAGAAGCAGTTGTTCAGACTATTATTTCTTTTTTTTTTTTTTTTAAGATTTTATTTATTTATTTGACAGAGAGAGAGACAGTGAGAGAGAGGGAACACAAGCAGGGGGAGTGGGAGAGGGAGAGAGAGGGAGAAGCAGCGTTCCCTTCTGAGCAGGGAGCAGGGAGCCCGATGCGGGGCTCAATCCCAGGACCCCAGGATCATGACCTGAGCCCAAGGCAGATGCTTAACGGCTAAGCCACCCAGGCACCCCCAGACTATTATTTCTTATAATTTTCTGTTCCCTATCTTTCCTTCATAGTGCTTAAAAAAATCCCAGTACTGAGAAATCATGATTCTTACACAATTTCATAGTGATTGGTTCTATGTGAATTTTCCTTTCACTTAGGAAACATTTATCTAGCACTCATTATGTAGAGCATGCATCTTGCAAGGCCTTGGGAGTAAAAAGATAATTAGCTGATGAATTATCAAAAGAAACAAACATATAAAGGACAAATTACAATGAAATGGAATAAAAAATGTTACTGCCTTATGGAGTCTCTAGGAGCCGATGGAGCATGTTGTCTCTACTTGGAGTAGAAGAAGAATCACAGAGAAGGTGACCTTGAGTTAGGTCTTAGAGGATGAATATGAGGTCTGCCAAAGGATGAATCACTGTTTACACCTTTTAACCATTTATACAATGAAGAGAGGATATTGCTTTTTATAAAATGCTATTGGTTTGTCATATTAAAGCTGGTCATATTCATCAGGAGTAACGATGTATTGTTTGTTTGGAGCCTTTTGCGGAACAAAGTTTTAAGTTATTAACTTTATCATTAATAATTTATTCCTTTGCTTCAGTCCCCATGACCTCATTTACAGTTTTCTTAAGCTTGAAGATTTTTTTTTAAATCAAATTCTTTTGTCCACCCAGAATTTATGGTTTATATGGTAACAAATAAATTATTTCATCCATTATTAATTTATGTCTGTTATTCATTACTTCTTTGTCCATTATTTTTTTTTTACACAGTATGGTAATTTAGTAAACTCATAGGCTTGGCTCCATTCCAAGGACCTCTATTCTGTATTATCATTCTAGTCTTGTATTTTTAACTAGTATCACGCAATTTTAACACCTGGTGCTTTATAATATATTCTTATATGTGATAGGTGAGCTTCTCAATGTTAGTCTCCCCTGTCACTCCTCTCAGCTTTATACAATGTTTCCTCTGGCAAGGGACCAGTTTCCAAAGTCCGGGAATTTAGAAACTGATAATATGAACGAGAAGGAATTGAGAGGTTTAGGGGGAAAAAAGGAAATAAAAAGCTATGTAGTTGATGCTTTCTACTTCTTGCTATTGTGAATGCTTCAAGGAAAAGAGATCTTGTTATTCTTTGTAACTCGAATTAAGGCTTTGGAAAATAGATGCGTGGTGATATATGTGTTGAAATGAATCACTACCTGGCCTTGGCTCATTTCTTTGCATGCCAGGAACTCTATTCAAGGATCAGCTGACAAAGACTTGCATTCAGCAGCTGTTTGTAATAGAAATTCTAGGAAATATTTATTAGAGAACATTGAAACTCTCAGGTTAAAGGGGCCTTGAAAAGAAGAAGAAGAAATTAGGTCTCTGACTCTCCAAAGCAATTAACTGGTTTCTATTAATATATATGGAAATTATTTCCTCAGCTAGTGGAGGCTTTTTAAATCACATTGCAAAAAGTTCACATTTTACCTTATGGAGCTCATTGTAATCCACACCTTCATTTAAAAACAATCTATAAAACTAGGTGAGCTTTGAAAGATGTGCTGTATTTATAAAAATAAAAAGTTGTGCCATCGTAGGTAGATCTTGACTGTTGTTCTGTTTGCGGCTCTGCGGAAAGGTCCAGATGGTAGTTGAGACAGGAGGCCAAAGGCAGACTTGAGAAAGGCTGTTTGCCCACTGCCATATCTCTGGTACTAAAGTAGCACCAGAAGACACATAGTGGGCACTCAATAAACATTTGTTGAATGATTGAAGTGGTGTCAAGCATGAGTCATAGCCAGCAAAGCAGCTCACTGAAGGAATAATCATCGATCTAAGTCAGGGTGTTGGAGACAAGGTCAGGAAGCAGAACGCAAAATAGATTAAAGCAAGAGGTTTGGACAGATTCCGTGCACGGTGATATGTGGGGGAAAGGGAGACAGACCTCCTGGGATTAGTGATAGTCTATGAATGACGAGTTTACTGGACTCACTTGACCTTGTGTTTGTGAAATACTTAATTGTTTTTCAGAACATGGAATTAAACGTGCCATTTTAGTATGCTTAATAAAGCTCTGAATTAATGATTTAAATGTACGTCAGAATTGTTCCTGTTGATTTTCCTTAATCTGAAGCCTCTCAAACATTGTCTTTTCAGCTATACATCAGATAAAAAAGCAAAATCAAGTGCAAAAAAATGTGAAAGTAAATATGGAAATCAGCTTTCGGACGCAGTGTGCTTACTGTGATTACCTTCTGACTCAGGCAGATGTTAAATGTATTTAGAACTCTACACTTTTCTTAAGCTAGTAATAAAATTATTCCAGAGATTAAAAAAAAAAATAAAGAAACTCAAACTATGGCATGTAAATGAAATTCAAGATAACTACATACTGAAATCACTTCTTGAACTTACTTAGCAACTTTCAATTACCTGAACTCTAAATATGAAGGCACAAATCTGTCAGCTAAGCAGAATCCCCTTCCAGAAGAAATACCAGAAGTAACAGCTCAGTTCACAAATTACTACTGCTATAACTTAATAAGAGGCTACATCTCAGTGCTGGGGAAAAACCAAAATATCAGCCCCTAATAAGCTGTAAGGGATTTAGGAATTCAGCCAACCATGAAAACTTCCAACAGGACCATGTCCCAAAGGAATATCCTTGAAAAGAGAAGTTCTGGAAATCATTAGTTTGTTCTCTGTACTTACAGGTCTGACTCTGTTTTTTCTTTGTGTATTCATGTATTTTGGGTTTTTTTGTTTTTTTTTTTTAGATTCCACCTATGAGTGAAATCGTATGGTATTTATCTTTCCCAGTATGACTTATTTCACTTAGCATAATACCCTCCAGGTCCATCCATATTGTCACAAATGGGAAGATCTCATTGTTTTTTTTATGGCTGCATACCATTCAATTTCTGTGTGTGTTTGTGTGTGTGTGTGTGTGCACGTGTGCATGCGTGCATGTGTGTATCACATCATCTTTATGATTGCTTTGGATAGAATAGGTCAAGTATCACAGTGCAGAAAACTCATTGAATCAATGGCAAGAAAGATGTTTGCAAAGGGAATGACATCTATTCAGAGTTGAACATTTGCATATGTTCATCTTAAACTGTTCATCTTTAAGGTTTTGTAATATAGCAGCATTCCCAGTCAATGAGAATTCTCAATAGTCATCCCTTTTGCTTGAATCCAAATGGGAACTGATTCCTGATGGACTTTTTCCAGCTGTGAAGTGAAGGAGCAAACAAGACAGAGATATTACAGCTTTGGGGGAAAGTATAGAGCTCTGAAAGTGCTTTATTCTGCTTTGCTCAGTTTTATTACTTTTCAACCACTACCTATAATGCATATTCATGCATCAGTTTAAAATACAGTGTGTTACTTGAATAATATAATCATATACCAGTTTGCCAAAATATTATATCATGGAAATTCACTCTCAGTCTGAAAGTAGTTGTTGATGACTTAAGCACATGTAAGGAATTAGCCTACATGCTTTATTGCAGCAAGCCGTCATTTTAGGATTCCAGGCAGGGTCAGTTTTCACCTTAGAGAGTGAAAAGCAATCATTTTTTAAAAAAAAATTACATTCCTATTGAGAAAGTAGTTAATAGGATGTTTTGAGCCTGTTTAAACATCCTCTAGGACTCATAAATATTCATTGAATCAATTAGTTATTTGAAGCTTGATGTTCTGCTGCTGAATGAAAATAATTATCTGCTAAGGTGGGTTTCCTGTCTGGAGCCTGCATTTATTTTGAAATGTGTGAAGGAAACCAGTGGAGATTATCATTTTGATCTTTCTCTATGTAGAGGCATCTTTTAACTGAACCACAGAATTAACTTCTTACCTAAAAGAAACAAGGATTTAAAAAAAAAAAAAAAAAGAGCAGAGATCTCACATGCCTTTTTCTGACTCCTGAATCATAGATTTTTAAGAAACAGCCATTTCTTAAAAAATAATTTTTAAGAAATGCCTAGTAAATTCCCATCGATTTATAGAGTAAACCCTCAATGACCCAGAATCCAGTTTTCCAGAACCTCCAGTTTCCCTGAAATTGCTAAGGTCCAGAAATAATTTTATACCACAAACTATCCCCCTTACCTCCAAGACGCTTTTAAGGCAAGAAGAGACTCCTGAGCATCTGGAAAAGTCAGCATGAAGGAGAACTGAGGCCAACCAAAGAGATGCTCAGAAGTTGGTTCATATCTGGTCTGCCCAGGAAGAGAAGGGGAAGGAAGGCTGGCAGGGAAAGGAGCACCCTTGCTGACCGATCCTGTCCAGAAAAGGCACAAAGGCAAGAAGCATGGGAGAAGTGATAGAGGCAAGAATTGAAGAACTAGAACAAAAGGAGAGGCAGAAAAGCAGTTGTGTAGTGTTGGAAGTGTCAGGGATGAAATGGGCATCATGGGGCTGATGGACAGCGGTGACCGGACAGGGAGGGAGGGGCAGACCCCTAGGCTTATGGGCAGAACCCTCACTTCCCACCTGTCCAAACCATAACCCCTTAAATATTTCAGCATTGAAAGGTTTTATTTTCTTTGTTGAAGCGAGGGGAAGAAGAATTGCTTGCTAATAGTAGAGCAAGGTTTGTCAGATGCTGGATTTCAACTTGGGGAGGGCCAAGGGAGGGCCAAGGGAGGACTAGAGGTTGGGGGATGGGGATAGGTAGAGGCAGGACAGGTAGATTCTTCAGTTCCAAGAGAGGAGCAAAGTATACAAGGTATTTTTGGAACACTTTCCATCACAGAAGATTTAAATTCTGGCACTTATAGGGTTAATCCTCATCCTGTGTTATATGGAGTGAACTGTGCAAATACACTCTATTTCTCCGCGGTTGAACCTTCCACTTTCAAACACGGTTATTATACCGTCCGTGTTGTTAACAAAGGTCCTGTGTGAAACTCACTAAATAATTTACGTAAGCAAAGCAATTTAACGATGGTGATCTAGATAACATTGTCAGAGGGGCAAGCTCTTTATTGTGGGGTTGGGTCTTATCTCTTACTATGATTTCTAGTTCACCCTTTTCCAACTCAGGTACCTTACCCGTATTAGATGTGAGAAAAATTCTTGCCCAAATGAGAAGAGGTCAGGGTCGACGTTACCCTCGGCATGAGTATGTGTATAGCTCACAGCCAAGATAGTAGGGAAGACAGTAAGGATAGGAAATCTTTGCCTTTGGGTGGGTGGGGGGGGGGGGGCGACATACACTCCCCAACACGCCGACAGTGGTAATGACCCCAGGCCGAGAATAAACAGGACAAGCATTCATACAACTGGACTAGCCATGAAGAGTGACAGCGGCAAAGAGGAACCAGAAATGTTTGTTTCATGTTCAATATATTAACTGTGTGTTCCTTCTTGAAAGACAGGGAACTAAAGCACAAAAAAACAGAATAAGAAATGGCACAGATACATTGTTCTATCTAGTATTTGTTACACTGAACATTGCCTGTGACCCCCTCCCTCCTGGGTCACCCAGCATCATCCAGAAAGCTTGTGTGCTTTCTTTTTTTTTTTTTTTTTGGTTCCTGCACAAATCGATAAAACCTTTTATGTCAGCCCAAGTGAAATTCCAAGCCACATAGGCAAGGAACCCAAAAGAAGATGAGAAAAAAAAAATCAGATTGGCTTTAATATGCTGAATTTAAGCCATGCAGTTGGAGCTGACGGCTGACATGTTATCAACTGGAAATCATTCTCTGATCGCTTACCCAACAACCCCAGAAGAATGGCAGCCACACAGGGCTGTGACAAAGAGGGCTATAATCTGGAGGAGGATAACAGAGGGGCCCGGGTAGACCATTTCCAGAAGAAACGACTGTTTCCTGACTTCTTATTCTAGGGCAATGCCTTTTGATATCCTGATTTAATGTGGTTGTAAGCCTGAACTAATCTGACGTAATAAAAGCTTAATGGGCTGTTTCCAGTTAACATTTCCCTTTAATCTATGTGTTTTCATCTGATGTAGATTGCTGTTCCTCAGGGCAGAAGGTACTTTGTGTATTGTGCATGGTGAATTGTGAAATGATGTTCGTATTTGGGGCACGTTTAGAAACTGGACGTCCCTGCTTGTAATCGCGTGTCTGAATGTTGAGGTGGCTCTGTCTCCATCGGCGACTGTAAGAGAGGGCAGGCTGGACAGGCAGGACCTGACAGCAGGACGGGGAGCAGGCAGGACGGGGCAGGAGTCCTTGGCCGCACCCGCCGGGGAGGGGCGTGCCTAAGCCGGCTTCGTGCGGCGGTTCCTGCAGCGGGAACAACCTGCTGCTCCTGGGAGGGGCTGTTGTCCAGGCAGGGGTGCCGCATTCCAAAAATTCCCACTGAGCAGCATCTTGGAACCCAAAGTACCGCTAAGTGTGGGGACTGCTGAGTCCTCTGCAGTAATTCACACACTTCTGCGTCATCACTGACACTATTAGACTCTCGCTTTTGAATTTAAACCAGATTTTAGTTTGCAAAACTGTATAAGCTAAAAGCCTGGTGCGTCCCAAAATGGGCGAAGTGTTACAAGTCAAGCAAGTATTATTTAATGAAGTAATTTTTTATTTATTGTGATTACTGGTATATTCTGACGTATTTCTAGCCCCCTTTCTTTTTTGCTTTATATCTGGAAATAATTCAATCTTACAGATAAGTTGCAAATATAAAAACAGTACAAAGAACACCCAGATACCCTTTACCCAGAATTACTTATTTGTTAACATTTTACACAATTGGCGTTGTGAGTTGCAGGCACTCTTTCTCTATATATACATTATATACATATATATTATTTTTTTCTGAAGGAATTGATGGTAAGTCACATACGTCATGCCTCTTTACCCCAGACTTTAGTGCACATATCCTAGGAATGTGAATATTCTCTTACCTAGCACTGGTAGCGCGAACAATTTCAGTACATTTAACATTAATAGAATCCTCTAATCTACCTTTCATATTTCAGTTTTATCCACTGATGCAGTAATGTGCTTTACAGCGTTGCCGCCCTCTCATGCCAGACCCAGCCTAGGGTCAGGCATGGCACAGGGTTGGCATGTCTCTTTAGCCTCTTTTGATGTGGAGTATTTTATGGCCTTTTTTTTTTTTTTGTCTTTTCTGACATTGACATTTTGGAAGTGTAGACTATCACTTCCTCCCCACCCCCACCCCACACATCTTTTAAACTAGCACATTTCTCATTGGGGTTTGTCTGACGGTTCTTTGCGGTCCGCGTTGGGTTACGCCTTCTCAGTGGGAATGTTGCCTAGGTGTACTGTGTCCTCGGGGTATCGTATCTGGAGGCACACAAGGTCCATCTGTCCCTCATTGATGATGTTACCTTTAATCATCTAGTCAAGTGTTTTCTGATTTCTCCACTAGGTAATTACTGTTTAATTTTCTCCCCTCTAACTAGTACGTGGTCTGTGGGGAGACACTTTAAAGCCATGCTAATAGCTAGTTCCTCATCAAGATTTCCCTCTAGATTTCCCATCCACTGGTGACTCTTGCCTGATCCAATTTTTAATAAAATGGTTACAAAATAATGATTTTCCAGTTTCAGCACTCCCTCCACATCTGCCAGCAGTGCTTAGCGTTCCACTTTAAGCAAAGCTCTTCTATTTATTTATTTACTTACCTGTTTATCATTAGCATGGCCCTATGAATGTCAATGTGGGTTTATAACTTGAAATAAAATTTGAATTGGAGGGTTTATTCACTCATTTATTCAGTGAATACTTATTAAGTGCCCGCAGGACACCAGGTACTATAGTCCATTCTGGGGATACAACTGTGAGCAAAACAGAGAAATACAACCTATCCTTCCCCCTATATGCAGACACGTTGTTTCTGCATTTATGTAAAGAGGTCTGAGGACAGCTACAATCTAGAACGTTTTTATCCAACACCTTTGTGTTGAGAACTGTCCTAGGAACTGAGGGTACAGCCTGGGTCACTGCCCTCAAGGAGTTTATGTTCACATGGGGGAAGAAGTCAACAAACTAGTAAAGTTTGGATAAGTAAGTTGCCAAAAGAATTGCAGGTTTCAAAAAGGGCTATGAGAGAAAGAAGAAAACAGGAGCTAAGTCAGAGGGTGATTACTGAGGTAACATAGCGGCCAGCCATTATTAAAAGAAATCTGGGATGACGGCTTCATCATGATCTCTCCTGAATGCTCAAGTGGTGCTTCTCTGGGCAGATGTTCAGTGATTTTTTTTTTTTTTTTTTTTTTGGTACTTTTCCATGATCTTCCAGCTTGTTTACAACAGCCTCCTGAGTAGGAACAGAGCAAACCCCTGCTGTTGCCAATTTCATGGGTCCAGCCTTTAGACTGGATCTTTATAAACTAGTGAGTACATGCCAGTAACTTCTACATCAAGACACAAATGATTTTTTTAAAAGCCACACCAAGACAGATTACACTAAATACCACCTCCCTCAACAACATTTACAAAGAATGCAGTCTGAGCCAGAACATGGAAAACAATGGTGGACGAGACAGACTGTGCCTCCTCTCGTTGGGGTGTAGATTTCAGTGACGGAGACAAGCACATAGGCTGGGCACCGTGACAAGTATAAGCCCAGTGCTAAGTACAAGGTCCTGAGGGAGGTTAGGCAAGGGAATTCTAACCCAGACGCAGTGGAGATGAGGCAAGTGGGCAGACAGGCTTTCTAGAGGGAGTGAAGTGGAAACTTCAAGAATGGTACGCGTTAGCCAGAGACTACAAGTTGCTCCCTGCATCCAGGTGGCAGAGACAGCATGCACAAAGTCACAAAGGAAGTGGGCACACACTCTGCAGCTCCCCACGACACCCCTAGTGTGTGGCACAGAGTTGACACCCAGTAGGAGCAATTTTGCAAAGAGCAAGTGGGTCCAACTGTGAGGGATATTTTGTCCTCAGAAGACAAAAGAACCTTGATAAAATTCAACATAAAATTCTTCAACATACTTAGTGTATAAAATCCTACTTTCTTTACTATCAGTTTTACATCCGTCCTAGAGTTTTAATTACATGTTGAAGAGGAGAGTTGGACAGTTTTATTAGAGTCTGTTGGTATTAAAATATTTTTTGCTCATGCCTTTAAATAGAGCAGATTATTTACACCTAGAAGAACTGGCTTCTCTCACTCATTTAATTTTTCCAATTAACTGAAAGCCAGGTTGACTTGGCTTTGGTTCAGTCTTCTGGTCAAAATTTAGCATCATGGTACTGATTAATTAGTGATGAGTCATTTACCTTATAAGAGCATAAAGTACACAACGGCAAATTTAGAAGATGAAAATTAGGCCACAGAGTAGCAATGCCTGCAGGTCTGCTCTTTGTTATTAGAAATGTCACTGCCAACAGGGAACCAGCAGAGGCAGGAAAGGGGATCCTTCAAGTGCTCCTTCCTTACTCTTCTGTCTCTCTGACCTAGATAAGAGACCTTATCCTATCCTAACTCCCAGCCCATTCAATCCTTCCCTGAGACCCTCCCACCTAGCCACATTGTCATTCTCTCAAATGTAATGAGTGTGAGTCAGAGAATGGTAGCATAATGGGTAAGATAAATGTGCAATGAATTTATGTGTCACTAGGATTTGGGGCGCTCATTTGTTCGAAAAGTTTAGCCAGTTCCTTGTTGTCTTCCATGACCAAATGGAAAAGTCATGGAAGTTTTGGAATATAAGCCCCTGGTATGACACAGAGATTGAGAGTGTGAGTTCTGAAGTCAGAGCCTGGGTTCAGTTTCCAGCGCCACTACTTAATACTTTGGGTGCATCCTATTCCTCATTGTACAGAGCTGTTGTGAGGATTCAGTGAATTAATGCATGTAAAGCACTCGTTGTGGTGATTCACTCTAAGGATGTTCTCTAAGCCTGCTTTAAGCATTATGATTCTCAAGAATGGGATCACCAAAAACCTAGACTTAACCAAATATCCCGCCTGCTAGGATGTGAGCAGTTATTAATAACCAAGCAATTTGTCTATTACCTTAACTGGTGTTCAGGACCTAGGCAAGATATCATATAATCAGCGAATATTCACTGATAAAAACAAGAAATATCTATTATTGAGAAAGTATTTTTGAGAGTCCACTGTGGACATGGACATATCTGTGTGCTAGATGCTTGGTGCCCTTAAGTAAACTTGATTTCTGCCCTCAGGGAGCTTCCAGTCTAGTTAATGGAGACATGCCATGAATACATGTCCAAAAACATCGGTTCAGCAAGTCAAATAATTAGCAGTATGGGCAGCGGAGGTTATCTGTCCCTGAAAAGACTCCCAGTTAGATAGATATGAGTCTTGCTTATACATCTTAACTTTCCAAAGACAATATTCATGCATTAAAAATATAGTTTATAGGGGCGCCTGGGTGGCTCAGTTGGTTAGGCAGCTGCCTTTGGCTCAGGTCATGATCCCGGGGTCCTGGGATCAAGCCCCACTTCAGGCTCCCTGATCAGTGGGGAGCCTGCTTCTCCCTCTCCCTCTGCCCCTCCCCCTGCTTGTGCTCTCTCTCTCTCTGTCAAATAAATAAATAAAATCTTTAAAAAGATGTAATTTATATAACAACATAAATTATATGATCCCATCTCTCTTACCATCCCCCCTTCCATCTCTCTCTCTCTCGTTCTGTCTCTGTCTCTCTCTTTCACAAACACACACACACACACACACACACACACAGAGCAAGAACCCATTTATAAGGACATATACCAAACTGCTAACTGTGGATATCTCTGACAAAGGGACTGGGGCTGGGAGTGGAGGCTACTTAGCACTTTTGTTATTCCTTATCCCTGAAAACACTCAATTTATCTTTCACATTAATGACCTTTAACCTGATAGTTATATAATTTGCTCTTTCAGTATAAGTGGAAATTATGCATTAAGTAATGTACGCATTTGCAATACCCATAAATACCTGTAAATTTCATTTTGGAGTGATAAACACATTAAATCCATATGTTACTTGCGCTAAAAAAAATAAGTTAACTTCAGGATCTTGTTGATGTAAGAATTTAAACTGTTTCCAGGGTAACCAATCATATCTATAGAAAGCTTAGCCAAGCTTCTACCTCTTTTTTCATTTTGAGTGCTTGGCTTTTTTCACTTCCTTGTGGAAACCTTGAACTTACACACATGCACACATACACGCACTCACACACACACACACACAGCTGACTATACTCACTTTCCACCAAGGACAAAAGGTACAGCAACAATGCATGCTTATTGATCTTTACATTGTTTAATGCAGCTATTTCATTATCATTTTTGTCTTTATACTGTAAACCGTATGCAATGGCAGCCAAATATTATGTGATCATTTATAGAGAAAGCATATTAACTTCGGGTGAATTCCCAGGTAACTGCTCTTCAATTTGTGATCTTTCTTGCTTTGTTTTTCTTCAGCATAGGTACCAAAACTCAAGACTATGCCAATAACGTTTAGTAAAATAATACTACCTTTAGGTTTAATTCTCTATAATAGCATCATCCAAGAGAAAGATCATGTTAGCGACAGATGTAACTTGTAATTCCCCAGTAGCCACACTTCAGTAGCAAAACATAAATGGGTAAAATTTTTAAAAGTACTTTTTAACCACATTCATCTAAAATATTACTATTTCAACATGTAATCAACATAAAAGATTGTTAATGAGATATTTTCCGTGTTTTTGTACTATCTCTTTTCTAATCTGGTGTGCATTTTATATGGATAGCACTTCTGAATTTGGAGTAGCCACAGAGCAAATTCTCAATAGTCATATGTGGCTGAAGGCTACCATTTTAGATGGTAGAGACCTAAATGCTGGTTGTTACTTCCTTAAAATTGTTATTACAGTTTTATTCCTGGGATATTTAAAGATATATTTCACAGGATTTTCTTACCTTCCTGAAATTTACTTCATAGACAAGATATCCAATTGCCTTCTTTAGTGGAAAATATTTTATTTCCACTTTTCATGAGTATTTACCCTTTAGGTGGCTTTTCCCTACCAATAACTAGCCTTCTGAGGAAATCACAATATAAGTATTTCTTCCTTAGTATCTGTTAAAAGATAATTTTCAGAAAAAATGTCAAGTCATTTCTCTTATACAGCTGGAAAATGAACACATGTTGAAAAATATATTTTATTGATATGGTACGACAGAACCAGGCAGATGTTATAACTGTTTCAAAGGCAAAGTCAAAACTATAAATTTATATGCAGTAAAGCCATGTTGAGATGAGTTGCAAATGAGGACAAAACTGTTTTTTCCAAAAGTGGGAAGAAGTCAGTTAATTCACTACCAGGTAGGACAGAACTTAAATATTTATCGGTTGCCTACAACTTATAAAGAGTTATAAAGTAGCTCAAAGATGGTGAGTACAGCTAGAATCTGATAACCTGAAAGGGTAAGCTATAGATGATGCATGGTTATCTATGGAAACACAAAAGGTTTTTTACGTATCAAAGTAATAAACTTTGATATTTTACTTTTATTGATTCTCTGTTGTTGAGCTATGGATATAACATATTATGAATATACAGAATATATCTCTAATGACTAGAACCTGTCAGCATTTATTACATTTTAGGTTGATTTATACATCTATTAAACTAGTATTTTATTGAATTATTTTTATTTGAAGTTCTAAGTACGTTAAAAATATCTGTATCTACATCTGATTTTCCATTGTGATGGGAGACTGGGATAATGTTTAAAAATTAAATTTACTAATTACCTCATTTTGTCTTTAGATTTACTAATTGCTTCTAAAGAACTTTTCATTTTAGCTGATAAAAAGTTGCTATTTTAAGTAAGTTGAGATTAACTTCATCTATGGAACACCTTGAGTAAAGGGGAGCAGTGGGTAACAAGGGGAAAGACATAAAATCATAAACCCAGAGAACCCACGTTATAAAATATTATAACTGAAAAGTACCTATATTTATGTCTTTGGATCTGATAATCCATTTAAAGCCACCTAGGCATCAAGTCCCAGCTCTGCCCCCAAATTTTAGAGTAACTTTAAGCAAGTCATAGAGCTTATACTTCATTTTGCTCATTGATAAACCAAGAAATGGCATTAGATGTTTACTAAATCTCTTTCCAGCAATATGAGTCTTTGGAAGAAAGATCTCCAGAAGTTACATTTTCACCTGAACACCTCCCACCCCCCCCAAACCCTGCCCCATAGGAACTGAAACAGTGGAAAACTTCAGCAGATCCCACCCAGAAACCAGTCTTACTATGCTTGATAAGTACGTTTGGTTCTGTCCAGGCAGTCTTTCTGCCCTGACGGTGGGTGATGTCATCCAACAGTATTATAAGAATTTGCAGGTTATCACAAAGGAACAGATGACCAAGCTTCTCAAACATTCTGGGGGCTCACCACTCTGTTTCCACTCCCACCAAAAAGGAAGTTGCCACCTCCCTGGTTTGCCAGATAGACATTTAATAAAGGTTTGCCTTCCCCACGACTTAGAAAAGAAGAGCACAGTGACGTAGAGAAGAAAGCCATTGATTTTGCTTTAGCGAGCAGAGAAGGCAGCAGAGGACTGCGGATATGCTGATGTGGAGGGAAATGGCTGATGGCACCCTAATAGGATGCTTGGGAGTGATAGGAAGTCCCCTGTAGGACAAGGTGGCATAGTGGAAGAGCAGTGAATGGCGAGTTGGGAGCATCAGGGTCAGCACCCAGCTCAGCTGTTACTCTTCTCATCCTTGAGAAGCCTCTCTCTGGTTGCCCCAAATGGGGTCATGTCCCTCTGATTGGATACAGTTTTATTCTTTTTTTTTTTTTTTTTCTTCCTTTATTTATTTATTTATTTATTTATTTATTTTTTTAATCTTATGTTAATCCCCATACATTACATCATTAGTTCTAGATG
>NC_138375.1:101512925-101534786 GCF_054177405.1 Leptonychotes weddellii | reverse complement strand
TGCTGGGGGGCGGGGGAAGCTGACATGAATATGCGGACTTTGAAGCCCATAGGACAGCCAGTGCAGAGCTGCCGTCAGAGCAGGGGCCCCTCCTGTCACCCAGGTGCTCAGAACACAATGGGAAGACTCTTGAGTCCAGCACTACCTTTTCTGTAATAACCACAGTGGCACCACTGAGAGAAGTTTCCCTGCTACTTTGAACCTGATTTCCTAAATGCGTTCGCTGTGTTTCTATACAGTAGCGTCAATCGGCTAGTCATTCATTTCACACAAAAGAACTGTTGAGTGCCTACAATGTGCCACCCTGGGGCAGGTCTAGCTGGGCAGGCAGAGGACAAATAAATAATGATACAAATAAAAAACAAATAAATAATACAGTATCGGGTGGTGATACGTGTTACGAAGAAAATAGAGACAGCAGAGTTAAGGGACGTGGCCAGGGACTTTTAGATCGGGTGTCTGAGGAGGGGCAGCGGAGCGGCGATGTGAATGCCCAGCAAGGGTCAGCGCTGCGGCGAGGAGCTCGCTGAGTTGGAGCGGCAGGAAGGCTGGTGTGGCTGGAGCACCGAGAACAAGGGTGGGAGTGTCAGAGGCAGCAAGAACTGGACCGGAGGTCACCTTGGGCTGTGGCTCTTCTGTGTGTGACAGCAAGCCGAGGTAGTGTCATAAGAACTTGCACTTGCGGGGTGCCTTGGTGGCTCAGTCGTTAAGCATCTGCCTTCGGCTCAGGTCATGATCCCAGGGTACTGGGATCGAGCCCCACATCGGGCTCCCTGCTCGTCAGGAAGCCTGCTTCTCCCTCACCCACTCCCCCTGCTTGTGTTCCTGCTCTCGCTATCTCTCTCTCTGTCAAATAAATAAATAAAATCTTAAAAAAAAAAAAAAAAAAAGAACTTGCACTTGGGGAAGATCACTTCGCTGCTGTGTAGAGATGATACCGTGGCAACCCAAGAAGGGAAACCCGGGACCCATGAAGAGGCTGGGACCACAGTCTGTGCCAGATGTCACGTTCACGTGGGCCAGGCAGCGGCCCTGGAGAGTGCCAGGGAAAGTGCTCAGATTCTGAATAAATACTGAAAGGAAGCCAGGCGGGCCTTGATGAGGACAGGAGAGAGCAAGAAGGACCGCAGATGGCTCGGGGATTTGGGTCCTGCGTTCCTGCATAGCCCATGGCAGCAGGAACTGGTAGGGAAGACCGTGTCAGTGTTGGTGGGCAGTGGGGATCAGGGTGAGGGTTGACGCAGCAGGTGCATCTTGGAGAGCTCATATTTGCAAGTTCTGTTGGACATCTAAGCAGAGATGATGACTGGCAGTTAGATACGGTACGTTTCAGGAACGAGGTCAGGGATAGAGATGTAAAGCATAGTCATCAGCATTCAAATGTTAAAGAACACGCTCCCGGTACTTCCTTGCTGGAGCAGACTGGGGAAGGAGTGCTGAATACATGCTCTTCTTTTCCTTGTGTTCTGTCTTGTCTGGAGAGTAGACCATATAAGGGAACTGCTTGAAAATATAAAGAGAATCCAGACAACCAGATCTTTTTTTTTTTTTTAAAGATTTTATTTATTTATTTGAGAGAGAGAGAGAGCATGAGTGGGGGAGGGTCAGAGGGAGAAGCAGACTCCTTGCTGAGCAAGGAGCCCGATGCGGGACTCGATCCCGGGACTCCAGGATCATGACCTGAGCCGAAGGCAGTCGCTTAACCAACTGAGCCACCCAGGCGCCCCCAGACAACCAGATCTTTAACAAAAGAAGAAGAAAAGCTTTTTCAGAGTTTGACTTGATTTGACGAAGTTTCTGAAATTCTAAGTTGATCTTTCAGTGCATAATTTTATTAGATTTGGATCTATTATTTCTTTCCTCTTTTACCAACCAGCTATCCAGCTCCATCCTCATATATAACTTCTGCCGAGAAGCGAGATAGTTTATGCGTGTTTCTTTTTTTTTTTTTTTTAAGATTTTATTTATTTATTTGCGAGAGAGAGAATGAGAGACAGAGAGCATGAGAGGGAGGAGGGTCAGAGGGAGAAGCAGACTCCCTGCCGAGCAGGGAGCCCGATGCGGGACTCGATCCCGGGACTCCAGGATCATGACCTGAGCCGAAGGCAGTCGCTCAACCAACTGAGCCACCCAGGCGCCCTATGCGTGTTTCTTTAAAAGAAATCTAACCATCTGCAAGATTCTTCAACTTGTGAATTTACATTTAATATTCTCCACCAGGGAATATTAACAGTATGTAGTAATTTGATCAGATTACTTCCGATAAAATATGAAGGTCTGAAGGGTGTTAATGAAAAACAGTAGCTAAATCACATGCAAAATGGTATTCTGCCTTAAAATCACATTCCGTGAAAATAAATTTAGGCACATCTATTTAGAAAAGTAGAATGTATGGACATTGATGCTGCTATCCATTTCATAATGATAATTCTAATTACCTTTGCTAGGTTGTTTCTGTGTAATTTAATTATTCACCTCAGCACAATAATATTATCGAAGCATAAAGATGGTAATTATTAATATGTTCTGCCCTGAGGTGAGTAGGATGTTTAATTAATGAACCACCCTCTCTCTTACCTTATGGATGACTCACTGATAAGATGTGTGCAGTATAGCAGGCTGTTAGGTATTCCCTCCTGCTAATGGATTATTCAAATCATTTTCTCAACCAGAGTGGAAAGAAGTCACTGTCTATAACCCAGAAATGATATTGGCAAAGAAGCCGCATAATCAGTGGAACAGCTTGGAATAGTGTTCATTCTGGACGACTGACAGAATACAAAGAGGAAATATAGTTCTTCAGGGCTTTGATGCGAGGCTGAATCCAGTTCAGGTTTTCTTGGAACTGGCCTACTTCTTTCCCTCAGATGTTTCTTATTTTTGAGGGTTTCTAAAAGATAACATTCCCTAAACCATTATAGGAAAATGTCTTTAATAAATGGCATTTTATTATAGTTTGCCTTCTTTAAAGAGCACGGATCTGGTCACATCTTCAGCAGGAAGAAGTAAAATTTTAAAAGCTACAACAAATTTTACCATACTCGCCATCCGGCTCAAATGTGGTCCGTAATTAACATTAATTATAATTAATCATAATAATGCTTTTTTACCTTATATCTGTCATTTTATACCTTCTTTTTTTCATTTTATACTTTCTTAGTATTTATACAAAATTCATAAGTAGCAGTTAAAGATGAAACCAGATAGTTTAAGAATAGATTGGAATAGATTGAAACACATAAATTCATACACCAAAGCATACATGTCACAGAATAATTAATAAATCTACATTTTTAATTAAAGAAGAATGATGCAAAATTATTTAATGAATACTCAGAGCATTTTATAGAAGAGTAAAAATGTTCCACTGCACATGTAATCTGGCCCACAGAGCCATGAAAATGTTTCACGATTACATGCTCTGACCATACAGGGGCCAAACTCCCAACTTGGGTGCCAAGTGCCCCTGCTCTGACAAGATCAATTAGAGAGCCATGCATATGTCTTCATAAGGACTAAAATCATGAGTAAGCTACTAAAAAGAATCACTCAGCAATTGCTTGTTGGAAAAAAAGGATAATGCTAGATGTTGGATAAGTAATGAAGACGAAATGTGCATATATATTTAATAATTTACATAAATATAGATATACATACATAATAGGTTCTTCTTTAAAAGAGATTCCAGTTTGTCAAGGGAGAAATAAATATTTAACTAAATACTAATGATTTAAATGAGACCGAAAAAAATCTCCAAACTCTCCGTTTGATGGAAGAATCTATCAGAATCAGGGGCTTATTATACCTTAGTCCATATAAGAAGAGAAAAACTCAGCTCATCTTCTCGGTTGCTTTAAAAAATTATAAGTATTTATGCCATTAAATATTATCTCACAGCAAAGTCATCTTCAGGGGAAACAATTAGGTATTCAAAGTTTTAGAAGCTCAAGATTAGAATTCTCTAGACACAGCAACAATTTCTAGAGGGCCAGCTGTCCTCAGTAACTTTTTTTTTTTTTTTCCCCAAATAACACGTGCAAGGACAGGTTTTCAAGTAGCAGAGACCAGAAAAGGATGGTGACGGTTACACAAGTCTCCACAGTGGACCAGCGATTGAGATTAATACTCTTAAGAATGTTCTCAAGTTCAAAATTCTTTTTTATGAACCAAAATAGTTATCTGAGTATCTGTGACCATAGGGGAAGTGAAAACATCTTTTTGGTTTTTTCCCCTGAGATTGCTTTTACTGAAAGATGTTCATAGAAGAGTCGGTATCTCAGGGCTAAGCCCTGTAATTTCATTTGTTAGCACTGGGAGAAAAGAGAAGTTTTGAGAAGCTCAAACTTTTAATGTGGAAATAGGAATAAGCAATAATGGAATACTGCTGGAGTAGAGCAGAAGTGTGACCCATTGGTGCAGTTATAATGCCGGATACACAGTGCCCCCTGGTGGTGACACCCTTATATGGTCTCCTCCCGCCCACTAGGTGTGGCCATATCAAACACGCCAGGTAATGGAACATTAGCATCAGGCAAGCTGAGGCTTGTGAAGTGCAGCCTTGAGGGGCAGGATCAGAAGAATTCACTGTCTTTGGTTAACAATAGGGAACTAATGAAGGTTTTTTAAGCAAAGGACTGACAGGCTTCAAGAATGTGAACTTGATTATAGAATGTAAAATAGAGTCACACGGAGAAGTGTGGTTGGAGATCAAGGTAGGGAGAACATCTGACAGGTTACCATTATCTAATTCAACTTCTCCATTAGAACAGAAGAGCAAACGCTGTTAAGCGCTGTGAATTGTGCAGGACTGTTGAATCTCAGATCTGTACCTCTGAGACAAATAATGCAAGATATGTTAAGAAAAAAAAAAGAAGAAGAAGGTAGCGGGAGGGGAGGAATGAAGCGGGGGAAATCGGAGGGGTAGACGAACCATGAGAGAAGATGGACTCTGAAAAACAAACTGAGGGTTCTAGAAGGGAGGGGGGTGGGAGGATGGGTTGGTCTGGTGGTGGGTGTTGAGGAGGGCACGTTCTGCATGGAGCACTGGGTGTTGTGCACGAACAATGAATCATGGAACACTTCATCTAGAACTAATGATGTAATGTATGGGGATTAACATAAGAATAAAAATAATAATAATAATAATAATAATAAAAAAAAAAAAGAACAGAAGAGCAAACGATCAACACTGGAGATAGTCCATTTATTGGACCGCAGGAAGGGACTCAAATACGACAGTGATGCAGTGGATCTCCGCAACCACTAGGGGCAGGTGTGGGACAGCTCTAGCCAAGTCCAAGTCCATGGAGAACCTTCTTTCCCTAGAGATAAGTCCTTTCATTATCACGAGAACAAAGTAGACAAGAGGGCAAGCTTGTGTTTTTGTCTTTTAGTTTTATCATTGACTCGTTGCCTTGGACTCTAGACATTTCTAACTATTCCAGATGGCTCACTTCCAATACAGTGATCTAAATCTTCATATTCTTCTGATTTCCAGAATTCATAGATCAAAAAAATCTGAAATTGTTCAAATGTTACATATAACGTAAGAGGATCATAGTTCAATTGTATAGAAAGCTATAAAAAGAGTGCAGAAGTAAAACATTTTTAATTGACAAAGAAAAATAATGATGCCTTCACAGGGCCATGAAACCAAGGGTGAGGGTGTCAAGTTCCAGGTGGGAAGGAGAGGTGGCTAACAAAAGCAGGCATTTAATGATTGCATGCATCATTTGATCAATCCTGACTTGGAATTTTACATAAGAGATTCTCCCAAGAGAGTAGCAGACTCATACTATGTATTTGGGGGAGTAGTCATAAATATTTCAGATAAAGTCCTAAGAAGGACAGGCCAACAGTGGAATGAGCCAGGTTGGCTTAGGTTTAACAGCATATTGTCAAGCAGTCAAAGTGGAGAGGTGAAGGCAAGGTAAGCCTAGAACCAAGGGACTAATCAGCTATACGTTTGGCTCAGAAGAGAGTACATACCGGTCCTAATTAGTATCCAAAAGTTACGGCAAATGGGAGTTTGTATAAAGGAAGATGTGTGAGAAAGTCTCCCCAATTAGTAGAGGCATGTCCTTGGGAACTCACTTAAGGGAATATCCTAAAAGAACTTGAAATCAGATTAGAGTAGTCCTCCCTCAAAGGACTGCAGCTGCCTGTTCGAGAGCTCAGTAAGCAAGGATTCACCACAGAGTGGGCCACAAATGTAATCAGCTTTGAAAGCATCATTCTGTGGAAGTCAGATGGGTACCCCTTCTGGATAATTCATGAGGAGTGAGAAGAGGAGCCCCAAAGAGTATATTTCAACATTTCCATTATTCAAAGTTTGTGGAGCAATTCATACTGGATACACTTGGTTAAGGCCAGGACTGATTCCTGGGGGAGAAGGGGGCGTAGCTGTCAATCAGCGTCATTCTTCCAAATCAGGTGAGCAACACCAGGGTGACTGAAGAGATGGTGGCTGGTTAGGTTTAGGGGCTGATCCCTTGATTTCCCCTCATTCCCTGCTCCTCCCCCAATACCCTCCCCCAGCAATGCCCAGGACCAATTTATTCCAACCATCTGCTTTTCTCGGATTCTGCTCCCAGGCTGCAAATGCTACTGGAAAAAATCGGATACCTGTGCCAACTGGCTCCGGGACAATCTCAGCTGGGCCCTCCATACTATTCGGCAGTCCTTGCACGCATCCTAACCACCTTCCATTTACAGCGCCCCAAACAGCTGTTCCCAAACCTTTGCTCTTTCTGCAAGCTTCCCGTAGCTCTCCCCTTTTCTCATTCTCAGCTGTTGACCTTGCTCCTACCCAGGAGAAAGTCACCTCTGCACCCTTAGTCCCCGGCATAGCACCCCAAACAAGGTAGGGGTGCAGTAAATCAATGAATGAATAATTCATTCATTAGTGACTTCGTCAGTTTCTCTTCCTTCCAAACCTGGTATCTGGACCTACCCTTGCTTCCTTCCCACTGACCTTAGAGGGAGAATTCTCTTTCTGCCTTCTCAAGGCCAGCCCCTCCACCGAGGCTCTTGATTTGATCTGCCGCCTTGTCTCCAGAGTCAGGCTCTGTCATTTCTGTCGTACCTTATGTACCTTTTTCTAGGCTGTGCACTTGAGCGCACATGCATTCTTCAGTCTCTGGCTCTCTGTCTCAGCCCAATCCAGCTAGTATGTGTGGGGCATCTGTGGCATGCGAGGTACTGCCCTCAGCATGGGAGACATATTAGTGGGAACAAAACAAAAACCTTCTGCCCCGTAGTGGAGGGGAGGCAGATAATATCCCAATGAGAAGAACAAGTAAATTAAAAATATATGTCTACTAATGCATTAGGAAAAAAGAAGCAGAAAATGGGACAGAGAGTCTTGGAGAGGGACTGCGGATGCTCGTTTAAAGAGAGCAGTCAGGAATGGGTGACACTGAGCCAAAGTCTAGAGGGAGGAAAGGAGTAAGGCGTGTGGAAAACGTGCCTCTGAAGCAGAGCGCGTGGCCAGCGTGCAGGTCCTGTGGCAGGGCGGGAGTGTTCTTAGTGCAAATCGAGGAGCCACAGAGAAGACCGCGGCTGGAGCAGAGTGGAGAGGGGGCTGCAGCAGGGTAGGAAGCCAGGGGGACCTGGGCCTGGGGGCCTTGCAGGACACTGTAAAGCAGGACTTTGGCTTTGACTCCAGCTGAATTGAGAGGATCATGGAAGGGTTTGAGCAGAGGAATGACGCAACTGGACATATTTCAGAGGCTGCCGCTAGCTGTGAATTAAGGGAGCAGAGGAAGGGGCAGGAGGCCCAGCTGGGCAGGGATTGCAGTCCTCCAGGGGAGAGGCAGGACCACCACCGTGGCCTTCCATTTGCCACCACATTTGTCCAAAGGGCAGCTTCACTCATGACTGCAGCTCTCTCAGTCTACATTCAGTCCCATCTGTTTAATGCCCCCACTGCTCTTCTGAAAATACTCTTGGCTAGCATCACCCATGACCTAAATACCAAATGCCAAACCCCAGAGCTTCTGTTAAGTGTCTGGGCTCCTTAAGAAACTTCAGGGCAAAAGCAAGCCCACCTGTGTCTTGACCTATTAAAAGCCACATTGAGGAACAAGCCCCCAGCAGGCCAGTTCAGTGGAATCGTGACAGCCACTGGGCCTCAGTTTCCCTCTCCTGTTTCCTTAGAGCACTGTTTGCAGACTGAAATCCTACAAGGTCTGACTGGCTATGGAAAGTTGAATGTGGCCGGAAATGAAGTGACCCCTCTAAGGTGGCAGACTTGTCACTCCACGTGATAGGTGCCGTGTGGGAAGATGGCTCAGAGCTGTCAGACCTTCTCTTTTTTTTTTTTTTTAAGATTTATTTATTTATTTGAGAGAGAGAGTGAGGGAGAGATCATGAGTGGGAGGGGGAGAAGGAAAGGGGAATAAAATCTCAAGCAGACCCCACGACGTTGAGCGCAGAGCCTGACACGGGACTCTTTCTCACGACCCCAAGATCAGGACCTGAGCAGAAACCAAGAATCGGTTGCTTAACTGAGTGCACCACCCGGGCGCCCCCTGACCTTCTAATTTTTTAAAAGAATCTTGAAATCTGAAGTTTTATGTCAAGTGTTCCCATTTTTAAATGTTGGTAACTAACTTAAAATTTTAAAAACACCTTACGGTACCAAACAAAACCTATCGGTATGTCCTATGCAAGCAGCAGGGCACTGGTTTCCAGTCTGAGAAGAATGGCTCCATATAGTGACACAGCACCCAGGCCTGGCACTCTGTAGGTGTGGAGTAAGTGCCAACCGCGAGTGTTAGTCATTGTTTCCCCAGCTGCCAGCCTTAAATTCCTACATGCAACTAGAGTGTGGGGCACTCCCCTTGTTCAAATCTCGTTTTCTCTTTGAGTCCCCGGCATCCCTTTGCCTGCCCAACAACATCACATCTTGTATCACACACCGCCCCTGTTTCTGCTCATCGCTCCCTGGCTGTGACTGCACCCCATTTCTGTTCTGCTCACCCCACCTCCCACAAGATATAGCAGATTCTCTCCTGCTTCTCTCTGCAGCAACTCCCTCCCTCAGCCACCAGGTAGGTCTGTGGTACTTTTCGGGAACATATTGGTATAGATTCAATTCCCCGCTCCCTAGCTTCTGAGCTACATAAGGTTAAGGATGCCATGTAACCTCACTCTGCCTCCATTCTGTAATTCACAGGTTGAGGAGTGTCCATCCCACTGGGTATTTGGAGATGCACCTGTTAAGTTATATTTTAAAAAGGGGTGGGGGGTGGGCTCCTGGGTGGCTCAGTCGGTTAAGCGTCTGCCTTCGGCTCGGGTCACGATCCCCGGGTCCTGGGATCGAGCCCCGCATCGGGCCCCTTGCTCAGCGGGGCGCCTGCTTCTCCCTCCGCCTGCCGACACCCCCCTTGTGCTATCTCTCTCTCTCTCTCTGATGAATAAATAAATAAATAATCTTAAAAAAAAAAACAACTAATGTGCTCTATCACAAGTAACTAAAACAACACAAAATTTTACCCCACCGTTCTTCTCTCAAACTCTTTTGGTGAAGTGTCCTCTCCTTCGCACACCTTAAACATTGGTGTTGCCCCCAGAGTTCTGCCTTTGTGTTCTCATCTCAACCTGTATGCATCAAGCGTGGTCCTCTATACTTCTTACACACCAAAGAACGGCTGTATGCCGGTGACTTCCAAAATAACAAAGCTAGCTTTAGCTTCTTTGTTAAGCTTTAAACCCATTTTTTTTTAGTGACTTCTTGAACACTTGGGTGCCTCTGCACTTACCTCAAATTCAACATCGGTGAAACTAAGCCCATTACTTTCTTCCTAATCTCCTGTCTAGTTCACACCACTCCTCCTTTCTCTCCTCCGTATTACGGAAGGTAGTAACACTAGCTGCTGGAAGAGATAAACCATAAAATTCTAATGGCTTACCACAGTAAAACTTGCGTGCTTCTTCTCGGTCCGTTGGAGGTCATAGTCCACTGCAGTCCTGCAGGGGCGGGGTGCTGGGGAAATTCGGCTCCCAGCACTTGTTAGAGCCAATCTTCCAGGCCGTGATGTGGCTTCTTCAACTCCTTAGCTGGAAGTTTCCTGCAGACAGAGAAGGGAGAGAATTCATAGGTGTCAAAGTGCTGCGTATATCACTTCTGCCCACATGCCACTGGACAAACCTCGGATACATGACCCCAACTCACCATGAAAGGTCTGGGAAATGGGACGTAGCTGTGTGCCCAAGGAGAAGAGGAGAAATAAGAATATTTGATGTTGCCAGGATTCTCAGCTATACTGTTCAGTCTGACAAGATAGAAACCTGAGAACACCCTCCATTCCATATGTTGATTCATTCTCCGATTTCAAAAGTCTCACACCTCCTTCTCTTTGCAATCTTTTTACTTTCATCACTTTTCACTGGTATTTTTGATGCAACTGCTCATTCTTCCCTGGCTTACTACTACCTACATCTGCATAAGGGCCAGTCTTGACCAAGCTGGCTCTCACCTACCTTTTCAGCCCTCTTCTTCAAGCCCTTCTGCAACTCACTCCATGCCCTGCACCAGAATTCCTTACTCCTTTCTAAAATTAGCTGCCAAGGCTCTGCACGTATGTCAGGAGTATTCCCTTGTTCTACAGTACCCAGCCCTGCCTTCACCATTTGCTCTGAGCCTCAAGACCCATCTCAAATAACACGTAGACGTCTTCCCAAATCTTTCAGTCAGAATTAATGTGTCTCTGTCTGCAGCAATTCGTATAACACTGTAGCATTTTGGCACATTTAATTATAACTATTTTTATGTGTCTCTGTCTCCCATAATCCTGGGAATTTCTTGAGGGAGAAGGACTGTGTTTTTTGTATAATTCTGTTAGCCAGATTTGTAAGCCCTGAATCTTGTTCAAAGCTGCCACACTGTCGGTGCTTAGTTGATACTTGACGAATAAATGAATCTTTGTGATCATACCGTAATTCAAATTACAACTCTATATATTTGGGAAAACCCAGCCCATCATTTTTCTGCACTTTAGAGTTTTATTATTTATGCTCTAGGAACTAATAGTATGTGAATCACATAGGATTTGGGAGGGAAAAATATTAAAAGCAGCATCCCTCATTAGCCACGTTAGCAGATTTTTTTTCTGAAGATTGTATAGAATCTTGCAATACGTTCTTGGCTGCATCTCAACAAGACGTAGGGCTTTCCAGGATTTTACCCTCTTGGTCTAATCGGTTTTACAAATTGTGAATCTTAGAATCACTAACGAGTTGCTATAGGAGAGCAGATCACTTGGCAGTCATCTGGGAGCTGGTTATCTCTTCCAGGTCCACTTACTTAGAAGCATTTCCAATAAAAAAGGGCAATACAGGCAGGGCAAAGCTGTGAATCTCAATTAAGCCACTGCTACCTGAGTTTGAAGTCCAGATAAAGGCCAGAATGGGCTTTGAGACTGCCTTGCAATTCCAAACTCCCTTGCTTTTCTTGTCCTACTTATCATGAATAGTTATGAATAGTTCATTATGAAGTGAGACATGCCAAGAGTGCTGACTTGCCTGCCCACTTCCCTGTGTCTCATACCCAGCCTGAAGGTCAAAGTAGTAAATTAAAATTATTTGTACCCAGGGCCTCATCTATCTATCATGTCAGTGTGAACGACTCTCAAATGTAAGTCCCGAGTTTGGACTTCTCTTCCAAGTTCCCCAAGTCTGATGGACTCTGGGCATTTCCACTCAGATGACCTATGAGAATCCCTAACTCAGCATATCAAAAACTGAATGAATCACCCTCACTCCCAAACCTACTGCATCTCCTGTCTTCTCTTGCTCAATTAATAATACCATCATCATCCTCTGTGTCAGACAGGATAGAGAACTCTGGGTCATCTTTGAAGGCTCATGCATTCCATTAACAACTATTTATTAAGCTGCCTTTGCTCTGCCTTTGCTAAAGCATTATGGTAAGATCTCATTCTCCTCTTTCTGTTTTCCATTACAGGCCGTGCAGAGCTGAACACTCATAATGTCAGTATCCTAAAGGAGAGTGCTGCCCAATGCTAACAAAGCAGAGTCACAAAGACAAGCTGACCTTATCTAGGTTCTCAGTCTGGCTCTTGACCTTGACTGTCTTGATCATCAGGTCCAAGTATTTACATAACAAAACCTGGCAGGTGCTCTTTAACTCAGGATTTTTTGAAGTGAGCAACTACAAAGAATGAACTTGTTGGTTTGTTGAGAATACGCGCATGGATGATAGTTGGAAAAATAGCTATATGATGAACAAAGGGGTATTTTAGAGGAGCCAGAACTGAATCACTGGTAGATTGTTTAGGTGTGCTGGGTCATCCAGTTTCCTGATTATCACAGTGTGTTTGGGAGAATTTAAGGGTATGGAATGTTTGGGAAACACTAAACAGGTGCTTAGCCACGTGTCTTAAGGTGAGAAGTACCAACAAGCCATGTGGAAAGTAACTTGAACCTAACCCAGGGTTGGAATCAGATAGAGAGACTTGTCTGGTGGCACTTTGCAGAGAGGAAGGAAAACACTGTAGGATAAAAGGAAGAGCTGTAACACTAGGGATCCTAATACTCTGGTGCAAAAACCTTCTCTCGGATAAGTGGTCATGAACCTCGGAAAGGTATTTCCTACTGGCCTTAGGTTGACAAGCATAGAAGGGCAGAGAAACGGAGAAGGTCAATGTCATGGGTATGCTATTGGCAGCAAACTGGGGGCCACAGAACAACGGTGGTCAGATAGCAAAATGATGGTAAAGTCTGTGGACTCCACATAGAGGGGACTGCAGAGCTGGAGGTAGCAGCTCCTGTTAAATGAGATAGGCCCGTCTCCTAGAGGGGGACTTAATTTCTGGAATGATTAATTTAGATGGGGCTTCCAAATTTGGTTTCCTGGGGATCAACGTATTGACATTTGGAAAAGCTCTGAAAAATAATACATTTGTACTCACTGATATGAGGGACTGGGGCTTAACAGTTTATGTATTTAAGTTTAACAAATCATTAAGAATACTCCTTGGTTGGTTACCAATATCTCTCCAAGTCCCCTTGTCTAAGGAAATAGTGCAGTCTGGACTGGATCCTTCTTTGTAACTTACATGTAGTCTCTGTCTCCAAACCATTTCAGTCTGGGTCCCTGGTAACTAGGGTCCTTAGTAACTAGGTTTTGCTCTTTGCTTATACACTCGCTCAGACCATTGCCTTTATGAACTGAGTGCTTGTCAGTTGATTTTTAATGAAATCTTTGCTTCCTTCCAGTATACTCAGCAGCATGCAGACAGCAGCTGTGGGATGCTGCAGCTCCCTGTCTTCCTAGCCAGAATGAGCCGGAGTCTGTTTCAGATCTTTTTGGAGGCCAGGCTGGGGCTGGTACAATCGGTGTTCTAGAATCTCCTGGGGCCTTAAGTGAAGCTTTTAAAACCCTCTTTTGAAAGACAGTGTTGCTTATTGTTTAATGACGGGGCTGAAAATGGGTACGCCATTGCAAAGAAATGTGATTAACATGATATATCTAACATTTTATTATTAATCACCTATCTCATAGTCTTCACCTATATCCTGGCTCTAATGTCATTCGGATCTTCATTTCTCTCTGGGATTCCAAATGTGGCTTTTTTCTGACTTACACTTCAGCCCTATCTTTGAGTGGTAACTAAAACTGCACCTTTTCTCCTGGCACGGAGAAAACCTAAAAATAAAGATACCAATTAAGCAAAAAAAATGTCAAACCTGCAGCCAAGAGTACTCATAGGTGTTTATCAGTGTGACATTCGGCTGCACAAGGTGTGGCCCTCTGGAATTTCCTGTTAACCTGTGTCCTTTTGGCCAGGAGAATGGTCTCTACTAGGTAGATATAATGTGATTAAAATCAATGCCTATTTCCCCCTTTGCCATCACTTTCATTTATTTCTTTCACTTAGACTTGTAAAAAAGTGTCCTTTCCTATCACTTCCTTTCTCCGCCAGGGTCCGTCATCTGAATACGATTTAAGAAACTAGTTTCTCAGTTCTCCTAAGCAGGCTCCTTCACTACTGCTATTTTACATGTGTGGGAGAGAAGTTAACTTACTACAGACTGTATACACTTTTAAGGCATTGAGACTCAATGCTGAGTTGACAAAGCGGGAAGTAGAACCACTCACTAGATCAATCTTCAACCACTCTTTTGTCCCTGTCATCACCCTTCTCATAGTCTTTCAGTGACTCCCTGAATCTAAGAATTAGGTTTAAATTCCTTACATGTGGAACCTTCTATAATCTACATGCAACCTGAAGCCGTATCTCCTCTCTCCCTCCAGCCTGGTCACTGGGCTTGTCCCCAAGACAAGCTAAAGCAGAATGCACTCTCCCACCCACCACCTCAGTCCCTGAGTCCGGTCTCTGTGTGTCTCTGTTCACTCATTTTTCAAAGCCAAGGGCAGATGTTACCTTCTACATGGACCCTCTCCGAGACTCTCCCTTCTGGCTAATCGCTCCCAGATTCTACTTTTTAAATACTGTGGCACTTAGGAATGTCTCCTTTTCATTTGAAACCCCGTTGGCCTGAAAGCTCCCTGAGGGAGGAAGACCGAGTCTTCTTTCACTCCTTATCCCCATGATTAAAAAAGGTAATGTCAACAAAGCTTTGGTGAAAGAATGAATGAATGAATGAATGGGAAACAGCCAAAGCTTTGGTGAAAGAATCAGTGAATGAATGAATGGGACACCACATACCTTGCCACCTGTGGCCTGGTGTACTACTGGGTTAAATGTTAGCTGGTTAAACAGAAGGCTTGGAAGGGAGCACCGGGGCAGCCTCCTCTCTCTGCATGTATGCATGTGACATGAAATGCCATGATACCTTCAATTCCTACCCAAATCTCCATGCCCCCTGCTTCCTTTAATTGCCCTCACTCAAATCTCCTACCTTAGGTTATCCCCACGTTTCTCAGCGCACACTTGAATACCTTGAATGCTGTATTTAAGTAATGACTCCAGATGGGAACACTCATCATGTCTACTTGTTATTATCGGTACAATGGCTAGGCTTTGACAGTTATTGTCAAAGCACATACTTACTCCTGTGCTGAAACATGGTATATTCCTTTGAAGTGACTGTTACATCAGCCCACAAGTGAAAACTAAGCATTTTCCCCCCGCTTAGAAATCATCTCAACAATAACAATTTTTTAAAGATTTCATTTATTTATTTGTCAGAGAGAGAGCACAAGCAGGGGGGCGTCAGGCAGAGGGAGATGGAGAAGCAGGCTCCCGACTAACCAGGGAGCCCAGTGCAGGGCTCGATCTCAGGACCCTGGGATCATGATCTGAGCTGAAGGCAGATGCTTAACTGACTGAGCCACCCAGGTGTCCCAACAATAACAATTTTTAAAACTTTGCATTTCTCAAGTGCGTTGTATTTGAGCATGCTTAAAGTACCCCTGGAATAGAAGTCATACAGAGGTATGAATCAGTGAGCACCTCACTAGGAATATCAGCTTTATACCCAGAAAGCATTCATAGCCTTCAGCACCTGAACAAAAGATAGAAGGATCAGAATTATTCCTTCAGAACCAGGCTCTGGGACCACATTTGCCTTTCAAATTTAAAATGTGAAGGTTTTTTCTTGGTAATAGCCCTCAATTGTATTATGTCCTATCATGTTATTTATTTCCATTGCTTCAATTCTTTCCTGGTAGGAGACTACCACATAATCCCTCTTGATTTCTGTAACACTACATATTCAGAGTGATTCCTTTTGGCATCAGATATTTTTTGTCATCCATATAGTGATGGCATTGTCAGAATATATATTCCTACACTTATTCCATCTTGTGTTTGTTAGAAACAAATTTAGTAAGAGCCTAACACATGTATATATGTTTATAAAGCATAAACAGCCCCCAAATCCTATCTAAAACAGATATAATTTTTAAGAAATTGCTATATGATATGCTCATCAAGAGAACTTTTTTCAGATTAATGGATAAAAAAAAATCTTCACCTTAAGCTCAACAGAATAAAAAGTAAATTATTTTGATGGTGAGAAAATTCAAATTGATATTTCAATCATTAAGAATTATGAGTATCTGAAGTGCAAGAATAAAGACAACATGTAGAAACCATTTAGAGCAAAAAGATTTTCTCCAGTGCCTGGTGCACCAAAAATAAATCTGTATTTTCTTCCCAAGAAGCATAATCTTTTTATTAGGATATATTCCAGATAAGTAATTTGTGTTTCTGCTGAAGCTGATATGAGAATCCAAAAAGGAAAAAGAAAAACACATTACTTTTCAAGTAGTTCTCCCCCAAAGCACTAAGGAGTAAAGGGGCAAAGTGTTTTCCATATGGCACTTGCTTTAGATGAAGTCCCTTTAAAGCGAATGCATTATTAAGTCTGAGGTGATCCTGTAGGTGTGTTTGGGCATGTGGCCAGGCACAACCTGGAGTCAAAAGGGGGATTAAACACAGCAACATTCTCCTTTCTTCTCTCCTTCCTCTTGATCCCCTAATAACAGTTTCCTTCAGATGTCCAGAGTGAAGCAGGAACTTTGAGAAGTTAAGGTTTTTGACTTAAGTTTCGAATGAGTTCAACCCTTTCTTGGTAATCAGAGCATTTTTTGTCACTTTAAATAAAAGTCCACTAGGAGACCTGACAGTCGTGGGGAGTCTGTGCGTGAGGATGTGAGATGGTACTTTTTTTTTTAAAGATTTTATTTATTTATTTGAGACAGAGAGAATGAGAGAGAGAGAGAGAGCACATGAGAGGGGGGAGGGTCAGAGGGAGAAGCAGGCTCCCCGCTGAGCAGGGAGCCCGATGCGGGACTCGATCCAGGGACTCCAGGATCATGACCTGAGCCGAAGGCAGTCGCTCAACCAACTGAGCCACCCAGGTGCCCGAGAAGGTACTTTTATTCGCAACCTGAGGTGTATCAGGTTTCCATCCCAAGCTGAGGGACGGGCAGGGTCCAGAGGTGGACCTGTGTCCAGCATCCTCGACTGGGTGAAGGTCAAACTTCCCCACTCTTGTTTGAAAACATAACTTAAAAATAAATGGATAGAAAGGCTCGCCCACCTCAACTGTGAGGAATACCATATATAATTGTTCATATTTTCACTTTAGGGATGCTGGATTTACTTACATGGCTGCTTTTCATTAAAGAAAAAAAAAATGTGTTACAAGCAACTAATACATGGCCTTACTTTTATGACCTGAGATTCTAAATATGTTCCTTAGGTAGGGAATGTTGGAAACGGGGGGAGGGAGTCGAAAAAATTAAAGGGTGAATAGAAGGAAAAAGAGATCACCTACCTTTGCCCTTCTTCCCCATCACCTCATTGTCATGCTTGAAGAGAACCAATGGGCTTTTAAGGATGATTAGTGTGCTTTCCTAAGCTCTGGGGGATACAGGTGAGCATACCTAAGAATGTATCTGATTTCTAAAGTAGAGCATGGGGTTACTCGTCTCACTCACACATTCTGGGAGTGCCCCCCCCCATGGCTAATCCATGTCCACTGTGCATCCCACAAGAAACCAAAAGAAAACGTAAAGGTGAAAAACTAGACTCTTTTCTGCAGCACCTGGAGATGGTCTGGATTTTGTATCTGAAAACAGGGATGACCACCTGCCCCAGTTTGCTCAGGACTGGGGAGTTTTTGAAACATGAGACTTTCAGTTTTAAAACCAGAAGAGTCCAGAGCAAACTAGGACAGTTGGATATCCTGAAAACTCACAATTTAGGCTATCTTCATCATTGAAAGTCTTCTAAATCCCAGACTTTCTAAACTGGCTGCACATTCGAGACATCTGGGGAGTTTTAGAAGCAACTGAGGTGGGTGTCCCATCCCCAGAGCTTCTGATTTCCTTGGTTTGGGATGCAGCCCAGCCTTGGGATGTCTTAAAGCTCCTCCAGGTGCCCAGGGGATTATAACGTATAAGGGCAGTTTGGGAACCCCTGCACTAAATGATTTTGTCCAATTGTTTAACCTCTCTAAGCCTTAGTTTTTCTTTTAGTAAAAACTTGCCCTGTTTTTTTGGGGGGGGTTGTTTTCTGCATATTACTTCTGCAGGAATACTCAAGCTTCCAGAATTTGGAACATTCTAAAACAGTGATAGCAATCACCTGGAGATCTTGTCCAAGTGTGGATTCTGATTCCATGGGTCTGGCCAGACGCTAGGGCATTTGCATCTCTAACAAGTTCCCAGGTGTGGCTGATGCTTCTGGTCCACAGACAATATTTTGAGTAGTAGGATACAGAACATCAAAGGGTGAGAAGGATTACTGAAAATAACCTTCTCTCCTTTGAAGAGTAATGGAAGTCATCAAAGGGTTTGGAAGAGATATAAAGGTGGCTACAATGCGTAGAATTCAGGTATGTATATTGACGATGCGATAGGCAGAATCCAGCCCCCACTTGCAATATGTCTACATCCTAATCCCTGGAACCTGTGAATCTGTTAGGCTCTATGGCAAAGGCTGCAGGTGGAATTAAGATCCCTAATCAGCTCACTTCAAAACAGGAAGAGGACTCTTGATTATCCAGTTGGACCCAATATAATCACAGGACCCTTAAAAGTGGAAGAAGGACGCAGAACACCAGTATCAGGGTACTGTTAGAGAAGAAACTCTACCGCCCGTTGCTGGCTTTGAAGATCGAAGGTGGCCATAAGCCAGAAATTGTGGACAGCTTCTAGACACTGGAAAAGGCAGAAAAACAGATTCTTCCCCAAGCCTCCAGAAAATAACTCAGGACTGGGCATGACACGTTGATCTTACCTGAACGGGACTTGTGGCAGACTTCTGACCTACCAAACAGGAAGAAAATAAGCTTGTGTTCTTTTAGCTTTGCTGTAATTTGGGGAGGCAGCGATAGGAAAATAATACAAGTATGATAGCAATCCACAGCTTGGGTGGGCAGTTAACACTGCCATTTTTCAGTAAGTCAGTTGCTCACTCAAAGCCCCCTTTCTCCGAGGCCCAAACCTCAACTCTCCTTGTGGTTTTGAGCCACCCCTCCATGCACACTGGGTTTCTGGAGTTCAGCCGTTAAGAGATGTATGGGAAGAAGCGGGCTGGCCAGTCAGCCTTTCCCGGGTTGTAGGTAGAGTCTTGGCAAGACTGCGGGCCCATCTACAAGCAGCAGGTGACCCTGCGTCCCGCGCGGGTGCGGCATCTCCCAGACCTGCGGAGAGAGGAGAGTGCGGTCCTCTCTCGTCCTTGCTCTCCAGAGCCCGGGAGGACCTTGTTTCTCTCTGCTCTTCTCCCTCTGTGATTGTGCCAGGCTCTCGGCATGGAACTCGGTGAAGTTGCTCAATTCTCCCAAAGGCTTGGACTTTGGAAGGCAATTTAGAAAACCGTGCAGGTTCTTTTCCTTCCGGAGTCCGGGGCTCGGCAGCAAAGGGGATGCGGGCGCGGGGTGGGGGATGAGGGGGTGACCGGGGAACAGCTCCCCCAGGAAGACACGGACAGGAGTCCTTTTGTCAAAATACAAAGCGTCTCCTTGTGTGTGAGAAGCATTCCATGTTAGGCTTCTGTTTTCTTTCCCTCTCCTCCCTCCGCAACCAATAAAGGTGCTCGCTGCTGTCAATGGGCCACATCTGCCTGGCACGGATAGAGGTGGAGAAGTACGGGGGCTTTGGGGGCTTTTAGAGGCAAAGCTGAAAGGAGATGAAGAAACCCGAGGGGCAGGAGGTCAGCCGAGAGCTGAGGCAGCAAGGGCCAGAAAGTTTGCTGTCCTTGCAAGATTGGAAGTTCTGATACTCGATACTCGACTCCTTCTAGGCCCCCGGGGGCGAAGCGCGTGGCCAGTCCTGCCAGCCGCTAGTGCGGCCCACGCCGGGAGCAGCCAGGAGCTCCGCGCGCCCGTGAGGGACCCCCACCCGCCTCTGGGACGCCCTGAGAGCTCAGAGGTAAAAACATTTCCCCTTTGTCCAGCAGCCAGGCTGGCTCTGGCGTCCTCCTGAGTCTTACAAGTTAGGGTTCCTTCCAGTAACTACAGTCAAGAAATACCCTCTGGGGGAATTGTAAGCATCTTCTGTACAAATTAAAGTTACAGGGTCTTTGTCGTTGACAACTGAGATGATCATAAAATCCAATTTTATTAGAAGGAGCCTGAGACCTAGGCGCAGTGCCTAAAAAGCCCCTTGAGAAGTTTATAAAGAAGCTAATGGTGATTAATTTGGGAGTAGAATTGTTGGAAAATGGTTTTTTTCTTCATGTTTATCTGTATTTTCTAGAAGAATGTTTGATATAACTTTTAAAATAAGCTTTTTTGTTTGGTTATTTTTTAAATGAAGTGTTGTGGAGAGTTCAAGTTCCTTAGGGGGCCAAGGGGTTCCTTGTTTAGAACCCTGTTTTGTTCCTTGTTCAGTGTTTAGAAATAAGAAGAGCCACTCATCTTGGGCTACACATGGGGTTACTTGCTCTGTCCTCCGGCTCCGGGGCCAGGATCTGTGCGTGGGGATGGGCCGGGCTGCTGAGAGCTCTGCATTCCATTCTTGCATGCCCCTCCTGTAGAAAGAGTTGGTAGTATCTTCGGAACCCTCCGTCGTGGCCCTCCTGACGTTGGGCTTGCCTCTGTCTAGAAATCCCCATATTCGGGGCGCCTGGGTGGCTCAGCCGGTTAAGCATCTGCCTTCAGCTCCGGTCATGATCCCGGGGTCCTCGGATGGAGCCCTGCATCGGGCTCCCTGTTCAGCAGGGAGTCTGCTTCTCCCTCTACCCCTACCCCTGCTCGTGATCTCCCTCTTTCTCTTTGTCAAATAAAATCTTTAAAAGATAAAAAATAAAAAAAATCACCATCTTCCAGTTGATACAAATTGCAGACATAGGCCTGAATGCAGGGGCCAGTGTGTCATCACTTTGATACATGTCCCTTTGTACTAAGGGGACAGAAAAGTGCTTCCTTCTTCCTTGAAGCTTGGGATTTGGATTTGACTAAGCAAGAAGGTTATCGTGCTAATGAGGTCCCTTGAGAGAGCAGAGGCCCTCGAGAGAGAAAAGCCCTATGGTAGGAAAGAACGGTTTCCAGCAGGCGAGGACAGACAGGGATGTGGGTGCTGTTCCTGCCTCGAGCTACTCCCCGCATTTCCCGGAGACCCTAGAGTGGTGGGGAGGAGGACACTGAGACAGAGAGAAGGGGCCTTGTGGGCGACCACTTCTGTCCTTTCACACTCTGATTGATGGTACGTGGAGAAAAGCCTGGAGAGGAATTTCCAGGGGCCATTGCCCAGCCCCAACCATAAAGAAGCTCAGGCTCACAGGTACTACTGGTCCCTCGGACTGCTGGTTCCCCTGCATCCTCCCTCCCAACAAGCAACTCCCAGGCCTTACTGCCTGCCCCTTTAGAAACAGTATGAAAGAACCTTTGACATGAGGACAGGGGTGACTTGAGAGCAGGGAGGGTGGAGTTTGCCCCTACTGTGACTGAGTGAGCCAGCACCCTTCAGGAACATGTCAATCCCAGGAACAGACCTGCCCTCCCAGGAAGCCAAGTGTGCATCTAAACCTCCAGGGGGTGCCCCTGCCAACCTCACTGGGCTGATCCTAGAACCACCCTTAGACATTGTGGATTATAACTGCAATATTAGTAAGTCTAATGATACAGGACTGTTGTGCGTCGTGTGGCGTACTTGAGGACGTTGCCGTCTAGGGACTGTGGCGAGTTCTGTGCCTGGGCTGGCAGGGCTTACTCCCTTGTTCTGCGGGTTGTGGTCTTAGAACCTGTGCTAGTAAGTTCTGGTTATCCACACCCCCCTTTTTTTTTATTCTTATGTTAATCCCCATACATTACATCATTAGTTTTAGATGTAGTATTCCATGATTCATTGTTTGCATATAACACCCAGTGCTCCATGCAGAACGTGCCCTCCTCAATACCCACCACCAGGCCAACGCC
>NC_138375.1:101470841-101512425 GCF_054177405.1 Leptonychotes weddellii | reverse complement strand
AACTTTTTGAGGAACCTCCATACTGTTTTCCAGAGTGGTTGCACCAGCTTGCATTCCCACCAACAGTGTAGGAGGGTTCCCCTTTCTCCGCATCTCCGCCAACATCTGTCGTTTCCTGACTTGTTAATTTTAGCCATTCTGACTGTCCACACCCCTTTTTAAGGGTGCTGAACACTCCCCTCTAACATTGTCGGCCGGGGACTTGAGGCCAAATGGGGATCGAGGCTTGTCCTCACAACTACAGGTGTTGTAGATAAGTTGCCACGTGAGGGGGAGCGAGGCCATAGAGATGAAGAATGGGAGGAGAGAGCCCGCAGTGAGAGTGTCTCCTGCCTGCCTTCTCCCGGCCCCACTGCCACCCAGGTCACTGTTGATTTCTCCGCAAGCCTGCTATTAGCAGTAGGCCAGAAAGCTTTGAATTTAACTGATGTACATAAAGCAAGCTGTTCATTTAATCGCACATTTAATTCAGCCTGCTCTGCATGCTGCTCCAGGTGGCTTTCTGCATCACCCCTGCCTCTGTCTTGAAAATCAGCCAAAGATGGCTTTGTGTGTAATGCATGTGCTGTAGGCCGGAAACCCTACAGCGGTGCTCTCACCTCGCCCCCCTCACCTAGCCCCCCCCCGCCCTCTCCCAAGCCAGGTAAGTCCTGCGTCCTCTGCTCGCAGGGCTCCCTCCAATGACAACATGCTGAGTTCAAGTATTTTGGCCTTTCTAATGGGAACGAGGGGAAAGAAAATCAGTTCTAATTTTGCTTGTCTGTCAGATAATATCCGGAAGAAATGCTTGCTGGGTGTGTAATTTTGTTTGTGAATGTTGCTGGACTCTGCCATACTTGATGTGAAGGCAGATGGGATGAAAGCTTTAGGCACGCTGTCAGTGACCTCTGCATTCCAAAGGTATTCATAAGGTTCATAGGCATGAATGGTGTAATAGGCAAAGGAGGGATGCTTTCTCATGTAGTCTGTTCTCCTAAATAAATGATACCAATCTGTATAATCATACTTTTATTGAAATGTGCCAAGAGATTAAATAGATGGTTGCATTTTGGTATTATCACAAATGAGCAACGTTTGGGTTTGGGGTAATGGCATGTAAATGAATCCAATTCCCATTTCCCTAAGTGGTTTCTATGGCTTAATGCCTGTCGAGGTTTTGTGAAATATCTCAAAAACCAGATGATGCCACCATAGCGAAGGGAACAGTAAGGAGATGAAAATTAGAGGGTAGCTTAAGGACTCTTTGCTAAGGACCATGGGCTCACGCATTGAGGGGCTGGGATGAGGCATGAACCAGTGCGGCCTAGGGAAAAGAGTATCTGAAGGGCATGAGAGAAGGAAATGCATTAAAAAGAGAAAAGTGGCAAGGAAGAAAAGGAAATTTAGATGCTAAGCCAGACCCCTGGGGGTTGGGGGAGGAGACTGAAAACCACTGTTTGTTTGGTTATGCCTTATCACTGGGTCTCTGCTCTACCTACCAGCTGCCTCATTTACAATCCGTTCTCCTCACACCGTTAACCAAGGTGAACATATTACAAAACCCTGACAGTGAATGGCAGAAGCTTGAGATAAAGTGTGTGTGTATCCCCCCGGGATGGCTGCAGACCTCAAACCGGATGCACTTAAGACCACTATAAGCAGAACAACAGAAATTTGCTCCTGTTGTTCTACATGTAAACTATGTACCTTATCTCATCCGTTACTGTTACCACTCTATGGAACTGCTACAAAGTACTTGCTCCTCTGTTTGGTATCTTGAATTACATTGTTGATTACCTATAGTTTTCTTAAAGTTCGTGCTAACCTCATTTTTACGTCTAAAAAGGCACAAGGAAGTGCCTCAGCCTAGGTCCACAGTCTACCAAGTGGAGCAGCAGGATTTGAACTCAGAGCTACTGACCTAGAGAAGTCCATAATAAAGGGACAAAATAAAAGGATTTTCTTGGGGAAACTGGGACCATACCTAAGTCAACAGTCAAATCTCCAAGTGTTTTGTTGCCTGAATTTTCCAATAGTTGAAAATATATTGAAAATATTAGCCAGCCACACTGGAGTATTGTTTCTCAATATTGGACTAACCTGGGGAGGTTTAAAAAAATGCTAATGTCTGGTTTTCATTTGTAGAGATTCTAATTTAGTTGGTCTGTGATGAAGCCTGGGCATCATGGGTTTTAAAAGCTACCCAAGTACTTCCGATACTTAGCTAAATAGGCATTTCCTTTTAGACTTTTTCTAAAGTCTAGACCTATTAATACAACTGATTCTTCGCTATCTTGGCCTTCTACTGCACAGGAATCTCAAACTCAAAATGTCCAAAAAATTTCCTTTTTTCACTTCAGCCTGACTCTTCTTTCATTCAGGGACTCAGAAAACCATAATGTTTTGGGAGCTACTGCTTAGAAATTCTCCAGCATGGAGACACCGAGTCTCTGCTCTGTCCTGTGAGTTCCTTTGTATCTTTTTCCAACTAATCAGAATGAAATGAATATTCACTCAGTTTCTCTTCGCCAAGAGCCAGATTTATCTTGCTGTAATAGAAAACAAAATTTGCAGTCACACTTAGAAGCTGTTTGGTGTGGGAGAAATTTTCTCTTCCTGCAACAGGACTTTGACTAATTTTAGGTAAGCCCTCCCCTGAAATGGAGAACATACTGGATGGTAATAACAAGGGCTGATAATGAGATTATAAATATCAAATGGAATATAAATGAAATAGCAAGGACTATCAAAGTAGGAGATGGTATTGTACATTTTTAAAGGAAATACCCCATGAAGAAATGATTAAAAAAAAACCACTTCCGTCTTAATATAACCTACTTTCACTTTATGTTCATTCACTTTGCCACCAGCTTATTGGAATTTAACATGATGAGCAAAGTTCTGTTAACTGTTGACTTTTAGGGGCACTTGGGTGGCTCAGTCGGTTAAGCAGCTGCCTTCAGCTCAGGTCATGATCCCAGGGTCCTGGGATCGAGCCCCACGTCGGGCTCCCTGCTCAGCAGAGAGCATGTTTCTCCCTCTTCCTCTGCCTGCCTCTCTGCCTACTTGTGCTCTCTTATCTCTCTGTCAAATAAATAAAATCTTAAAAAAAAAAAAAAACTGTTGACTTTTAAGCTTTGCGACTTCTATATCTGGAATATAGGCCAAGAACTAAGGAAAGGGTGAGAAGGAACAGCTTCCACCCTCTTCGTCGTGTAGGAAACAGGTGCTCAAAGCAGAGGTCAAAGGGCAGTCTCGGTTCTACAGTGGTGGTCAAAACAGAGCACCTGGCAGAAAAGAAAGCAAGAAATTCCAGAAAAGGGCAAATGGGAACAAAGTATGGAGAGCATCACTAAGTTGAGGGGCTATAGCAGGGGCGTGGAAATCAGACCCAGAGGCCAAACTGTGAACCACAGGAACCCTGATTTTGGTGAGCAAGGAAGTGGAGGGAAGCAGCCATGTACCTAGTAGATCTGACACCAGAGCAGACCATGGCTTATCAACCCCTCTCTCCTATATCCATCCATAAGTAGATTAGAAAAAAATAAAATGTCTTTTACTGAACTTAACGTAAGCAGTAATGCTGGTGCAAATCAATTAAGTGAAATATCTCCAAGTGAAATCATTTTGGTAGCTATTGTACATAAAATAACAATTGTATTTTTAAAAACTTAGTGTTTAATTTGAAAGGAAAAAACCATTTTTTTTTTAAAGATGGGTTTGAAATTCTGCAAAATAGTTTGTCTAAACTAAAATTGACATTTGTCAACTACAGGGTGTTTTATTTGTTATGGTTTCCCTGTTAAAAATAAGTTCTAACCTTTGTGGTCCAAGTAAGACAGACTGAGGTAACTCCCATTCTGAACCTGAAAACGTGTAAGTGACTGCACCTGTGTCTGGGGCCAGCTGTCTAACTAGCTCCCCAGATTAGCCTCTGTGGAAAACAGACTGGTGTTACAGGATAACAAAAGGCTTACTGGAAGCTTAAAAGCCCATCTACTATCAAAACTCAACAGTCTTTGTTGAAAATTGAGACAATGTTTGGGGGAAAGAGTGTACTGTATCATTGACGTGGTTTTTGGCAATAAAAAAAGCATTCAGTTTTATCAAAGCGCTGTAGTGAATGCACAGTTTTATTGCTTGCACTTGAGGAAGATCTGGCCCACCATGTGGGAGAGCGGCAGTCCAGAAAGAAAAAACATTTGGATCAGTGTGCAGAGAAGGACACAAATGCAAGCATGTTCATGGACCTCGAGGACTTTACTAGATTACAGTGTCAGATAAAAATGAGCATTCACAACTGATACTATCTTGATCTGAGTCCTACATGTACAATACCAAAAAAGAGGTCTTTGCAAATTAAGTTGTAGGGAAGTCTTGGTTCTCTTGGGTTGCCTGCAGTAAGATTTGCTATTAAAAAGATAGACTTCCTCTTTGTCCTGGTTTGCCGGGTCCGACAGAATGTAGAATAGATGTGTATATACCCATTCATACATCCCTCCCAAGCACATGGGCAAATCCCCAGCAGCAGTTCACAGCCCCTACCTTCATTGTCTCCTCTCACCGTCAGTGTGTCTCCCGTCTCTGTCTCTCCTGTCTCTTTCTCCCTCTCTAGGTCTCTGTCTTTAACTTTTGAAAAATGCTTAATTCTCATATGATGGAACATTTTTCAGCAATGGATTTTTTAAAATCTGGCTTTCAAATTACTTTTTAAATGCCTATAATGTGCCCTTTACAGACCTCGGCAAATACCAAAATCTCAGTTTAATTGTATCATTTGAATTTAGTGGGGGCATACAAATTATTTCAGCTGTTCAAGAGCTTTTTGTTGAATAGAAAAAAAAATAAAAATTTAAAGTTGTGGAGTAATGAGAGATCCTTCAGGCTGAATAAAAACTATAAGCATATGTCTTCTCTGTCTCTCCTACATACACACACATACATAGCAAACACTAGAGCTGACATAAATTATTCAATGTGGGGAGCTATTAAAAGTCCAACCTCTAGATAAAGCTGAACCAGTATCTCTGGGATGAGACCCACAAACCTAAAATTAAAAAAGCATCCCATGTGTTCCTAATGGTCATTCAGCTGGAGGAATCATTCACTGGTGATGATTTGTATTTTTCTAATTCTGTCCTCATGTCTTTAATGACTGTGGTCCTGATTTTACATTTCTATTCTGTCATTTTATTGTCTATGTTCTTATTTCATCTTGGAGATCACCTCAATACAGAATTTGAGATAATTCTTAGAAGGGAGAAAAAAATTTCACTTTCCTTTTTACAGAAAGCCTGAATTCTCAGTATTGTGAATGCAGAATGCAAAGTTGTAGGTTTGAAAGGTCATAAATCAACTGCAAGTTTCTCAGCAGGGTGTATTTTAAAATGTATGACCTTCTGTTGTTCCAGCATATCACTAAAGCTTGTTCTATGCCATCAAATGCGGTGAAAATCCGTGCTTTTCATATCTTCATACACAATATATTACAAGAATCTCCCTCAGAAAAGAAAACTGTTCTTTCTATTTAAATCCCTCCCCCTTTTTTTTTTTTTACACACCCCTACCCCCGACAAAATTTACAATTGCAAAGAAAGAGAAGCAGGCAAAATAAAATACAGAAGCTTCTGGGAAGCATAGATAACTTATTACTTGGTTTTTCTAGCTGCTAAGATTGTTTGAGGCAGAAAAAAAACAGTATAATACACTGCTTTTAGCTTCTCTCCTAGTAAACCAACTTCTTGTAGTTCAGTTTGTCTAATTGTCTAAAATTGTTGTGTTGTCTGACTGGCATTGGATATTTAGTAAAGATACAATGTGAATGTTAAGCATTCAAATCAAATTTTTCATAGAAGAATCACCAGTTTTAATTACTGATTAAAAATGACCATCTGAATGTTAATGTATTCCAGACAAAGAAATAATGCTTTAATTTTTTAATATCCATAGGAAAGAGGTGTTCTCCTCAGAGGAGGGGAGGGAGACTCCGAGAAGTTCAGTAATTTTCTAAAATTATTTGGCTGATAAACTGCAGAGCTGAAATTAAAATCCAGATGTGCAGGTTGAAAAGCCTGGGTTTGCATCCCTAATGCTGGTGGTTCTTGTACTTTGGCATATGTAATAATCTCTAAGAAGTTGTTTAAAATGTTTATTTCTCTTTAGAGATCTCCCTTCGGTAGTCTTGAGAGCCCAGGGATCTGCATTTTAACAAACATTTGTGTAAGCCTGACCACACCCAGGAAAGGCTTGCAGTGTGGGTGCCCTACTCTGGAGGATCACTCAGATTGGGGACACAAAGGAACTCCCCAATCCTGTGCTATTTATATCACCTGGGTTTTGTCCCCTTAGAACTGAGGTGACAGGAAGCTACACCCAACCCTGGTTTGCTGGGTATTTCTCACCCAGAAACTTTTTAAACTATCATTTCTGAACTTAAAAAGGAGTACTGAAAATGTGCTTTGAATTTCATTTAGAATAAAGGCTCTAAAGAGCCTTGTGGAAACGAAGAAAGGGCGTGTTGACAAAGAAGGCTCAGGAGGAGGTGATGGGTATGGCTTTTCCGGTCTGATTGGGTCTTGCATTCCTTGCTGATGGTGGTTGCCATGATGAGACAGCATGTTCACCTGGAACTGAGGCAGCTTTACGACAAGAAGAAAAGCTCCACAGTAGTGGTAGAAAGATAGGAGTTAGAATGGAAGTGTGGGCAGAAGACAGAGAAAAAAGAGAGGGAAGAGTCAGGCAATGGAGATGGTGGGGGGAATCTTAGAACTAGCGCAAATGGTGGGTAAGCTGAAAGGTGCATCGTTTCCATCTACCAGACGTTTGGCTGCCTTCTCTTTACAATCCTTAGAAGAACTGTAAGTTACTGCTTTCAGCAAAATTAATCCTCTCGGATAAGCATCTCTACCAATCCTATGTAACGGGTATGCTCAGTAAGTGACAAATATATAATGGGAATTTAAAGTAAAGTAGTTGAAAGGAGACCAATAAACATCTACCCCGGTCCGGGAACTCCAAAGCTGTTCATGTCTTTAGTGTTTGCTCCAAGTGGCGTAAGTACCTTGAAGAAGGTATAGAAACACTATAGTATTGGAGAAATGCTAACTCTGGCTTGGCTCCTGGTAGAGGTATGATGTTCCACATGTCATGGAATTTCTGTGAGTGCCCATTTGTCCAGCTAAAACATGGTGGTTATAAATCCACTGCATGGGATGCTTAAATGGGGACAGTAATCATTTAGTAGAGGACCTGGGGGATAGCAAGTGTAGCCGAGTCCTTCCAGGAAACAGAATCTAATCCAAATGGTTCAAAGAAAAAGACCTTGGTGAAGAGATCATTTACAATGGTGTGAGCAAGGCATGTGGAGACTGTCACTGCAGGATAGCATTACTACTGTTAGACCTGAAGGCACAAGAGATTAGTAGCTACCCTCCCGTGAGAGCAGGAGTCCTGGAAGAGAAACCTGTGAGAGCTGTAGTGTGGAGGGACCCAGCTACTGCCAGAGAAGTAAGTAGCTGGGTCCTCTTCCTCCTGCTGCCATCAGAGCTCCTCCTCCTGCAGCCTCCCATTGCCAGACCCAGTTGGAAGCCACAGGACGAGGAAGCCCAGATGATAGGATTCACAAGGGGTGGCCTCCCTGAGCACAGCATAAGGCAGAGATGGGCATAGGATGGATGGGGAAGGAGGAGATCCACCACAGTTTTTCAATAAAGTCCTTTCTACCTCTCAACCCTAATCAGTCGCATAGGCACACGCATCCTTATATTTCCAAATAAAACTGCATATGGAGGGTTAAGAGAAGCAGCTTTTATTTAGCTTATTATCCCATTAATGAATATCTGTCAGGTTCAGAAATAAAGTTAAACATGACTCTTCCTTTCCCCAAACCTCAGGAGCACTAGTGGTTATGCACTTGGAAAGACCTAATTTTTGGACCCAAATTCTGTCTCTAAGATACATAAATATTCTTTAACTCGCTGAGAGACTTAATGTGCTTCCCTCAAAGACCTTACTTACTTCCAATGGTGAATTTGGCACCGAGGGTATCAGATGGTCTAGAATAAGAAAAGAAGAGAGCAACTCACTACAAACCGCTGTTGCTTCTACTTCTCAGTCCCGTTCTTCACCAAGACTGCTTCTTTAGACAATGGCAAACTTTTCTGCAGACCGGAGCTGTCATTCATTTGAAAGGTGGAGGCTCCCTCTCCCTCCATAGAGGTAGAGAATAGTCAGGTTGATGGAGATCGCTGGGCCTGTTAGGAACAGAAAAGAAGTATCCATGTCTTGAGATGGAAGCATTGATGTGACTGGAACATGAGCAAATGTCAATCATTTGGCCAACCTGTAGGAACCATCTAGATTGATAAGAAGAGGAAAATCTTTTAGCCACAGGCCTAGAGGACTTGTAGAAATGTCTTGGTCAGGTAGCCCCATTATTTTTTCTCCCATGGGCAAGATGAGATTCGGTGACTAATTTGTACTCTATTATAACATTAAATTAACATTAGCTTTTGCACATGGAATAAAGTAATTATAAATAATACCTATCACTTGTCAAATGCCAGCTGTGGTCCAGATGTGTACCAAGATACCTTTGTTCTAATCTTCACACCTCTTAATGGATGACACACTAAATTTAAAAAGCAGTAATTCATAATGCTACTCAAAAGGGAGTACCTTCTTTTTGGAAGAATGTCAGTTACTAAAGGGAAAGGAAAAATAGAATTGGAAACTCAGAATTATTTGACCATGAATGTAGTAACTGATTCAAGCAAGTATCATCGAGTGCTTTAAACATAGTGGGTGAAAGAATTAGAGGAGAGAATATCCACACAGTCTCAAAGCATCATGCCACAGGTTAGTTATTAACTACAAAGGGATAAAAGATAGCTTCACAATAGAAAAATCTGTCTGACCATACATCAATGAAGTGAGCAAAGCTACCATCACCAGTAAGGAAGCAAACTGACCTTATATGCCTTGTGGGGGAATGTGGTGCATGGTACTCAACATCATCCATGTGGTATTCTCATGGAAATGTTTAGCTTGAATCTAGTCATGAGGAAGCAAACAAAGTCAGATTTAGAGACCTTCTACAACTGGCCACAAATGGCCTGGACTCTGGAAAAATGTCAAAGGTATGAGAAACAAAAATATTAGGGAAAGTGATCTGAACTAAAACAGATGATAAAGATGACAGCTAATTTTACTGTGTGGTCCTTTTGGATCCTAGATAAAGGGAAAAAATCAGGTACACAGATATTACTGGGACCATGTGGGAACTTTGAAATGGTCTACATACTAGGTAGTTTGATAGTTTTGGGTCCAGTTTCTTGGTTGTTTTAGTGGAACTGTGCATATATGAGGCTATCTTCTCGTCTTAGAAATCTGTGAAGTATTTAAATGTCACCAAGTCTGTGACTTCACTTTCACAAAGCTCAACAACTACAAAATGTTAAATAGATACAGCAAATCTGGCAAAATGTCAACAATTGATGAACTCAGGTGAAAACCAGATGCATGACAACTTTTTATTTTTTTTAATTCCAATATAGTTAACATATAGTTTCAGGTGTACAAATAGTGATTCAACAATTCTATACATTACTCAGTGCTCAGCATGATGAGTGTACTCTTTATCCCCATTACCTATTTCACCCATCCCCCTCTCCCCTCTTGTAACCATCAGCTTGTTCTCTATACCTGAGGGTCTGATTCTTGGTTTGTCTCTTTTTTCCTTTGTTGGTTTGTTTTATTTCTTAAATTCCCCTTATGAGTGAAATCACGTGGTATTTGTCTTTCTCTGACTGACTTCACTTAGCATTATACTCTAATCCATCCAGGTTGTTGCAAATGGCAAGATTTTTTTTTTTCTTTTGGTTGAGTAATATTTCGCTGTATGTATGTACACATTTTCTTTATGCATTCATTTATCAATGGACACTGGGTGATGCTTGTCAACTTTTAATTGTAGGCTCAAAGCTTTTTTTAATGGGAGAAAAAAAACCAATATATTATTGACCCCATGTTTTCAAAAGTGGAAACAAAGGTTAAGGTCCCCCAGCTAGTACATACTAGAGCTAATATTCAAAGCTAGGTCTTTCTAACTCTACTAACCCCTTCAATATATTTTGGCCCTGGTATAGTCTGTGTGGACACAATCACTGTGAATTGGTCTTGAAAAAGAATGTCCTTTATTTCCCTAAGTTCCTCATGACCAGAACAGTTAAGGGTCCCTCCCTGAGAGATGAGGACTTAGGTTTGGTTTACAATAGGCTGCCCTTTTCCCCCAGCCCCCTGTTAGGGAGGCACACATTTCCTTCTCCTTTGAATATTACAGACAGTGGCTTTGAATTCATTCAATATCCATTATTGGGGCCCAATACAAACCCTCATGGAATGCTGGGATCCAAAGTAATCCTGACTTTGCATCAACTCAGGACACAAATCCTAGCAAACTATTAGGAGACAACTTTGAAAATAGCTCTAATAAAAGTCAACGTGATCAGAGATACTGTGGTTGAATTTTGCAATGGTAACACCTGAACAAAAGGGCACAGGAAAGGGCATTTATTCAAACCCTTTGGCCCCCTTTCTTCAAGGAGTCTATCAACTATTTATGAAAACCGTGATCTGTCTAGAGTGTGTGAAGTGATTCATCCTGTAATTATTCAATTGAATTTGAAAGTATCCAGCTTAGGTAATGCCTGTTCCATGTCCATAAATTTAGATAAATAGGTTTGGACTCTCAGTGAATAGTGTATGGAAGTTTGAATTCTCTCTTACCATCTTAGGTTGCTGTATAATAACATAGTCTTAGGACCTCTCCGCAAATCCTCATTGGATATCTTCAGTCAATGTGACCAGACACAAAGGCCACTTGGTGGTGCTTTGTGGTCAGCAGCCCCACGTCCACCCAGCATAGATGCCCTCTGCTTTTAACCTTACATTTAATATTTGGATTTTGTGAATTGCTGACAGGAGCCAGATTTTTTTTGGGGGGGGGCAAGTGCTTTGTGCGAACCAGAGAGAAAAGCTCACAGTAGGTTAGTGGTGTCATTAGCAGTTTTGTTCTTTATAGAGCAGGAAAATATAATAGGCGGTTTTAAGCTATTAATTCTATAGGCTAGTACTTCCCTCCCACTAGGAAATGCTTATTTTCTCCACCCCTGAAGATGGGTGTTTTTTAATGTTTAAGTAAATCCCTGCTGTGTCTTTGTGTAATGAAAGAGCTGCACTTGAATGCTTCCTGTGGAGAATGCATCAGGGTGCAGCTTCGGGCTCTGCTTCAGCTGCCACATGTGGAGGGGTAAGGACCGGGGAAATCATTTTGTAGGGGATTTGCCACATTTTTTTTCTGAATGGAATCCCTTACTAAGTTTTAGGAAAAGGAGAAAATAGAAAAATGTGGGAGACCGAATTCTTAGGTTCTAGTTCAGTTTTGAGAGAGCTTTGATAAATCCCTTTATTCTCGTGTAACCAAATATAAAATAATTTTGCATGCTCTGTCCAGTCATTCCTAGTGAAAATATGGCTTTACCACGTGAATCCAGAGTTACTTCCTTCCCACCTGGAATGATTGATATTTTTCTCACCATCAGTGTGTTTAGCAGCATAAATGCATTTGCCCTGAGTACATTCCTGAGGGTCCAAATAGACAAGGGATTATCCAAGGGGCTGCAAAAGCCTCTGGCGGAGGGCTGTGTCTATGGCGCCCCCATGAGGAAGTGCTCTGTATGTCTGTCTTCTCCACAGAGCCCTCCCTACTCAGGCTGGAGTGGTTTCTCCCTCCCTTGGACTCTAGAGGGTTTTTAGCAAAGAAAGACGCAAGCACGTGCTTGAAATAAGCTTTGGTACAACCGGAGGTCTCAGAGTTCCAAGGTTTAGCTGCACAAATCTGGATGAGGCCATCATTGCATGACATGAGGAACAACTGGGATGAGGACTTCATCATCGCGTCCTCCGAGAAACTGGCGCTGTGTTACAGGGTAGTGTGTGACACAGCAGGGTGTGCAGTGCCAGTGTAACATGAGTGTGAACCAGGAGCACGTGAGTGTCTGGGGAACCTCCGAGACCAGGTTAAAATCCAAATCCAGCCAATCACTAACGACTGGATTCCTGAAAGGTTTTTGCAACTCTAAAATTCTGATCTTTTTCATCTGCAGTCTCCCCCAACCCCCTCCCAACCCCCATCCCCCGCCTTGGGCCACACCGTGGCATCATCTCCTAATCACAGATAATTATGAAAGTTATGGAATTTGAAATAAATATACAGGTTCCCGGCTGGCTTAGTCAGTAGAGCATGTGCCTCTTGATCTCAATGTCATGAGTTCAAGCCCCATGTTGGGCATAGAGATTTCTTTAAAAAAGAGTAATAATAAAAATTAAGGAAATTAATATCTCAGTCTTAGAAATGGGCTCTCAGTTTTCTGGCCAGAGGTCAACCCTTTGGAGATGTTAGTAAGATGAGCTGATCATGGGACTTACCTTGCTCTGCAGAAAGTTGACTCTTTAAATGTGGCAATGTAACAACTTGTTATAAGACCAAGGTGACTTTGCTGGGAGTTAGCAAATACTGGCTGGGGAGAATCTGCTACTTCAATCAGTCCTGAAAAGTTTAACGGCCTCCAAGCACTCAGAGTTTTGAGTTTCTTCCCCTTAGCAAATGTTACTGAAATGACCCTATAGCAAAGGAAATACAGAGCCACATTCTATTTTCCATAAAACCAGCGTTCAAACCACATTAATATGTAATGTGTAAAAATTTACATTTTGAGTGATGTATTACACAGTTTTTCTCTATGAATCCTTGGAATTATATAACTAAGAAATAGGAATTTAGGAGATTTTATAAAACTAGAGGCATGAAAAAATATGCTGTATTTAAAAGTAAAAACAAAAACAAAACCCTGCACTTGGTTATAATAAATCAATTTAACTTTTATCCACACCCAAAAATCCCTTTAACCCTCCATATGCCCAATTAAAAAAATAGGCAAAGGATGTGAATAGACATTTCTCAAAAGAAGATACATAAATAACCAAGAAGTAAAGGCATAAGTACTCAAATTCACTAATCCTAAGAGAAATGCAAATCAAAACAGTGGTATTTGTCCTCACACCTGTTAGGTCAATTATCAGAAAGATGAAAGATAACAGGTATTGGGGAAGATGCGGAAAAGGGAACATTTGTATGCTGTTGGTGGGAATGTAAGTTGGTATGGCCATTGTGGCAAAGACTATGGGGTTTCTTTAAAAAATTTTTTAAAACCTGGGGTGCCTAGGTGGCTCAGTTGGTTAGGCGACTGCCTTCAGCTCCGGTCATGATCCCAGGGTGCTGGGATCGAGCCCCGCATCGGGCTCCCTGCTCCGTGGGAAGCCTGCTTCTCCCTCTCCCACTCCCCTTGCTTGTGTTCCCTCTCTCGCTGTCTCTCTCTCTCTCTGTCAATTAAATAAATAAACAAAATCTTTAAAAAAAAAAATTTTTTTAAAACCTGTATTATGCTCCAACAATCCCCCTTCTGGTTCTATATCCAAAGGAAGTCGGTATCTCAAAGAGATATCTACACTGCCATATTCATTACAGCATTACTCACAATAGCCAAAATATGGATACAACCTAAATATGCATCCATGGATGAAAGGATAAAAACAATGTGATACATATCTATGTCACTCACACATCCTGGACTATTATCTGACCTTAAAAAAAGAAGGAAATCCTGCAATAACATGGATGAACTTTGGAGAACATTCTGCTAAGGGAATTAAGCCAGATGCAGAAAGCCAAATCTTTCATGATCTCACCTATATGTAGAATCTAAAGTAGCCAAACTCCTAGAAACAGAAAGTAGACTGGTGTTTACTGGTTGCAGGGGGAAATGGGGGGAGACGCTGGACAAGTTTCAAATAAACAAGATGAATAGGTTCTGGAGATAAAACGAGGTATTGCCGGTTCAGTTCCACATCATTTCAATAGAGAGAAAATTGTAATTAAATGAGTCAGATTTTCCCAGTGCATAAAAACGTTATGTTTTTGCTGTACTGTGGTTCATTAAGTGTGCACTAGCATTGTCTAAAAAAACAAGGTACATACCTTAATTAAATATTTCTAAAAAATGCTGACCATCATCTGAGCTTTCAGCAAGTTGCAGTCTTCTTGCCTGTGGAAGTTGCCTTGATATTGTTGGCTGTTGTCTGATCAGGGTTGTGGTTGCTGAAGGTTGGGGTGGCTGCTGCCATTTCTTAAAGTAAGGCAACAATACGTTTTGCTGCATTGATGGACTCTTGATTTCATCAATTATTTCTCTGTAGCATGTGATGCTGTTTGACAGCATTTTACCCACAATAGAACTTTTGAAATTGAGATCAATCCTCTGAAACCCTGCCACTGCTTGATCAAATGAGTTGATGTAATATTTTTAATCTTTTGTTGTCATTTCAACATTCTTCACAGCATCTTCACCAGGAGTAGATTCCATCTCAAGAAACCACTTTCTTTGCTCATTTGTAAGAAACAACTCCTCATCCATTCAAGTTTTACCATGAGACTGCAGCAATTCAGTCACACGGCCAGGCTCCACTTCTAATTATAATTCTCTTGCTCTTTGCATCACATCTGTATTTACTTCCTTCACTGACATCCTGAGCACCTCAAAGTCCTCCATGAGTGCTGGAATCAACTTCTTTCAGATACCTGTTAATGTTGACATTTTGACTTCTTCCTATACATCATGAATATACTTAGTGATACCTAGAATGATGAATCCTTTCCAGAGGATTTCGATTTATTTTGCCCAAATTCGTCAGAGGAACCACTATCTATGGTAACTGTAGCCTTACAAAATACATTTCTTAAATAAGAAGAATTTGAAAATCATAATTGCTCCTTGATCCATGGGCTGCAGAATGGATGTTGTGTTAGGCATGAAAATGTTAATCTTGTTATGCATCTCCATCATAGCTCTTGGGTGACCAGGTGCATTGTCAATGAGCAATAATATTTTGGAAGAGATCTTTCTGAGTAGATGTCAACAGTGGGCTTAAAATACTCAGTAAACCATGTTGTAAACAGATGTGCCATCATTCAAGCTTCATTCCATTTGTAGAGCACAGGCAGAATATATGTTGCATAATTCTTAAGGGCCTTAAGATTTTCAGCATAGTAAATAAGCATTGGCTTCAACTTGAAGTCACCAGCTGCATTAACCCTTAACAAGAGAGTCACCCTGTCCTTTGAACCAGACATTGATTTCTTTATAGCTATGAAGGTCCTAGATGGCACCTTCCAATATAAGGCTATTTTGTCTATGTTGAAAATCTATCATTTAGTGTAGCTACCTTCATGAATTATCATAGTTATATCTTCTGGGTTACTTGTCGCAGCTTCTCCATTGGCACTTGCTGCTTCACCTTGAGCTTTTGTTATGGAGACAACTTTCTTCCTTCAACCTGCCAAACCAACTTTTCTTCTGCAGCTTCCTCACCTTGCTCAGCCTTCACAGAATTGAAGAGAGTTAGGGCTTTGCTGTGGAGTAGGCTTTGGCTTAAGGGAATGTTATGGCCGGTTTGATCATCTATCCAAACCACTAAAACTTTCTTCATCTCAGCAGTGAGACTGTTAGGCTTTCTTACCATCCAAACGTTGACTGGAGTAGCACTTTTAATTGCCCTCAAAAACTCTTCCTTTGCATTCACAACTTGGCTAACTGTTTAGCATGATGCTAGGCCTCTCTTGGCTTTTGACATTGCATCCTCACTAAGTTTAATCATTTCTAACTTATGCCCTGAAGTCAGAGATGTGTGATTCTTCCTTTCACTTGAATGCTCTGAGGCCACTGTAGGGTTATTGGCCTGATTTCAATATTGTGTCTCAGGGAAAAGGGAGGCATGAGGAGGAGAAGCATTCAGAACACACACAACATTATTCTATTAAATTAGCTGTCTTATATGGGTGTGATTCCTGACGTCTCTAAGCAATTACAATAATAACATCAAAGATCACTGATCAGAGATCACTATAAAAAATATAATAATGAAAAAGTTTGAAATATTCTGAGAATTACCAACATGTGACACAGACTTGAAGTAAGCAAATGCTGTTGGTAAAATGGCGCTGATAGACTCACTCAACACACGGTTGCCACAAACCTTGAATTTGTGAAAATGCAGTATCTGTGAAGCACAATAAATTGAAACACAAAAAAATGAGGTATACTTGTACAAAAATGTGACTATAGTTAACAGTGTTGTACACTTGAAATTTGCTATGAGGGAAGATTCTAAGTGCTCACTAAAAAAAAAAAAACACAAATGGTACGTATAGGAGATGATGGACTTGTTAATTAGCTTGTTTGTGATGAATATTCCACAAGGCATATGTACAGCTGACCCTTGAATAATGCCAGAGTTAAGGGCACCAACCTACCACACAGTTGAAAATCCATGTATAACTTTTGACTCCCCCAAAATTCAGTAGTAGCCTGCTTTTGACTGGAAACCTTATCAGAAACAGTCAATTAATACATTTTATGTGTTGTAGTATGTACTGTATTCTTGGAATAAAGTAAGCTAAAGAAGAGAAAATGTTAGTAAGAAAATCATAAGGGATAGAAAATACATTTGTAGTACTTCAGTGTGTTTAAAAAAAAAAGTGTCCAAGAGGACCTGTGCAGTTCAAACTCATGGTTCAGGGGTCAAGTGTATATCAAACCTCAAGTGATATACCTTAAATGTTTACAATTTTTAATACAGTGTTTGGATGGTAAGAAAGCCTAATAGCCTTACCTCCATAAATCTAGAAAATACATTTAGAATGACAGAGGTTGGTTGGTTGGTTTTTTTTCCCATTTGTAACCAACCCATATTTCTTACTAGGGCTAGCACACATTAATTCCAGTTTCAAAGGGAAGACAAATAAGCACTCAGCTGGGTTTCTTTAGTGTTTGTACATAAGAGAGAATGCATGTATAGTGCAATAGTTCTGCGTGCTCACTTCCAGAGGACAAGGAAATCATGCAGAAACTTCATATGCCAAGTTCACAGGAAGAAATGTTAGCTCACACCTAATGACCATGGCAGCTGATTTAGGAAAGATTATAACTGGAGTGGTACATCTTAGAAATTCCAACTTTTAAAATTAATGACTTGATTCCATCAGCTGCTGAAAAATAGGACTTGAAAAGTCTTTTCCAGCTTTCAGCACTGGGCTTAGAATCTGCACAAAGGGCTCAGTCTTTTCTAGGAGAAGGATGCTGCAGTAGGTGGGTGCACATAATTTACACAAGTTGAAACAAAAATTGGCTGTTAGGTCATCTAAAGGCTAAGCTGCTGTAACAAAAAGCCCCATAAAATCCAAGTCTAAAATATATAAGATACTGCTTTCAGTTTCCTTTAATAACCTGACCAGACGAAGCTGGAAGGACGGCCATGTTCGCCAAGGTCTTCATTGGGCATTAACCTCCTCTGCATGGTGGAAGCCAGATCTTGGCCTGAGCCACATTACTACAAGATGGGGCATGTGAGATGGTCCAGAGCAAGTACTTGGCTTCCAGGGAGCAAGGTAAAGGCTGCCCTTACCCATTCTGCTCCCTTTCTATTGACCAGAGCTTAGTCATTGCAGTAGTGTTCTCCAGAGAAATAGAACCAGTAGGATATGTACACTATATAGATACATGTAGAGATTGATTACAAGGAATCTGCTCACATGATGATGGAGACTGAGAAGCCCCACAATGTGCTCTCTGCAAAGGGAAGACCCAGGTTAGCTGGTGGTAGAGTTGGAAAGTTTGAAAGCTTTAGAACAGATGGTGTAGGGTTTTACCCTCGTCTATGGGCCTGAGAACCAGGTGTGCCAAGGGCAGGAGAAAATCAGTGTTCCTAGCCATCCTCCAAAGCAGACAAAAAAACTCAACCTTCCTCTATCCTTCGGTTCTATGAAGGCCCTCAACATACTGGATGATGCCCACCACATTGGGGAAGACCATCTGCCTTACTCGGTGCAGCAATTCAAATGTGAATCTCTTTTGGAAATGCATAGAGATAATATTTAACTGTTAGCTGGGCTTTTTTTTGGCCCAGTCAAGTTACCACAGAAGATGAACCATCACAGATGGTTAGCCATGTCTGGTTGTGAGGAGGCTGGGAAATGGTGCCTCTAGCTGGAGGCCCTGTCTCAGGGAGAGGGAAACTGGTTGGGAAGCAGCCAGTAGCAATCTACTGCCTGACTTGCAGCTCTCATAATTAAGAGTGTTCCTTTATAACCAAGATCTGGTTTTAAGAGGGTCATGATAATGTATAACTGAGCTGTCCCAGAAAAAATCAAGTAGGTTTTTCTGTCCATTTGATAAAAGGCTGTCACAATAAAGTGTTGTTACAACACTGAAGTGTCAACACTGTGATCAAGTTTTCTGGTATTAACTCTCTGGCCAGAGTGGGCTAGCTTCTAGGTGGCACCTTTGCCTTCTCCGGACTTAGTATTATGCCAGAAGCATCAGGCAGGCAAGCTCCATTCTGGGGACATGTGGTTGATAAAGTGAAACAAGTTCACTGCATTAGGCAAAGGGTTTAAGTTTTGGGATTTTCTGATGAGATCATAAATGCCTTTTCATTTTTATAGCAGAGACTGTCAAATGTAAAATGTGGCTTTTGGTATCCAAATCAGTGAGCAGCCACTGAGGTGTGCAAGGCTTACCAGATAAGCTGTTGCTGTTCACTATCAGGAGTAAATTGATTTTCTTAAAAGCCAACCCTGGGGGGCCTGGGTGGCTCAGTGGGAAGCCTGCTTCTCCCTCTGCCTGCCGCTCTCCCTGCTTGTGCTTTCTCTCTCACTCTCTCCCTCTCACCTTCTATCTCTCTGTCAAATAAATAAAATCTTAAAAAAAAAACAAAAAAACCAACTCTGTAAAACTAAGAGCAGATTCTGATTATGTCAGCCAGCCTATTTTCTCAGGACCAGTTTGCCTTCTGCAAACGATCCGGAACTTTGTTAGTGTCACATCTGCTACGTAGTCTCAGGTGGGGTGATTTATTCCACAGTCAGGTTGAAAAGCGTAAATTCTCAATAAAAGATAGCTTAGGAGACCAGAAAAATAAAGGTGTCCACAACCATGAGCTTTAAAGGAATTCAGGCTTCAAAAAAATACGAAATTCTTATAAACCGTGGTGATCTTTAGCTAATTGTTCTTTTTCTAAATCCAGTTATCTTACAGTGGATTTCTTTGACAGAAATTACTGGTGACATGTCTTCAGATGACCCATGTTTTGTTTGGTTTTTTTTTTCCTTTTGTTTCCAGGATAGCGGGCAAAAAGCAATTGGCCAGCCATTTTTCTTGTCTTCCTCTGCATTCAAGTGCCAGGAGCCATGTCGATTTTAATCAGGGTTTTCAATTAGAATTTTTCTTTTCTTGTGTGCTTTACTTTCCTCTTACTTCCCCCAGGCTTCTGATCTTCTAGAATCCACAGGAATTGCTCCTGTTCCATCTACATTTCTTCCTCCTCAGGCAAATTCCCAACTAGGGAAGGGGTATGAGCAAGACACAAGGCTGCACATAAATCCCCTGACTTCCCAGGTGCTCCCTTACCCCTAAAGAGATTTTTGTGTTACTTATAGCCACCATTGCTAGCACATCTTTAGCACCTTATTTGCAATAAAGAGTAATTTAGGAAAGAATGTTAATTTAGAGCTGGTTTGGCCTGAATGCCACAGGAGGGAAAAACAATGAGCTGTACACAGTGGTGGGTGTGCGTGTGTGTGTGTGTGTGTGTGTTTGCTGCATAGCAGGAAAGTGTCAGCACTGTTTATTCAGAGCCTGAATTCATACACAAGCACTCAAAATAACCTTCTCTTCTACTAAAAAGAACACCTACAGTAGATAAACTGTGACTTCTTTAGCAAAAAAGTTGAAATTAAAATATTTGTATCATGTTTTGATGCTACCAGAGGCCTAAAGATAATGTTTTTATTTGGTCATTCCCCAGCTTTTCACCAAGCATCCATTGCCTACAGGGGGTGTTCCCCATCATTTGGGTATAGTGGAGATTGCAATGGTGGAGGAAAAGCTAGAACTGGGGATGGATATAGGTTTTTTTTGTTGTTGTTGTTGTTTTTAATTTACCTAGGTTTCCATTTGTCTAGATATCTAAATTCAGTTTCAGAACTAGAATGGTCAGTTTTCACCAAACTGTACTCGTTTATTTTGTCAATTATTCTTTTTTTAATTTAATTCAATTAGCCAACATATAGTACATCATTAGTTTAAGATGTAGAGTTCAGTAATTCATCAGTTGCGTATAACATTCAGTGCTCATCACATCGCGTGCCCTCCTTAATGCCCATCACCCAGTTACCCCATCCCCCCACCCACCTCCCTTCCAGCCACCCCCAGTTTGTTTCTTATAGTTAAGAGTCTCTCATGGTTTGTTTCCCTCTCTGATGACTTCCCATTCAGTTTTCCCTCCCTTCCCCTATTCAATCATTCACTAAATACTTGTTACAGTTAAATACTTGGGAGAATGCAAGGAAGTCTAAGACACTCCTTGTATTTTCTAGAGTACAATTCCATAACTCAGAAGAAAAATACTCCTGTATAATGCTTTTATAACACTATGAAATAATATCCCATAGAATTAGGAGCCAAATGAACACTAGTTCATTACTAGCAAGTGCTGTAAGAACCAAGAGAAAAGGAAGTATCACTTGAAGTTGGAGCTTGATCTGGGAGTTGAAAGACAGACAGACTTGGCATATGCAGAAAGAAAAGAGATGGTATTCTAGGCACAGAACCTAAAAAAGGTGCCCGAGTGCAAAGTTGGGCTTGTTTAAGAAAAAGTGAATAACTTGAGAGCAGAGGAATAGCAAGAGATACTCCTGGAAAGGTAATGTGAGTGCTCAGCCCAGGTAGGCAAAGGCAAGGATGGCAGATGGGGGGATTGGTACAAAGTCCACCACCCTGAACAATGACAACCCCCTCCACCATGACGGAGTCTGGAAAGGATGGTGGCCAGAGGGTATAAATATGAGGTCCATATATGATCAGGGTCCTAGTTTTTTCAATATAGGTCTTTGAATTTCTATTAAAAAGTTTATTGGCCTGCCTTGTTATTTTTTCCTGTCACTTTAAGAAACTGGCCAAAGATGGATGCTTATCCAGCAGAATTATTGTAAGGGAAGGAGGGGAAATGTATGAGGAGAGAGGGAATATCTAATCTTCTAGACTAAACATCAGTGTAGAAGTTAAAGGTGCTGGCTCTCGAGCTGAATCCCCTCGGTTTATTTTCTCAGGACCAGTTTGCCTTCCACTGACTAGCTGTGCATTTCTAGGCAAGATGATTAAACTCCCTCTGCCTCATTTTACTCAACCGTGAAATGGGCATAACATGAGTCACATGTCATGGCATTGTTTTGAGTATTAAATGAGCCCCAACGTGAAAAACCTTTTTATAAGCTCCTAACACATAGTATGTGCTCAGTCAATGATAACTCTTGTGATTAAGAAGAAAGAATTCAAGCAGCCAACTCCTCAGTTTTAGGTTGTGAGGAGGAAAAAGGGACTAAGTAAAAATAGGATCATCCAGGATACGTTTAGTGATGAAAAGATATTAAAACCTCTGGTAAACCACAGGAAGGAGATTGGAAAGTTTAAATTTTTTCCACCTAGTCCCAGACCTTGTGGCGCGCCCCCCCCCCCCCAGGAAAACGACCAGAATGCTGTTATTGAATCTGAAAAATGCCACTCCCTCAAAAAAGGATTCTACTTAAAAAGTGTCTATTCTCTGTGGCATTTTGGATATGTTTTTTCACTTTGTCTGTAAAGCAATAGCTGTAAGTGTTGAGGTGTTGGTTTTTGCTTTGTGCTTCTTCAGAGCAAGCCAAGTAGCTATTTTGAGTTCATTTGAACTAATCAGACTCTACTACTCTGACTTTATACCAAGGTAAAGCACAAGCTCCTTGGATAAATGATTATTTAAGAAAATAAATCCTTTGGTATATTAAATCAGGGCTCCTCAGCCATGGTACTGTTGACAATTTGGGCTAGGTAATTCTTGGTTGGGGAAGGGGGGCTGATATTATGTACATTGAAGGTTTTTTAGTAGCATCTCTGGTCCCTATTGACTAAATGCTGGTAGCATCTCCTTCCCGAAGCCATGACAATCAAAAATGTCTCCAGACAGTGCCAAATATCACCCAGCACACCAAATGACCCCCAGTCAACAACCACTATCAGAATCACTGGAAGAAACCCATTGCTTTTGTTTTTCAAAGAGAAGAGTATGGCCACAATGGACACTGGTACCTTTGGCCCTTAACCACTCAAATAAACCAAGGCATTCATCTCAGTAGACTCATGGGTAGAAATCAACTATCTCATGCCATGACAGTATCCATGGCAGGTGGGGGGTGGGGTGAAGAGTCACCAGTGGAAAGGAGGAGATGGAGATGCTTTGATATCTTTGCAAGATTTGAATAGTGGCATCTCCCACCTAACCAGAATGGCCTAGTAGTGATGTCGTGTTCTCTCTTTGAATTCAGGTTGAGAAAATAGAATGGGCTTAGTGGTCAGAGTACCAGTTTGGGTTTTTTGTTTCTTTGGTTGTTTTTTTGGAAATTATTGTTTGGATTTGTATCTCAAAATTTTCTGGGTAATAGGAACATGAATCCAGTAGATAATTTCTGCTTCTGTCTTTCTCTGACAGGTCATGTTTTTTAAGGAAGTGTGTCAGGCCAAAATGGTGTCATTTTGATGGTCACTGCAGTTGGGAAGCAGGACATTTCTAAGTACTGGTGATCTTTCTCCTGCTAGAGAGCTCACAGCTACAAACTAACACTCATTTTCAAGTTTCAAATTTAGTTTGAGGCAAATGTGAATTTTGGGAGTTTCCTATAGTCTCTGGAATTCTTCTATTTTTATTTGTAACTATCACCCACCTTTGAAAATGTTAAGATTCAAGGATCATATGTTTTTTATTGATGTGTAGTTGATGCATAATGGTACATTAGTTTTGGGTATACAACATAGTCATTCAAGATCTCTCTGTTAGGCTGTGCTCACCCCAACTGTAGCTACCCATCTGGCACCATTCAATGCCACTGCAATACCATTAACCATATTCCCTATGCTATACCTTTTATCCCCATGACTTACTCATTTCTTAACTAGAAGACTGTATTTCCCACTCCCCTTCACCCATTTTGCCCATTCCCCCATCTCTTTCCCCTCTGGCAACCATGTTTGTTCTTTGTGTTTATGGGTCTGTGTTTGCTTTTTGATCATATTTTACTCATTGTTTTGTTTTTAGATTCCATGTATAAGTGAAATCATATGGTACTCGTCCTTCTCTGTCTCACTTACTTCATTTATAACATCTTCTAGATCCACCCATGTTGTTGCAGATGGGAAGATCTCATCTTTTTATATAGCTGAGCAATACTCCATTGTATATATATGCCACATCTTCCTTGTTCATTCATCTACAGGTGGCCACTTGGGTCGCCTCATATCTTGGCTATTGTAAATAGGGGTGCATATATTTTTTGAATGGGTGACTTTGTCTTCTCTGGGTAGTTAACCAGTAGTGGAATTACTGGATCATAGCGTATTTCTATTTTGAATTTTGGGGGGAATCCATATACTGTTTTCCACAATGGCTGGGTACCAATTCACATTTCCACCGACAGTGCACGACGGTTCCTTTTTCTCCACATCCTTGCCAACACTTGTTATTTCTTGCCTTTTTGATTCTAGCTATTCTGACAGGTGTGAAGTGAAACCCCATTGTAGTTTTAATTTTTATTTCCCTGATGATGAGGGATATTGAGCATCTTTTCATGTGTCTGTTGGCCATCTCTCTGTCTTTGAGAAAATATCTTTTCAGGTCTTCTGCCTATTTTTATTTTTTTATTTATTTTTTTGTTAAAAGATTTTATTTATTTATTTGACAGAGAGATAGCGAGAGCAGGAACACAAGCAGGGGGAGTGGGAGAGGGAGAAACAGGCTTCCCGCTGAGCAGGGAGCTCGATGTGGGGCTGGATCCCAGGACCCTGGGATCATGACCTGAGCCGAAGGCAGACGCTTAACGACTGAGCCACCCAGCGCCCCATTCTGCCCATTTTTAAATAAAAAAAATTTTTCTGGTGTTGAGTTGCACAAGTTTTTTTTTTTTTATATGTTTTGGATATTAAGCCTTGATGAGTTATATGATTTGTGGCTATCATCCTCCATTCAGTAAGTTGCTTGGTTTCTGTTTTTTTTTTTTATGATTTCCTTCACTGTGCAAGCTTTTTATCTTGGTGTAGTGCCAATAGTTTATTTTTGCTTTTGTTTCACTTGCCTGAGGAGAGATAGTGAAAAAAATGTTGCCTAGTCCAATGTTAAAGAAATTGCTGCCTATGTTTGTTTCTAGGACTTCTATGATACCATATCTCACATTTACTTGGTCCATTTTCAGTTTCTTTTTGTGAATAGCATAAGAAAGTGGACCAGTTTCATTCTCTTGGGTGTAGCTGTCCAGTTCTCTCAGCACCATTTGTTGAAGACACTGTCTTTTCCTCATTGTATATTCTTTCCTCCCTTGTCATACATTAATTGACCATATAAGCATGGGTTTAATTCTGAGCTCTCTTTTCTGTTCTTTTAATCTATATGTCTCTTTTTCTGTCAGTACCATACTGTTTTGATTAACTACAGTTTTGGAGTGTATTCTGAAATCTGGGATTGTGATGATACCTCCTGATTCATTCGTCCTTCTCAAGATTGCTTTGCAATTTGTGGTCTTTGTGATTTCATACAATTTTTAAGATTATTCTAGTTCTGTGAAAAATGTTGGCATTATGATTGGGATTGCAGTGAATTTGTAGATTGCTTTGGGTAATATGAAAATTCTTTAAATCTGTGAGCATGGAATTGCTTTGCATTTCTGTCATCTTCAACTTTTTTTTTATCAACATTACCCTTTTCAGAGTACAGGTTTTTGACTTCTGTGGTTAAAATTACTCCTAGGTATTTGATTTTTTGTGCAATTGTGAATGGAACTGTTTTCTTCATTTCTCTTTCTACTACTTTGTTATCAGTGTATAGAAACATGGTTGATGTCTGCATATTAATTTTCTATCCTGCAATTTACTGACTTCATTTATTCTGATAGTTTTTTGGTGAAGTCTTTAGGGTTTTCTATGCATAGTATCATGTCATCTGCATATAATGATAGTTTAACTTCTTCCTTACCAATTTGGATGCCTCGTATTTCTTTTTCTAATTTGATTGTTATGAGTAGAATTTCTAGTCCTATGTTGAATAAAAGTAGTGAGATTGGACATCATTGTCTTCTTCTTATCTTAGAAGACTGGAGGAGATTATGCTAAGTGAAATAAGTCAAACAGAGACAATTATCATATGGTTTTCCTTCTTGTGGAACATAAGGAATAGCATGGAGGACATTAGGAGAAGGAAGGGAAAAAATGAAGGGGGAGGAAATCAGAGGGGGAGATGAACCATGAGAGACTATGGACTCCGAGAATCGAACTGAGGGCTTTAGAGTGGAGGGGGATGGGGATGGGTTAGCCTGGTGATGGGTATTAAGGAGGGTACGTATTGCATGGAGCACTGGGTGTTATACACAAACAATGAATCATGGAACACTACATCAAAAACTAACGATGTACTATATGGTGACTAACATAACATAATAAAAAATAAAATTATATAAAAATAAATAAAAATGAAGTTACTAACTGAATAAAGAAATGTAATTTAATTACTCATTTGCACAGAAGTATACAAAATAACTTAGAGCAACAGAAAAAAAAAAGACTTTCAGTTTTTCCCCATTAAGTATGTCAGCTGTGAGTTTCTCATATATGGCCTTTATTATTTTGAACTATGTTTCCTCTAAATTCACTTTGTTTTGAGTTTTTACCATGAACAGATGTTGAATTTGTCAATTGCTTTCTGCATTTATTGGAATGATCATATAATTTTTATCGTTTCATTGATGGGGTGTATTATGTAGATTGGTTTGCAAATATTGAATCGTGCTTGCTTACCCAGAATAAATTCTACTTAATTGATTTGCTAATATTTCTTGAGGATTTTCACATCTATTTCATCATGGATATTGATCTGTAGTTTTCTTTTTTCATAGTGTGTCTGGTTTTAGTATCAGAGCAATGCTAGCCTCCTGGAATGTGCTAGGAAGCTCTCTATCCTCTTCTACTTTTTGGAGTACTTAGAGAATAATAGGTATTAACTCTTCTTTGAATCTTTGGTAGAATTTGCCTGCACATCCATCAGATCCTGGACTTTTTGTTTGTTGGGATTTTTTTTATTCTGATTCAATTTCATTACTAGTAATTGGTCTCTTCAGATTTTCTATTTCTTCCCAATTCAATTTTGGAGGATTTTATGTATCCAAGAATTTATCCATTTCTTCTATGTTGTCCATTTGGTTGACATAAAATTTTTCATAATGTTCTCTTAGAGTTCTTGTATTTCTCTAGTGCCAATTGTTACTTCTCCTCTTTTATTTCTGATTTTGAGTCCTCTTTTTCTTGATGAGTCTGGCTAAAAGTCTATCAATTTTGTCTATCTTTTCAAAAAAGGAGTTCTTGCATTCATTGATATTTTTGTGTTTTGTTGTTGTTTTTTAGTCTCCATTTCCTTTATTTCCTAGATTGTTTATTGGAAATTTTTCTTGTTTCTTGACAGAGACCTGCATTGCTATAGGTTTCCCTCTTAGAACTGCTTTCACTGCATGCCAAAGATTTTGGAATGTTGTGTTTTCATTTTCATTTTTCTTTGTTGACCCATTGGCTGTTAGTAGAATGTTGTACCATGTATTTGTGTTTTTTTCCAGTTTTTTTCTTTCTTGTGATTAACTCCTAGTTTAATATTGCTGTGTCAGAAGGGATGTGTGATATGATTTCAGTCTTCTTAAATTTGAGACTTGTTTTGGGTCCTAACTGTGATCTATTCAAGAGAATGTCCCATGTATACTTGAAGAGAATGTGTATTTAGTTATTTTGGGTCTAATATGTCATTCAAAGACACCGTTTCCTTACTGATTTTCTGCCTTGATGATCTGCCTATTGCTGTACATGGTATGTTAAAGTCCCCTACTATTATTATATTACTGTCAACTTCTCCTTTGTTGCTTATTAATATTTGCTTTATGTATTTAGGTTCTTCTCTATGGGGTGCATATTTACAATTTTATATCCTTTTGTTGGATTGGCCCCTTTATGTGATGCCCCTTTTTGTCTCTTGTTACAGTCTTTGTTTTAAAGTCTCTTTTGTCTGATAAAAGTATTGGTAGCCCAGCTTTTTTTCCACTTGCATATTCATGGAAGATTTTTTTCCATTCTTCTACTTTCAGTTTGTATCTTTAGGTCTGATGAGTCTTTTGTAAGCAGCATGTAGATGATTCTTCTTTTTGTTTGTTTTTTAATCCATTCTGCCCACCTATATCTTTTGTGGAGCATTTAAACCATTTACATATGAAGTAATTATTGATATGTAGGTACTTAATGCCATTTTGTTAATTGTTTTCTGGTTGTTTTTATAATTCTTCCCTATTTCTTTTTCTCTCTTTTCTTGTGATGACTTTTTGTAGTGTTACACTTGGCTTTATTTCTCTTTATTTTTTGTCTATCTGTTACAGGTTTTTGGTTTGTGGTTATTATGAGATTTATACACAATAAGTATATAGTAGTCCTTATTAATTTGTTGGTCACTTAACTTTGAACACATTCTAAAGGAACAATTGTTTTAATTCTCCCTCTATATTTTATGTATATGTTATCTTTTACATGTTTTTCTTCATAACTTTCTTGTAATTATGTACATTTCTTTTCCAACTAAAGAATTCCCTTTAACGTTTCTTGTAAGGCTAGTTTAGTAGCGATGAACTCCTTTAATGTTTGTCTGGAAAACATTTTATCCCTCCTTCAATTCTGAATGATAACCTTGCAGGGTAGAGTATTCTTGGTTCTACAATTTTTTCCTCCTCTCAACACTGTATATATCATCTCTCTCTTTTCTGGCCTACAGAGTTTCTCCTGAAAAATCAGCTGATAGCATTACAGGGTTTTCCTTTTATGTTACTAGTTGCTTCCCTTTTGCAGCTTTTAAAGTTTTTTCCTTATCTTTAATCTTTTACTTTTTTTAATTTTTAAGTAATCTCTATGCCCAACATGGGGCTCAAACTCAAAACTCCAAGATCGGGCGCCTGGGTGGCTCAGTTGGTTAAGCGACTGCCTTCGGCTCAGGTCATGATCCTGGAGTCCCGGGATCGAGTCCCGCATCGGGCTCCCTGCTCGGCGGGAAGTCTGCTTCTCCCTCTGACCCTCCTCCCTCTCATGTGCTCTCTCTCTCTCATTCTCTTTCTCAAATAAATAAATAAAATCTTTAAAAAAAAAAAAAACTCCAAGATCAAGAGTCACATGCTCCATTGACTCAGCCAGCCAGGCACCCCTTTAATCTTTTACATTTTATTATGTGTCATGGTGTGGACCTTCTCGGGTTCATCTTATTTGGAAGTTTCTGTACTTCCTGAACCTGGATGTCTGTTTGCTTCCCCAAGTTAGGGAAGTTGTGAGCTATTATAAGTTCTCTGCCTCTATCTTCTCCTTCTGGGACTCCTATAATGAGAGTGTTTGCTTGATGCTTCCACAAGATCCCTTCACCTATCCTCATTTTTAAAACTCCTTTTCCTTTTTGCTGTTCAGCTTGGGTGCTTTCCATTACCCTGTCTTCCATATCACTGATCCTTTCTTCTGCATCCACTAATCTACTATTGATTCCCTCTAGTATATTTTCATTTCAGTTATTGTATTCTTCAACTCTGATTGGTTCTTTTTTATATTTTATATCTCTTTGGTGAAGTTTTGAGTTCTGAAAGAACAGTCTAATGAGCATCTTATCATTACTTGAAAGTCTCTATTAGGTATTGCTTAGATCTGTTTCATTTAGTCCTTTTTCTGAGTTTTTGTCTTACTCTTGTGTTTGGAGCATATTCCTATCTCCTCGTTTTGCTTGATTGTCTTTGTTTGCATGAATTAGGTGGAACAGCTACTTGTCCTAAATTTGAAGGACTGGTTTTGTGTATGGTCATGCCCTGTGTATACTGTGGGTAACATTGGCTAGCTGGCTGGAGCTGTGTCTGGGGTGAGTTAGGGGTCCTGGAGCACTCCATGCTGGGGGTGCCATGATGGGATGGCTGGAGTTGAAGTGGGCATAAGCTGGGCCAGGGTGGTCCTGGGACTCTCCACATGGAGAGCTGGCAGGACAGCTGAAATTAAAGTGGGCTCAAGCCAGAGGGTCCTGGGGCTCTCAAACCGAGGTGCCCTGGTTGGATAACTACAGCTGAAGTATGTATGGGCCAGGGCAGTCCCTGGGCTCCCTGCAGAGAAGGTGCCCTGCAGGGTAGCTGAAGCTGAAGAGTGTGTATGTAAGCTGAGATATCATGGAGCTTTCCATACAGAGTTTGCCCTGGCAGAGTAGCCAGAGCCAAGCTAGGGTTTGGGCTGGGGTGTCCTGGAGTGTTTCACACAGGGGGCACCCCAGCAGGGCTCCTGGAGCTGAAGTGGGGTATGGATTGGGGGGGCGGTCAGGGTACTCCACAAATAGAATGCTCTGGCAAGACACCTGTAGCTGAAGTGGGTACAGGCTTGGGTGGTCTCTGGGTTCTCCATGCAGAGGGCTCCCTGGCAGGACAGGTGAAGCTGAAGTAAGTGCAAGCTGGCATGTTGTGGGGTCCTCAGCACAGAGGGTGTTCTGTCAGGGAGATGAGGCTGGTACAAGCCAGTATAAGCCAGTATGTCCTCGAGCACTCCGTGCATGGTGGGGTGACTGGAACTGAGATGGGGTATGGGCTGGGAAATCCTGGGTTAAACCGCAGATGGGGTGCCCTGATGGACTGGCTAGAACTGAGGCAAGGGCAAGGGTTCTGGGACCCTCCACAGAGGAGGCACCTTGACAGGGTTCCTGGATCCAAAGCAGGCATGAGTCAGAAAGTCCTGGAGCACTCTATCCTAGGAGTATATTAGCAAGCCATCTAGAGCTCAAGTGGTGTCTCCCTGCAGTATTCTAGGGTGCTTTGCTCCTGTGGTGCCTTAGTAGGATGATTGGAGCTTAGTGAACACTGACCTAGCACTTTGGCACCTTGTGGGGTGGCTGGGGTTGGTGTGGGCTAGGGTCCAGGGCTTGCTGAGATGGCAGGCAGCTACAATACCCAGACCCATGCTCCCACCCATGCTATCAATGTGGAGGGACAATGTAAACCCAAACATTCACCAGCCCCTCTGATGCAAAGAGTCCCAGCAGCTCTCTCACTTTGGGTGGGTTCTAGGGCTGGTTCTTTTATAGTCTAATGGCTCTTTTAACCTGCAGCTTTTTTCTGTGGTCCAGGGCATCTGGGGCTGGTGTGGGCTAGTGACCTTGGTGCTTGCTGAGGAGACAGACCCACCATAGCATCTGGATCCTGTTCCCATCTGCATTATTAAGGTGAAGGAGGAGCATTAACCATGGCACTGACCAGCTCCAACCCAGAGAGTATGAGCAGCTCCTGAGCCATTTGGCTGGTTTCAGTCAGCACTCAGCTCTTCTTCAGGAGGATTTGCTCTATAAAAAGGTGTAGGTTTGGTGTGTCCATGGAGGAGGGGAGTTCAGGGTCTTCCTATGTCTCCATCTAGGACCAGAACCTATTATTTTTAAATGTGTGTTTCTACTATCTTTTTTTTTCCTAAGAAAAAGAGATTTCAAGACTAGAAACTTCTTCTTCCATCCAAAGTTTGCCTCTAAGGAGGCTTCAGGAACGAATTCTGCAGTGGTATTTTGAAGTCAAAACTACCTTTTCTGGGGGGGAGCCATAGTTCTCAGGGAATGTCCGTTTAATCCTATCTGAGAAGAAACAATTTTTGGTTAAAATTAAATATTTCAAACTCAAAGGAACTCATTATCCACAGAATTTAATAATGTCTTCCATCTGTACACGGTGTTCCAGATACACTGAGTATTATCATTCCCTGGGCACATCACATCCTTCAATTTGGCTGGGCTTTTGCCCTCATTCTTTACTCTAGAATGCCTTTTGCTGGAGAAATGAGTGACATTATCTTGTCATAGTGAAGTAAATGCCTAGTGGGTAGAGGAAACCCATGACCGCCAAATAAGGATGCTTGGAATTGCAGATGTTTGCTCTGCAAATAGAATTTTTATGAACCGGATTGCTGACATGCTATGTCCAGAAAGCAGGAGAGTTAATTATGTTTCTAAGACTAACGAAAGCAATAGCCCCCTTTGTGGTTAAGGCTAGACCTATTTTTAAATCTCATAGTTGGAATAAAAGCATACCTCAGTGGACAAATAGAGTGTCCACCATGTATCAGTAAACAAATCCTTGAAAAAGCTTTTAGTAATAGGTTTAAGTCTTAATCAATTACAAATTAAATAGGAGTAATTCAAAGTAATTCCATCATTCACCTCATAAATTAATTGTTACAAGTCAAAGAAATTAAAAATTTAAAGGAACTTTGGACCACCTAATTTGGCTGCCTGTGAGTATAAGATTTGCCTTATGGGTTTACTTACCGGATCAACCTAAAATGATGAGGAGAGCAGGGAAGAGTACTTCAACAATCTGATTCAAACTTTATTTCCTGAGACAAAGATCCAACTTTTCTGTCTTTAATTTCATCTCTGGGCTTTTGGTTCTCTCCTTTAGAGTCAAGCAAGAATATTTATTCTTCAGCTTCCCTCTCTGCACCAGGCTGTCAAATTCTCAAGAAATGTATCAGGTTTTGTCATTTTAAAATTTGTCTTGCCCGAAGCTACCTGAAGTTATTTCAAATAGCTCAGTAAACACTAGGGTTTTAGAATTTTGACTAAATTGCTTTTGCCTAACATAGCCTGTATTTTTCTACATTTACTTTTTATTTCTCCTCAAAGAGAAGAGAAGAGTATTTGTCCTCTTCCTTTGCATTTATTAGATAGTGCCCACTGCATTGTAACTAAACCTAGTATATAGCCTTCAGTGTTCACACAGCTGGCAAAATACGTCCATTTAACCAAATTTTATCTTTATAGAGTTGACAGATTAGGATGGGAGCATCTCTAGGTACATTAAGTCTATTATTTACTGTTTATCCATCCCAAATTGTATGTGGCAGTTGAAGCCTCTGCAGTAGCTGAGTAACTAAAACAGCCTAGACTTTTGAGCTACAGAATAGTATCCGGTTTTGTTTCAATGAATAACTGTTTAAACATTGACATCGTGTGTCAGTGAGGATCCAATCCAGAAAACAGACCTTGGATAGGCTGTTCCATAGAGACGATCTAATCCCGTATAACTAGAGGCAGTGAGACAACCACAGGGGGTTCACTCAGGTTTCAGGTGATACTGCTAAAGGCCACGAGCTGGGGGGGCCACCTACTGACAGCTGGAAAAAGAGAACTGCTGCCCCTCTTAGAGAAGCCACCAGAAGCAGAGGAGAAGGAGAGACCTGAGCTTCTCCCCTCTTCCCTCTCCAGTCTCCTGATGGCATCCCTCAGTGAAGTCCCCTGGCAAGGCAGCCTGGGAAACAGGCAGTGCAAGGGGCAGCCTCCTGCCATACAGAGAGCACAGCGTGGAAACTGCAAGTAAAATACAGGGTAACAAATGCACAAATGACTGACCTATCTAGGAAGTACTGGTCAGGAACCAGAAGTGCTTCTGTTGGTACAGTAATCCTCTGAGTGCTTTGTGTGTGTGTATTTCTTTAGAGGTGATGTGTTGTTTTGTTCTGTTTTGATCTAAGATGTGACGATTCCTGGTTAATATGATCTTCTCAAGCACCATGATAGGAGCAGCAGGAAATGGAAGGGCAGATGTGCCCTCGAAGAATGGGTGTTAATATGCACAGGAGATGGCTCTTCTTTTAAATGATGTGTTGCTCTTATAAATCATTTCTAGCTTGTTTTGCTCACTAATTTGAGTGGTGGACTTCTAGAATTTGCTCCAACCAAAATGATGCCACATGGCCTTGTCTGACTACAAGGGACCTAGGATGAATATGGTTCATTCTGATCATAGGCATGAGGAGACCAGGACGTACTCTAAGGAGCAGAGCTTCTCCACTGCCTGACAGTGTGTATCTGCACACGTCTCGTTCATGTGCACGGCGGGCGGCTGGACCCCTTAGACCCTGGGTTTGACGTGGGTTATGAAAGATTGAATAGCAATTCTCTGCGACCAGGGGTAAACGGCAGCTGTGGAGCTTGGCCTTTACATACTTTCTAGTTTCCTGAGGCCAGAGTTCTCTCCAGTGAAGAAACCTCTTTGCTCTGGTTCATTTGGAAAAACTGTTGTTTTAAAGGGGTGTGGCGTGCGTGTGTGTGCGTGCGTGCGCGTGCACTGAAGCTAGATGATTTTTATGGCAATTAACAGAACAAGGCTTCAGAGACATTGAAAGGGAAAGTTTAAAAAGGGAAATGGGTGGGATGCCTGGTTGGCTCAGATGGTTAAGCATCTGCCTTCCGCTGGGGTCATGATCCCAGGGTCCTGGGATTGAGCACCACGTTGGGCTCCTGGCTCAGCGGGGAGCCTGCTTCTCCCTCTGCCTCTCCCCCTGCTCGTGCTCTCTCTTTCTCTCTGTATCTCTGTGTCTCGAATGAATAAATAAAATCTTTAAATAAATAAATAAATAAATAAATAAATAAATAAATAAATAAATAAATAAATAAATAAAAAGGAAATGGGATGTTGACCGAGAGCAGATGGTTCCTGGTTTCTGCAGGTCTGTCGTGCAGAACCCAAGGTCTGAGGAAGGGACAGCAGCCCCCAGTTAAGTGCATTACTTGGCCCTGAGTATAATTTTTCTTTGCCTCCCTGCTTGTCATTTTCTTTCCTTTTCACTCCCTTCCCCACCAAGCTACGAAACTCTTCGGAATGGCCACTTTCCTAAAGCCCCAACTCTTTCCCTGCATCCTATGGGAAGGCAGTCTGAACTAACCTCACAATAGGGAACCGCTGATGCAGCCTCAAGAGCAGATCCTCAGACCACCCTCACTCCACTGCCCCAATGCATCACCACCACCATTTCCGGGCATGGGGCACCCCAGGTAGCTCCTTGGCCCCTTCTGCCCATCACTTCCAGTTCTTCAGCCTGGAAACCCCAACCCCATTCTAGCACCAATGATCCTCTGCTTCAGTCTGAGCATTTCGAGCATTTCTCTGATGAGGAGCTTAAGTCTTAAAGATCCACCATTATGTTTCAAGTTACTGCCTGGGCCCAACAACAAGAAGTCATGAGAAGGATTACTGAGAGAAAGCTTAGTAAAGCTTCTTTTCCATTTTTCCTTTCTGACAAACAGCAAAAAAGAGAAAAGCCTCTTGGAAAACCTGGATATGACTGTGTGTTCAGGAAAAAAAGAAAAGAGAGGGAGCTTAGAGAGATGACCCAGGACACAGCCTGGGGTCATAAAATGAAGTGGAAAGAGTTGTACAAACTGAACCTCTACCCCAGTACCTCAGCCTTAGGAGGGCACAATGCACTGCACGTACCCCACCTCTTGTGCTTCTCAGAGGGCCAGTCTCTGCTTCCCATTCCCCTCCATTTCGTCCCCTGTGCTGCTGGGACACTAGTCAGTAGCTTCCAAAGTGATGGGCCCTCACCCTGCCATTCTAACATTCTTTTCAAGCCACTCTCGCTAGTGAGCGTAGCAGCCTGAGCACAGGGTCTAAGTCCCATTTATTTCTGTCCCCTTATATAGGGTTGCTACTCAAAGTATGGTCCAAAACCAAGCATCAGCCCCAGGTGGGTGCTTGTTAGAAGTACAGAATGTCAGGCCCTATCGCAGACCTCCCAAATCAGAATATCTGGGGGTAGAGTGTAGGAATCTGTGAGAGCAAACCTTCCAGGTGATTCTGGTGCCTGCTGAAATGTGAAAAGCATCACCCTGTGGTGGGGACACCAGTGTCTTGTGCACTGTAGTTGTTTAATAAACACCTGTTGATTTGAATGTATTTGCTAGCTTGTAGAGTGGAGCCAAACCAAAGCTCCCTGAGAGTAGAGACTCTGCTTTACTGCTATGTTCCCAGCTCCTCACATGATGGCTGACACTGCGTTTGTTGGGTTAAAATAGAATTGGGTAGGATCTTGTTTTGTTTTTGGTTTCTCTCCCACTTTAACCTTTTCTAATTAGAGGTTATAAAACAGCAAAGAAAATCACAATGAGGATTGTTTAGAGAATTATTATCTCAAAACTTTGAAATAATACATCAGTGCCTTGTCAGTGGGAGGGATGGGGGAAATAGCGGACGGGGACTGAAGAGTACACTTATGATCAAAATAAAATGATTAAAAAACACCATGTGGATAATTAATGACCTCAATTTGCCAGTAATAATACCTTCTATTCCTATAGCACTCTGGTTTTCAGAACTCTTTGATGAGCATTTTTCTCATTGATCTTTATGAAAATCTGGTAGTGTTTGTTTTCTTCTCTTAAAGAAGCAGAGATTCAAGTAAGCTGAGAGAATAGTTCTGGTTCTCTGAAATAAGTACAAAAATGAGAACCCAGGGCTTTGAGTTCCTACTCTCGTGGAATGGTATGCATTCTACTGGCATTATACAATGTCTGAGTGTTTCTGGTAACTTACCTCAGTAAGTCTCCGTTTTAATTTCTTCATCTGTAAAATGGGGAAAATGATAGTATCTACATTATAGTGTCCTAGAAATGAGAAATTATTATCACATTAATTATGAGCTATGATTTAATCTGTCATATAAATATAATTAATCTATCTCATTAAATGAGATAATAATAAATGTAAAGCACTTAGTACATTGCCTTGCACAAAATAAGAGTTTAAAAAATGAAGCTACTGCTATATTATCATTGATTATTACAGTTTTTGGTTACATATGACATTATTATATTTGTTATGACACTAAGCTGATGCCCACCCGATTGACCAGTGCTCCATTTGTAGGTCAGCACTCGCCAGGGTTGTCTCTCTCTGGGAGGGTGTTCCTTGCTAACTCTAGGGGACATTCACGGCATTCAGTCTGATCCTCAAGGCTGGGAGTGTTTCTGAGTCTTGCCCTTCCCTGGGCCTCTACTCATGCTAATTCTTGTGGTCATCAAGCCTAATAGCCCATCAGGAAGCTGGGTATCTGCTGTGGTCATAGTGGTCACTTCTCTGTCTCAATTTCACACTGCCTACTCATTCCAAACACGTGCCTCCCTTGCCTCACTTGTTAAGTTGTTAGAGTTAAACTCTTAAAAATAAGGTGGAATCGCAGTTGTTATCCAAATATAAAATAAACACATGTCAAAATTTTAACTCCACAATGAATGATGGAACCAGTAAGATGTTACCACGGATTTAAGAGCGTATTCAGTGGACATACATCGAGGTAGTCAGGAATGCTGAAGTAAATGTACCAATTGTTGCCAAATAGGTTAATATCCACAGAGCAATAATCAATTATAATCCAGACATGATTTATTTGCATTTCTTTTTCCTACCAGCAAGAATTTATTTGTATTATTACCTGTTTTCTACCATCTATGGTGCTGTAAACAGCCCAGAGACCATGAAAAGCAGGGATGACCCGGAAAGATGTATTAGGCAGGACCCCAGTAATCTTTTCTGCCCACTTCGAAGTCTTTCACAATTCTTCTCTGACCGTGATCTCAAAAGAGTAGGCTAGTGCTAGAGGAATGAAGAGAAGATAGAACTATATCCAGTTTTCTCATTTCCCTGCCTGAAAAGGAAGCTTCACAGTGTTAGTCTTCAAAAGGGCTACATGGACATTTCTTCCATTTCCTATCTTTAGCTCCTCTTCATACCCACTTACCCTTTTCTTGCAGCTCCTACTTCAGAAGTCCCACAGACTCATGGTCCCATGCCTCCTCTTCAGAAACTCTACTTTTCCCACAGGAGGAGGGGCTCTCCCCACCCCACTCCCCCACCCCTGGTTCTATCTCAATGTCTTGCAAACCTCAGTGATCACGCTTTGGCTGAATGTGTATCCAGGTTGTCCTTGAAGGGGAAGTAGAAGGTTCTGGTATCTGAGGGAGGACAGAACAGATACTGGATTATTCAGCTTCCCCTTCAGCAAGTCTGATTGCTTAACATTAAGAAGCAAGCCATCTTGTAAAAGACCATGAATTACCCCAGGGAGAACCCAGTCTTGTCTAATCTGAGGAAAGGATACGTCTGTTAACATGACTTTGGCCTTGCCTTCTGTGGAAGAATACCCAGACATTTGTGAGCAGAGACCCAGTGAAGGGGCCTCTTTGTTGTCCAGAGGGAGAGGCTTGCTCCACTTAGTTGTTTTTCTTGCATAGAAGAAGAGAGCTGTCCAATGGTTACTACCTCACATAAAGGTTAAAAATCAGAATTTGAGATTTTGAAAAATAAAACTGAGATCATAAGTAATAAGAGGCATGTTGGGAACCGGCCCAAGGTTAAATTTAGACGAACGACACAGAATCTGATGTGTTCCAAGGTAGTTCCAGGACCGCTCTGATCAAAACAACTGCTTCTTGAGCTTTTCAAATAAATGCTCAGTATTGGCTCTCAGCAGCAAACACTTACTGCAGAGAGGCAAATGAAAGCGATCCTTCAGAACATCCAGTTCTGTTCATTCCCACATGCAGCCTAATGACACTGTAGATATGAAGATTTGGGGCATTTTTGCTTTCCCCAGGAGACATAATATTTTTTTTTTAATTTTTAAAAGATAATCAAATATTTACCATAGGAATTTCTTATCACGTCTTGTTTTAAGGAAAATGAAGTTACTTCTCTTCCCTGTGGAAGTAATCAGCATGTTTTAGAAAAGCAGGCCTGGGGAACCTCAGAGTGTAAATCCCCATTGGCCACTAAGTAGTTGGTTATTTCCAGCAAGTCAGTCCCTATCTTAAGTCTCCATTTGGTAATCTCCAAAATGAAGGAGTTGGAGTATGGCTCTCTAAACCAACTCTTCCATCATGTTGGGGTGCTAAGTTACTCCCTGAGGTTGGGGCAAAAGGGAAAACGTGAGCCCTCTGGGCTGGGATGAATAGCTGTCACACAGATGGCCTTTGCAGGCTGTGGAGGGGCCACCTCTTGCCTTCCCCTACTATGGCCACTGTCAGGATATTAAAGACCATGTTAAACTCCGTTAGCAACACATCCAAGTTCTAAAAGGGGTGCAGCAGGGCGTATGCACTGCATACAGTAGTGATTTCTCCTCCTGTCCTTTTAAAAATTTTTGCTTCTACTCTGAATTAACTCCTTAGGCATTTTTGCCACCTTCAACCTGTTATTTGTTCATTTATTGGGTGGGTCACTAATTCAAAGTTGTTTGAGAATCTTCTAAGTACCAGATATTATCTTGAAGGCAGGAGACATAATGGTGAACAAACCAGTCGGGGTCCCTGCCCTCATAGGACCTATAGTCTGGGGGTAGGATATAGAGCAGTATAAAGATCATAGTGAAGTGCAGGGTTTATGTGGGCCCGTTTAAGGGGCAGCTAATCCAGAGGAGTGTGTGTGCTGAGACTGAATGAAAGAAAATGAGACAGCTTGATACAGAGGCAATAAATGTGATTTAGACAGGGATCACCTGTGATGCCTGCAGGTGGGTTTTTCACAAAATTAATGAAGCTTAAGTTTTGTGGTGTACCAGTAAATGAGATATTTAAAAGCGGGGGGGAATCTAAGTTAAAGCATTTGCTAATTTCCATGTTGTAAATAAATCACCATGGTTAATGTCAGGGTACAGTTTAACCACCAACCCACAGAGCCATTAATATTTAACAACAGGGCTTTTTCTTTTTTTTTTTTGCCTGTGACCATGGCCCTTTATTTTTATTAACATATAATGTAGTATTTGTTTCAGGGGTACAGGTCTGTGATTCATCAGTCTTACACAATTCACAGCGCTCACCATAGCACATACCCTCCCCAATGTCTATCACCCAGCCACCCCATCCCTCCCACCCCCCACCACTCCAGCAACCCTCAGTTTGTTTCCTGAGATTAAGAGTATCTTATCGTTTGAAAACAGGGCTTTTGAGCCAGTAGTACCAGCCCCAAACAATGCCTAGTAAGCTTGGTGCCTTTTACTTGGACAAGCCCTTTCAAGTGTCTTAGTAGGGGTTCCTCAGGTAGTAGGCTCTGAGACAAGAATTTATATACAAGTAGTTTATTCCAGAAATGCAAGAAACAGCCCCAGGGAGTAAAGAAGTGAGCTGGGAAAGGGGAGGAAACCAATAAAATGTGTGTTCCTACCACAGTTGGGAAGTAGAGCTTCATCTTACCTGAACGTTCTGGGGATCAGTGTGACAGCAACGTGAGGAGGATGGGAGTCTGGGGCATCAGTACAATAACTCCTTTCAGTTCCTGGCAGAGGTCTGCTCCTGGGGTGTGCTATTGTCCTGTTACATTTGATCTTCCTTGATGGGCACAGTGTCCTTGCATTGCTTTAAAAGGAGACTTTAGAGGAGGGAGGAGCAAGATGGCAGAGGAGTAGGAGACCTAAATTTCATCTGGGGCCAGGAATTCAGCTGGATAGGGATTAAACCATTCTGAACACCTACGAACTCAACAGGAGATCGAAGAAAAGAAGAGCAGCAACTCTCTGAACGGAAAAGTGACCACTTTCTGGAAGGTAGGATGTGCAGAGAAGTGAATCTGAGGTGATATTCGGGAAGATAGACGGCGGGGGAGGAGCCTCCGTCGGCGCTTCTGGCAAGTGATAGAGCCGCGGAGCACAAAATTGGAACTTTTAGAAGTTGGCTCCACTGAGGGATGTTGCTCCAGTGGCTAAGCGGGGGGTGGAACCCTCTCTGGGACAGTGTGGTCTCAGGACCCTCGGGGTCAAAGAAAGACCAGGGGTGCCTGATTGCAGCAGAGCTCCCAGGTAACGGAGCAGGGAAGCTGGCTGCAGAGGCAGAGCCGAGGAGCGGGCTCCCAGCTCGGGGTTGCCATAAACCATGATCTGAGGCACAGTCGGGCCTTGGCTCCTCCAGCAGGGACCCAACAAGCGGCAGATCCGGGGAGACTCCCCTTCCTCCCCCGGGAGAGCTGCATAGGAGCGCACCACAGGGATCTGCGGGGTTTGGAGACTCCACACTGAATCGGGTGCCAGAGATAGAAACGCTCGGTCACAGGCCGGGTGAGCACGGAGTGCGGCCAGAGACCGGGGAGACGGGAGTGACTGACGGCTTTTCTCTGGGGGCTCACTGAGGAGTGGGGCCCCGAGTTCTCGGCTCCTCTGGGGCGGAGATTGGGAGGCCGCCATTTTCACTCTCCGCCTCCAAAGCTGTACGGAAAGCTCGCAGGGAACAAAAGCTCTGGAGAGCAACCCGAGCAGATTACTTAGCCCGGACCGGCAAGGGCGGGGCAATTCCGCCTCCGGCAAAGACATTTGGGAACCATGGCAACAGGCCCCTCCCCTAGAAGATCAACAAGAACAGCCAGCCAAGACCAAGTTTACTGATCAATGAGAATGGCAGAACTCCAGTGCTAAGGGAATACTGCACATAGAATTCATGACTTTTTCCCCATGATTCTTTAAAGTCTTTCAAAGTTAATTTTTTTTTAAATTCTTTTTTTTTGAATTTTTCTTTTTCCCTTTTTCAATTAACATCAATCCCTTTTTTAAAAAAAATCTTTTTTATATTTCATGTTTAGAGTCATATTCTATTCCTTCAGAGTAGTTAACCTTATTTTTGGTATATATATAAGTTGTTCTCTCTTTAAAATTTTGGGATACAGTTTCTTCTAACAGACCAAAATATACCCTAAATCTCTAGTGTATGGCTTTTCTAGTCTCCTGCCTGATCACATTCTCTCCCTTTTTTTTTTTTGATTTAATCCTCTTCTTTCTTTTATCAACCAGTTTCTTATCAATTCCTTTTGTAAAATCTTTTATAATTTTCATCTTTAGTCATATTCCATCCCTTCATCATATTTACCCTTATTTTTGTACATATATAAGTTTTTCTGTCTTTAAAATGTGGGGAGGCACTTTCTTCTAACAGACCAAAATACGCCCACAATCTAGTGTATGGCAATCTAGTGTATGGCACCAGCCCGATCATATTTGATCATATTCTGTTTTTTGTTGTTTGTTTTTTGTTGGTTTTTTTTTATCTTTTTTTTTTCTTTCCCTTTCTTTTCCCGCGGTTTCAGGTCTCTTCTGATTTGTTCAGTGTATATTTTTCTGGGGTCGTTGTTACCCTGTTAGCATTTTGTTCTCTCATCTATTCTCCTCTGGATAAAATGACAAGATGGGAAAAATCATCTCAAAAAAAAGAACAAGAGGCAGTACTGATGGCCAGGGACCTAATCAATATGGACATTAGTAAGATGTCAGAACTAGAGTTCAGAATGATGATTTTAAAGATACTAGCTGAGCCTGAAAAAAAGCATGGAAGATATTAGAGAAATCCTTTCTGGAGAAATAAAAGAACTAAAATCTAACCAAGTCGAAATCAAAAAGGCTATTAATGAGGTGCAATCAAAAAATGGAGGCTCTGCCTATAACCATTAAGGAAAATGAAGCAGTCATCAAACATCTCCCAAAAAACAAAAGCCCAGGGCCAGATGGCTTCCCAGGGGAATTCTACCAAACAT
>NC_138375.1:101433144-101470341 GCF_054177405.1 Leptonychotes weddellii | reverse complement strand
TTTTTTTAATTCCTTTAATAAATGAGTTATGTACCATAGAAAAAGCCTAGTCCCTCAACTTTCTAAAACCATCTATTAGCCTTTATAGCATATATAAATCATTATATTTTATTATGTCACGTTTCTCTTTCCTTATCATTACTGTCTCATTTTAAAGTTTATTTCATATGTATCTTTGTAAACTACTTGCAAATACTTTGGGTGTTAGATGAGAAATAAGGAAACAGATTATTTATTTGTTTGTTTATTTATTTATTTGAAATAGATTATTTAAAACCTAAAAAGGAAAGGGCTAGGGAGAGAGTTATCCCAGTAATGTTGAGCCTCAGTTCTACATACAAATTACCTGGAGAGATTTTTTTTATTCCTATGATGAAGTCCCTAGGGGTTATGATTTAATTGTTCTCCTTTGGAATAATTTTTAAAACTCTCCAAGGGTTGAGAAGAATTGAATAAATAAATGATTAAAGTAGTGAGAAAGTAACAGAAAGGCATCCCCGTGTGATGAGCAGTAGCAGGCTTGGAAGTTGGCTGAGAAGCTGTAGAGCTATGTAACTCCTAAACTTTGAAGAGAATAAGGGAAATGGATGCCCGTGGAGACATAGGAACTTCCAGAGTTAAGAGTGGGACTGCTGTTAAGATCTGCTCAAGCTTCACTGGGTGAGGAAGAGCAAGTCTTAACCTCTCTGATACCCCATTCTTCCCACATATAGCCCAAATCAGACCCTGGGAGACAATTGCTTTTTGGGGTCACTGATACATATTTTATAGACTGTTTTCCAGAACACTGTGACTAGCTAAAGTCTAATCTCTGTGAGAGCAGGTTGAACTCATAGGAAATTACTTATATACCCAAAACAGGGAAGAAGGAGTAATGATGTAGGAATTTGATTGTTTTGTTTATAGCTCTCCAATCAAATGATTCTGTGCAGAGTTCAGTCATGTACACATAAAATATGAAAAACTCTTCATCTTCTCCTGCCTCATAATATAAAACAAAAACAGAAAACAAAAACCTTCTCTCTATATATTTATGGAGAACGTAAAAATATAAATATATGTTGGTTGTGGTTTTTTGTTTTTGTTTTTTAGCTAATAACAGATTTTTAAATAACTATGATTTGATACTGGTAAGGTCTGAGTTAATTACCATTTATAGAGTAACCATGGTGACCAACATATTGCTTCTGATTCCATTAATCTTGTTGAGATTAACTGTAAATCCCAAAGGATCTCTAGCAGTGATTCAGAAATAATCTTTTCACATGTATATTATTTCATGACAGCCACTTTCTTTAAGTGTGTCTCTAACCAGCAAAGAAGTAAGACAGTCCCTAATGAGGTGATTAAAAACCTGTTCCCCAAATTAAAAAAAAAAATTTACAAAATATAGCAAATGACCAAGAAGGTAAATATGTAGAAATTCCACATTAAGGAGGATTTATTTCACAAACATGTGTCCTATCCCTAACAGACATACCAGAGTAGTCCATTCTGTTCCAGTTAGAAATTTGCCCGTGTAGGACCTCAACCTCAAGATAGGAACTGGAGACAAAATTTGATATTCTTTAATGAAAAAACTTCCAGTTATTATTTAGAATATAGGAATTAGAAAGGATGAGTTGAACTGGATTTGGGAAAAGGAACAGCTGATTGCCTAAAATGGGACTAATAATGTGTTATGTTTGTAAAGAGTTGTTTACAACTTTAAACATAGAGTATGACCCTACCCCACCTAAAACCACCTGTGTCCTGCAACAGCCCAGAGAGTCGGTACAAAATGTGGTAGCCTCATTTTACAGATGAAGATACAGAAGCTAAGAATGCAGAATGACCTCCCCATAATTACTTAGTATTAGAGCTTTCTTTTTAACTGGCTAAATAAATTGCTAAGATTCTGAGTTGGAGGATACGAGAATTGGATTAACAACCCAACTTTTTTCTGACCTCAATTCATATTATGTCTAGATGATATAAGCACAAATCTGGGTCATTTGAGTAGCAGGAAGGGTTATAAATTTAACGTGAATGCTCTTGTTGGAATAATAACCATCATTTCATATTTTCTTGCAAAGCAACAATCTACAGGATTTAAGAAGGAAAGATACTCACAAGCAGTTAGATGTATTAACTTTTATTACTGAGATAGTCATAGAATGATGTTTATGTACTGTTTTCTGATAGGAAAAATTGCTAAACCCCTCAGAATACATGAACGAAGTTTCAAAACAATAAAAAGCTGACATGACTGATCAGTGTGGCTAGTAGGACTAATGTGAAAGCATTGTGTAATAGTTTCATTGCTGTTTATTTTTGTTTTTGACTATTCATAAAATAATTTTCATCTCATTCATAGCATCTTGGACTCTATGATATGTAGTAATTCATAAATCAACCAGCATGATTCTGATCCATCTAGCTGGTGATTGGACTTTGCCTAAAGCTACTCTGTTGGTGGTAGACATCATTGACAAGTCTGCGGTAGTAAAACCAAAGCCAAACACTGGGCATTTGCACCCCTGATTCCAAAAATGAGATTAACCAAATTTGATGGCAAATTAGTCTTCTGTTCACCTCAGCACAAATGCCCTAGACCATAATTTTAATCAGTTGAAAAAAGAAAATGGTCTCCATTAGCTATTTAAGCTTTCAAGGTAAAGGTTTTTAATAATTCCCTAGTAATAGTAAAAAAATAACATTTCCTTGGCAATTTAGGACATCGAAGAGGTCACATTAAAATATTTCTTAAAAACAAATGGAAGGGGAATGGTTTTGATACAATCATGGCTATATATTTATATATTTTTACAAATTGTTAGGAAATGGGGAATGTTGTATATGCATAAATGTGTAACTCATCACAGTAGCCTAAGACCCCATGGGTTATTAAATCAGCAGAAATGAAGGGTACCTGGGTGGCTCAGTTGGTTGAACATCTGACTCTCGGTTTCTTCTCAGGTCATTGTTTGGGGTCATGGGATCGAGCCCTACACCAAGCTCCAAGCTGACTGGGGAGTCTGCTTGAAATTTGTCTCTCTCTGCCCCTCCCCCCCAAAATAAATCTTTAAAAAAATAGATCAGAAATGAGATACTTGTACGTGTTGAATGGTAAAAGCAAGCATTCCATCAACTTGGCTTAAGAGTACAAATAAGCTGGCCAAGTTGTTCCTTCTTCACCTTCACAAAGGTATACCCTGGTTAAGTTTATACAAACAGCATTGCAGAGGATGAGTTTGCCTAGCTCCAAAGAGTGCTAAATTGCTTCAAGTAAGCATTTGTCCTCTGTAAACTCAGAAAGCCATGTCCTTTGTATCGTAGCCTCAACCCCTTCCTTACATAACAACACTCTCCTGTGACTACCCTCTCAATAACCTCTTTCTGGTGATTTGATTTCTAACTGTGTACCGGGGTAGCTTGGTCTGTTAACATAAGGGCTCTCTGCCTAGAGCCTTTCCAGGCACAGGCCAGACCTTGGTTAATAAGACCTATAGGAGCAGAGGGATAATTTAAAAATTTCATGAAGAAATCCAATTAGATTTGAGTTCCTTTGAAAGAACCTTTGGAATTTCTTTTTAAAACTATGCTAGCACTTGAGATTTAAGGTGTATTCATGTGTAGCATGCATTTTACAGCTTAATTTCACTATGAATGTATCATTTTTTCATAGACCACACACATAAGATGAGGTGAGAGAAAATTAGAGTTTTCAGTGTTTGCTTTTATTTTCCCAATTTATGATACATGCTGACTCTCCTGTTGCTAGAGGAATATATTATTAACTTAGGTATCAGAATTAGAAAGATCGTGTCTCCAGATTTTTCTGATAAAATATACCATGCCTCGGAGATGTTCACATGGGACATAGAGTATATTTCTCCAGCTATTTTAGTCTCATTTGAAAACTTGAACTTGGTTCAGGGGAATGCTCTGAAATAAAACACTATCTGCCTCGTAGCTCTATCCTTTCTTCTCAAAAGGAAGAGACAGTGATCACATCTGACTGAAAGATCTCCTGCTACAGTTTAAAGCTATTGGCTTTTATTCTCTCTTGAAGCTGAGAGCAGAGTGTCACTATTTTCTATTTAATAATCTTGAAAGACTTAACACTTGCTAGTAGAAACATTTCTAAGCTTCTCTTTTTGACATTTTACAAATCCCTTTCTTTAACTTTCATCTGGTTTTTCAACATTTCATATCCTGCTCTTGACCACCCATTGAGTGGTATATCTTTCCCACCTATCCTAGATTGTTGTTCTCAAATAAAAACATGACCAATATAGAGGGTGGATTAAAGATCATGGCCTCCTTTCAGCTTTTTGTCTAAAATGACAACAAATGCACAAGAATTTCACTTCTCAAACTTATAATAAGTAGTAAGAGCATAGGCTTGAGAGCTATACTACCTGGGTTTAATTTCCTAATCTGCCACTCTACTAGTGGGCTGTTCTTGGGATGATTATTTAACCTCTTTATGCTTCATTTTTGTCAATGGTAAAATGGGGATAATAAATAATACTCCTCTGATTCTGAGCATTAAATTAATGTAACCTATATAAAGTATTGAGGATTATACCTATAAATATGAACCATAAAAATTCTATCTCAATTTCAAAATCAGAAGTTGACTGTGTGCATCATGATCCATACTAGAAGGTTATCTGGAATTCTAGATATCCTGCTGACAGTAACTTAAGCCCCCAGCCCATTATATTGTAATTTTGATATGAACCTGGCATTTTTCTCTTAATATAAGGCATGAGTATATTAGTTTTTATGATTGATTCTTAAATATTAACATTATCCCCATATCTCTTAGGCCCTAATTGCCCTAGCTCTTTAAGTTGTTATTGTAACAAGGGAAAATGATGCTTTTTTTGTGGTGGGCTGTAAAGTGAACAACTGGGTTTCCTAAATCTGAGGAGTTTCTAGGAACATGGGATTTTTATTGCAAAAACTGGGAATGTCATGAGCAAATCAGGATGGTTGGCCATTCCAGCTATAAAGGTACTATGTAAGGTATAAAAGGGAGAAAGGAAAAAAACAGTAGTCATATTAATATCACCAAATAAAAAAAATTCTCAGTACAAATAGTCTCTGAGTATCTGAAGGGTGAGATTGCACTGGACTAATTCTAAACTTCAGGCATTTGGGCTTCACTTTTTGCTATTATCATCATCTGTGGGTCATACTCCTTCTCCATTTTATGTTGTGTTCTCCTCTGATCATTTTTTGCCTATTGTTTTCTTCTAGGTCAACTCAAATCAAAACATACTCTTGGGATAACGCCCAGGTTATCCTGGTTGGGAACAAATGTGACATGGAAGACGAGCGGGTCATCTCAACAGAGAGAGGCCAACATTTAGGAGAACAGCTTGGTAAGTGATAAGTTAACAAAAAACAGAGCTTGGTCATTATTTGTAACACTGCACAGAGTCACAGCTAATTGCTAGGATGGGCTTAATGAAAAGACTTTCAACCTTGCAGTAGAAGCCAACGTATCCTCACAGTAGAAGCCAATGTATCCTTGGTAAGTAGTAAATGGATTTCCTCTCACTTTCTGTCACACTATCAGAATCCAAGCATAATTACAAAAGCAAAATAACCAGAATGTTAATCTAGTACAAGGTATTCAAATTCTCATTTCCTGAGAAACACAGGCTAAGCCTTGCCTGCTATTTTTTAGTTCCTTTATTTTTTTCCTCCATATACAACATTTTGTTTGCATTGAGTGAGCATTTTATTATCATGTGTGATTGTTGTTGTCAGGTTTCTACTGGAAAAGTTTAGTAGCACAGAATAGGTCACATTATAGATCCTGATTCTGGGGACATCACTGACAGCCTTGCTGCTGTTAAAAATGTCTTTGAGACTCAGTCTCTTCATCTCTCAAGAATGAGTATCATGACCCATGCCTCCTTTACCAAGTTTTTGTAGATAAAACCAACCGAGATAAAAAAAAATAGGTATTAGCTTTAGAAGTCACAAAGCCCTTTTAAACACAAAACACTGTATCTTGAGAGAAAAGTACTGGAGCAAGTAGCGTAGAGTTTTGGTGCACAGGAGGGAATCATGATTGATTTATTAGTTCAAGGCATTTACACTGAGCACCTATGATATGCCTAGTACTGTGCCAGATATCACGGGGCGTACAAAAATGTATGATTCACTGTCCCTGGGCTCAAGTTGCTTTAAGTCAAGTGAGAAATCTAGAAATCCACAGAAAAAAGCAGAAACAAGCAGACAACAAAAACAGGATAATTAGCTCGGAGGTAGATGCCAAGAGGAAAGCAACAGAGGGAAGGAGGCAGACTGGAAGAGAGGTACCAAGAGGTGTGAGAGCACAGTGGGACAGGAAGCAGGTAAAGCTCAAAGAAGACGGGACACCTGGAGAGAAAATGTGTGGAATTGAGCAGAACAGCTAGAAAGAGGTGAGTGATGAGAGGACATAGAGATCATATGGGTTAAATGCCAAGATAAGGCCTGAATGGACCCTAAAGGAGAACAGAATTTGAAAACCGCAGAGAGGAGAGGAAGCTTTATGATTAAAGGGCACAGTGGTGCAAGGACATTGAGAGGAGAGTGAGTAGAAAAGTTGGAACCTAGTGTAATATTACTGAAGTAGAGAGCAGATTTGGGGAAAAATTGAAGCCCTAGAGCAAAAGAGGTGGAATTCTTTTCTTTTTATTCCTGCTCCTCTTCCTCCCCTCCCCCTCCCCTCTCCTTCCTCCTTACACAACAGAGAACATCGAGGTATTCTTAGCAGGGCAGAGTCTGGCTCTCCAGCCTTTTTGGCTACTACGTACAGTAAGAAATATGTTCAATCTAGCAACCCAGTGCATACATATGTACAGAGAGAGAAAGAAATAGAAGTTTCACAAAGTATATTTACCCTTACTAGATGAGATTCATTCTGATATTTTTCTATTCAATTCTCTTTCTCCCTCTGTCTTTTAATAGTGTTCTCACCCACTATTGATCTTAGGGCCTAGTGATGGGCCTCAACCTACACTTTGAAAAGCACTGTTATGAAGGGCTGCTTTGAGATCAATCTGCTGGTACCGGGCAGCACATATTGGAGAAGCAGAGACCCTCTCAATGGGTCCCAATTGGGTCACTCTATCATGTGGTAATCTCCTAAAAGAACTATGCACAGTCCATTCTGAGAGCTTGAACATTTCTTCGTGAGATCAGTGTACTCATTAGACTAAGGGCTGTCACCCAATAACCACAAGAATGCTTCCACCAAACTTTTGTGGAGCTGCCCATGAGAAAGTCACATAGCTGATGTCTGGTCTCTGTGGTTGCTCTTGAACCATTAGCATTTCGTTCATAGGGGCTATCCCATTCTATCACTTTAACAACGTTTTTATTGAAAATTCTGAAAAACTTGGCAACTCTCCTTAATCCTCTTAGCAGGTCAAGACTTTAGGATTGGAGAATAGTAGATCCGCAAAGAGAAAAGAAACCTAGGAGAGGGTTGGCATGGTGGCTGTATGTCCAAGTCAGACATATGCCACATTGGGGGTAGTGGGGGAATTGCTCCACAGATCGAAATCGTCTCTCTCTGTATAAATGTGAAAATTGTTTGGTTCAAACAAAAACGGATTGAAGGCAAACACTGTTTAATGTCACCAGCAGAAAAGAGACCAGTAACTGCATGAATTCTTCACTAGTTTAATAAATTACTTGGGTGTTCAGAAGAGCAGGTTATGGAAGAAACATTAGAATGATGGGAATGCATCCAGAAGGTGACCTTTCTTAGAACTAAGCCTCTGACTGGCATCAACATGAACCCTGTTCATGCAATGCATAGCTCTAGGAAAGTTCCGGAAATTGTGAGACAGAAATGTTTTATGTTCCGGTGCAAGTTCTTCCAATGGTTTCTAATTGATTTTCTTCTCTTTTTTTTTTTTTTTTTTTTTTTTTGTTCTCTATGTAATATAACCCAGCAGTTGTCATAGCAACCAACACTTGTGCATTCTTGGAGAGTCATTTACTTCCTTTAATGTGGTTTGTTCTTCTCGTGACTGAACACACTTCTACAAATGATCATGACAGATCATTTGTATGGAAATAACCTACTCTCACAACATCAATGTAAAGATTTTAAAGATCTTTGTTGTTTTTTTTTTAATTACTAGTATAACTCCATTGTCCAGAATTCCCTTACATAGACACAGAGGTTGGGCACTCTTTATAAACATCATGTCCACATTTCAGTAAATGGTTGAAAATAACTGTTCTATCAGTCTGGTTACAATTAATTCTCCATTGTGGATAGTTACATCCATAAAACATTGGCTAATCCTAGTGAGGGTACTTGAAGGAACTGAGTTGTAGCTGAGCTCTTTGAAATCCTTGTATGGCAGTCGCCCTTGTCGGCCCACTTTAGTTCACCAAGCACTTACTGAGTGTTTACGATGTGTCAGCTGCTGATAATACCATCCCCTACCTTCCAGGAACAAATAGAGTACCTGAGATAGACTCTCCAGACAATGAGCATTTCCCTTTCCTCATTCTCTGTTCTATTTGGCCCTTTGGTTATGCCCTTATAGAACTTGGCCTTTTGGCTTCCACCCTATGATGCCCTCTGTTTTCCTCCTCCCTCTCCAGCCATACCTTCTGTTTGCTTGGAAAATCCCTCCTTTTTCTGCTTCTTGCTCTTTGGCTTTCTTCACTGGGCCCACCACTCTTCATTTTCTCCCATCCACTTCCATGCTTAGAACTGCTGCCACAGACCATGACAACCCAATCATTTTTTTAATTTTAATTCCAGTATAATTAACCTACAGTGTTATATTAGTTTTAGGTACACAGTGTAGTAATTCAACACTTATATGCATCACCCAGGTTCACCACGGCAAGTGCATTCCTTAGTCCCATCACCTGTATCATCCTTCCTCCACCCCCTACCCCACCTTCCCTCTGGTAACCATCAGTTTGTTCTCTATAGTTAAGACTTGGCTTATCTCTCTTTTCCTTTGCTCATTTGTTTTGTTTCTTAAATTCCACAAAAGAGTGAAGTCAATAGTATTTATCATTCTCTGACAGACTTATTTCACTTAGCATTTATACTGTCTAGCTCCATCCATGTCATTGCAATGACAAGATTTCATTCTTTTTATGGCTGAATAATATTCCACTGTATGTACATATATACATACGTATACATACATACACACCACATCTTCTTTATCCATTCATTTATCAGTGGACGCTTCCATAATTTGGCTATTGTAAATACTGCTATAAATGTAAGGGTGCACATACCCCTTTGATTTGGTGTTTTTGTATTTTTTTTGGGTGAACACCCAGTAGTACAATTACTGATTGGTAGGGTAGTTCCAATTTAACTTTTTGGGGGACCTCCACACTTTTTCCACAGTGGCTGTACCAGTTTGCACTCCCACCAACAGTGACAACCAAATCTTGTTCTAGTCCTGCCCTCTCCCTGGAGCTGCAGGCTCCTCTATCCCCTCCCCGGCCCCCATAGCTGTGCGTTTTCTGTATGTGTGTTGTAGGGTGGTTCTTTAATCATCTGCAGCTAAATCTGAGGTTCTTGCTCAAGTGCACAATTGTCAACCCAACACAGTCCTGTTGCAATAGAGTTTCTGAAGTTGAAGCCCGGGAATCTACATTTTCAAGAAACACTCTGACTTTACACAACACTAATTTTAGAATGCTGGCTTAGATGGTGGCAAGTATTTGGAAAGGTAGAGAATTGTCCCCGGAGCTGAACATTATCCTATAGGTAATACTATTCTTTCAATGCATGTTTTTAACATTTACCACAGGTGTATATACCTGTAACAATATATAGGAATGTTTTAGATTTGTATTTTATCTAAGCAACAAATTTATAATATGGTAATAATCTAGAAAATGTATAATATTATAACAAACTTTAAAAGTTAAAACTGTTTAATATTAAATGAGAAAAAAATAGAAATAATTATAGTTTTCCTAAAATAGAAGTCACTCAAGTAGAAATAAGAACAAATAAATTTATGGAGGGGAAGGGATTTGTATTGCCTTGAAATTATAGATGAAAGGATATTTGAACTATTTTTATAAGCTCTGAAAGGGCAGAAATTCTGAAATTTGCCAAAAATGTAGTCAGAGAAACAAAGACTGCAGATAAAAAAATTGACGTGATTAATTTTTTTATAAACAGTTTGTAAGGATTCAGTTTTGAAATGTTCCTAATTTGCATTAATATTTCTTCCTAACTCAAATAATAGATACTCTCTTTTAGTCTTCAAACAACTGTCATGATATTATGTGCATGTATTACTAAATTCCACACCCATCTTTCCCCTTGTCCAGGTCTCCACAGAGACCCCATGAGGATTTCTGACAACTATAAAATATGTTAACACTTGGCCACTTTTCCAATCCGTAAAATTTGCCTCTCATTTCGCCATTGTAATGACTTGTTTTGTTTTGATTATCCATCTGACAAATACTTATTAAACACCCACAGTGACATTAGGGAGTCATAAAATATGTATCTTTTCTGTTGTGAAGCTTAACATGTGGTCTGTATATCAGAAATATCAAATATCATGAATATATAAATTAAACAGCTGGAAACCATCAAAACGAGTGCAATTTGTTTTGGAGGGGCACAGAGTTGTATGAGTGGATAGTTGCTTCTGTTTTAGGAATATGAAGACTGACAAAATACATTCTGTCTGTACTCTGAAGCATACTCATCTGATAAAGACTGGCTTAACCAATCCCTTCAAGGGAATAATCTGTTGAAGTAGAAAGAGGTAAATTAAAGACAAATAAATGGAAAAGGATACTCCTTCACATCACAAAGACTATACTGAAGGAACTGACTGGATGTAGGCAGGATATATAATTATTTCCTAAAAGATCTAGATAACTCAAGGAAGGTAGATCCATCATGGCTAAAAGAGTTTGGACTCCCTGTGAACATTTCTGTCACAACAAGGATAAGAATTTAGGCACATTGACCATACTGCCTCATATGCCTTGATATCACTGGTGGAGACACGTTAACTGAGGTGAAGGGACCATCATTATAACTCATCCAGAGAAGTCTTCCTCCTTGGATTTTCTTGGCAATGCTTTGGATTCCTGCTGAGTCTGCACAAACCCAGGGTTGCCTAACTTGAGAATTCTGATTCTGGGATCCTCTAATCTGCTCTGCTCCTATGAATCTTTTAGGGGCAACCACCCTTGTCTTTCACTGCCGGCCCAGGGAAGAGAAAGCATGGCAGTAATTGTAATAAGAAATCATGTTGCCATGGGAACCATGAACTTTTGGATCCACGTGGTCTGACCTTAAGCAGCTAGATTCTCTTCATATGTTTTTTATTGAAGGTAATTATAATAGTAGCATCATACCTTCCCTGACCTCTAAGTTCACTCATGAGTCATTGTATCCTTAGTACAACCTTGAGGTACAGAATAGGTCTTAAATGAATTTAGTTTTCTATTTTACAGTTCAGGAGGGAATTGGGTCCCAAATAATAATAAGCCTATTTAAACTCTGTTCTTGGATGCCACAGTCTTCCAGTGATCTACAGACTTCTAGTGGATGATGCCATAAAGTGACTACATCCTTGTTAAGGATAAATTCTCTTAAATGCAATCTCACCCAAATACATAATTTCTCCTTTCAACAAATGTCCATCTTTCTGGAGTCTCTTCCAACATTAGTTTCTTAGTTTATTAAAACTGGAAAATTCTTTAGCCATTCTGTGCTTTCTAACCTCTGGAAATTCTTAATGCCTTACTCTATAAGCCTTAAAACTGACACTGAGACAGCACTAAAGCATACAGCAATTTCTTAGTACCTTTAGAACACCAATTTACAGGGATTCCTGGGTGGCACAATCAGTTAAGTGTCCTACTCTTGGTTTCGGCTGAGGTCAATTATCTCAGGGTCATGAGAGATAGAGCCCACAGGGCTCCATGCTCAGCGTGGTGTGCCTGAGTTTCCCTCTGCCCCTCCTCTGCCCCACTCTCTCGCTCTTTCTCTTCTAAAATAAATAAATCTTTTAATAAAATACCAACGTACAGACTCTGTAATCAAAACCATTTAAGTTCTCTTCTAAATAATGAAAAATCAATGCATTACAGAGTGTGCTATTGTCTTGATTGTTGCACTGAGGGAGCTCTGAGTGCTCTGAGACCAGGAATAACTGAGGTGAACGAACTCAGAAGTCACAGATGGGCCTCAGAACACTGATAGGGTCTTCCATTTTTCTCAGAAAATTCAAATCAGGCAAGACCAAAGCAAGGAGAGGGAAATAAATCTAGAAGGAAGATTGGATCTAGAGTAGGTGTTTTGAAAAAAATTGCAGTGGTCAAGCCATATCCAGGCCAATTAATTGGAATCTCGAGAACGGGACCCAAAATATTTTTTTAAATTACTTTTGTTGCAGTAATAATTGACATATAACATCATATTAGTTTCAGGAGTACAACATAATGATTCGATATTTGTATATATTGCAGAACAATCACCACAAAAATTTTAGTTAACCTCTGTTACCCTACATAGAAAAATTCTTTTCTCGTGATGAGAACTTTTAAGATCCACTCTCAAAGCAACTTTTAAATAAAAATACAATATCATTATCAAAAGTCATTATGCTATACATTATATTTCCATGACTGATTTATTTTATTACTGACAGTTTATATATTTTGTCCCCCTTCACCATTTTGTCCACCCCTCACTCCCGGCCTTTGGTAACCATCAATCTGTTCTCTGTATCTATGTGCTTCATTGTTTTTTAAATTTTTTTAATTGAAGTATAGTTGGCATGTAATATTACATTAGTTTCAGGTATACAACATAGTGACTCCACAAATACATACACTACAAAATGCTCACCATGGTAAGTATAGTTACTGTCTGTCAGCATATGAAGTTATTAGAATATTATTGAGAATATTCCCTATGCTGTATTTTTCATTCCATCACTAATTTATTTTATAACTGAAAGTTGGTACTTTTTAATCCCCTTCACCTATTTCGTCTCTTCCCATGCCCCTTGCTCTGACAACCACCAATTTGTTCTCTGTATATATGAGTCTGTTTCTATTTTGTTGTTGTTGCTTATTTTTTATGTTCCACATAAAAATGAAATCATGTCTTTCTCCGACTTCACTTAACATAATATCCTCTAGGTCCAACCATATTGTCATAAATGGCAGGATTTCATATTTTTTATGGCTGATGATATTTTGTGGTGTATATATACTACATCTTCCTTACCCATTCATCTATCAGTAGACACTTGGGTTGCTTTCATATCTTGGCTACTATAAATAATGCTGCAATAAACACGTGGGTGCATATATCTTTTCAAATTAGTGTTTTTGTTTTCTTTGGATAAATACCCAGAAATGGAATTATGGATCATGCAGTACTTCTATTTTTAGTTTGTTGAGAAACTTCATTATTCTTTCAATAGGGTCCCCACCAATTTACATTCCCACCAACAGCGCACTAAGGTTCCCTTTTCTCCGCATCCTAGCCAACACTTATTTCTTGTCCTTTTTGATACTAGCTGTTCTGATGGCTATAAAGTGATATCCCAGGGTGGTTTTGATTTGCATTTCCTTGATGATCAGTGATATGCATCTTTTCATGTATCTGTTGGCCATCCACATGTCTTCTTTGGAAAAGGCCCCTAGATGTGTGTTAAATTAGATGAATGCCCCTCAGGCTGATCCTTCAAGTTTAACAAATGAGCCTCTTTTACATGAAGTCTGGGTGTCTTTCAATTGGCTGTCTCTACATTAGGCCCTGGGAGTTTAAGTCTGTGTGCAAGCCCTTTAAGAGCTTTTTCTGTTTACTACAATGTTGTGGGTGTCATGGATACAAGCCCCATTCATTTTCAAAGCTAGATGTTTTGGGGGACTTGACCTTCAGGTGCAGATCATAAAATATGAATATGCTATGTGGGGTTTAAACCCTTTGGTCCTCAACCAGAAGCTTTGGGTTTTGAGTTCCTTACTCATTGTAGATAATTAAGCCAGGAATGAAGTTTATAGCAAGATGGTGTCCCAGCCTCTCCTACCTGCTTTGATGTGGCCATTCTTTTGTTCACCCAATGGGTAGGAGTTGCTCAGCCACATTTTAGATTTTTTTCCCAGAGGATTCTTCCGTATATAGTTGCAAATTCGTTGTGTCTATGGAAGGTGAGTTTAGTATTCTATGTCACCATCTTGAACCAAAACCCAACTGTATTTCCATGCTGCTCTGCCTCAGGAACCTGGTCCACAAAGTTGGCTTCCTACTGACCACCTACTCATACCTTATGTACTACCCTAGTCTGGTCCCCTGTGGCCAATAGTTACAACATTTTTAATAAGACTTTTGGTGGTCAGAAGAGTAGTATGAGGTTACAGAACAGTATATAATTAGTGGGTCCAGTGAGAATTTAGTGAAGTCTGCTTAGAATTGTATAATGAGTCATTGAGTTAAAATAAATGTGCCATAGATTCTCATCCTAAACTGCAATGGGGTCACCTTAAGAATTTATTTCTTTGGGGGGACTGGAGATAAATGTTTTTCTGAGTAGTTTGGGAATTCATTACAGTGTTTTATTAATTCACTCATTTAGTCGTTCAGTATTATTGAACACCACTTTTGGCCAGGCCCTGTGAGCAAAGCAACAGTATGACCAACCTCCTGCCACCACCACCCCCCGCCCAAGTAGATTCTAGTCTAGTGAGGGACACTTAAACAAAGGCTTTTAAAAAAAGACCATATAGGGCACCTGGGTGGCTCAGATGGTTAAGCGTCTGCCTTCGGCTCAGGTCATGATCCCAGGGTCCTGGGATCGAGTCCCGCATTGGGCTCTCTGCTCCTTGGGAGCCTGCTTCTCCCTCTGCCTCTCTCTCTCTCTCTCTCTGTCTCTCATGAATAAATAAATAAAATCTTTAAAAAAATAAAAAAATTAAAAAAATAAAATAAAAAAAGACCATATATATTACCATGATAGGGATGTGGACTCAGTGTTAAAAGAGCTTGTAAGATAAATATCCCCTCTCTGAAGACTCCGGGAATGGTGCCATTGAGGAGATGATGTTTGAACCAAGTCTTGAAGTATAAATAGGATGCATTAGGTGGACAAACAGATGATTGTCCTTCTAGGCAGAAGAAATTGATCTGGAGAGATCTAAGGCTGGAAAGCTTGTAGAACTGAAGACTGGGCTTTCTCTTATTAGGGCTGCAGAACCAGTGCTATGTTTTAAACAGTAGGGTGACATGAAGATCACATTTCATTTTTGAACATTTACATTGGCAGTTCATAAAATTAAGGTATTTAAGATCAGCTGGTGTGCAGAAAGAAAATGTTAACACTAACATTTATTTGTATATCAATACTCAAACATTTTTTTAGTTATTGGCTTTTATAATGTATCACTCCAATAGTACATTATAATTTATAAATATTTGTATATTAGTGTCAATTCTTATTTTTGTTTTGCTTTTTTTTATTGAAATATATTTGACATAACATTGTGTAAATTTAAGGCGTACAAGTTAATTTCATATATTTATATTACATTATATTGTAATATGAATGCCATTGTAATGATAACACCTCTATCACCTTACATAATCTTTTTAATATTTGGAATAATGAAGTTCTAGTGTCTTATCAACTTTGATGATTATAGTACAATATTGTTACTATATTTGCTGTGCTGTGCATTAGATTTCTGGGGCTTATTTACTACCCGTTGTAAGATTGTACCCTTCAACAACATCTTTCCTGTTCCCTGATCCCCATCCCCTGGTAACCACCATTTTATTGTGTTTTTACAAGCTTGGCTTTTTAGATTTCCACATATAAGTGGTAGCATACAGCACTTAAATTTGTCTGACTTATCTCACCTAGTATAATGTGCACAGTGCCCATCCATGTTGTTGCAAATGGCAGGATATCCTTCATTCTCACAGCTGAATAATATCCATTGTGTATATGTACCACAATTTCCATATCCTTTCATCCATTGATGGGCACTCAGTTTCTTTCCATATCTTGGCAGTTGTGAACAATGCCGTAATAAACATGAGAATGCATATATTTCTTCAAAATTCTGTTTTCATTTCCTTTGGGTATATACCCAGAAGTAGAATTGCTGGATCGTATGGCAGATCTATTATTTTTGAGGAAACTTCATATTTTTCACATTGGTGGGACCAGTTTACATTCCCTCCAACAGTGTGTGAGGGTTTCCTTTTTTCCACATCCTTGCCAGCACTTGTTATCTCTTGTCTTCCTGATTATAGCCATTATAACTGGTGTTGAAATCTTTTCATATACCGTCTGGCCATTTGAATGACTTCTTTGGATAAATATCCATTTAGTTCTTTTGCCCATTTCTTTTTTTTTTTTTTAAGATTTTATTTATTTATTTTTTAGAGAGCGAGCGAGAGAGAAACAGCATGAGAGGGGAGAGTGTCAGAGGGAGAAGCAGGCTCCCCGCTGAGCCGGGAGCCCGATGTGGGACTCGATCCCAGGACCCCGGGATCATGACCTGAGCCGAAGGCAGACGCTTAACCATCTGAGCCACCCAGGCGCCCCCTCTTTTGCCCATTTCTTAATCAGATTTTTTTTGTTGTGAGTTGTTCAAGTTCTTTATATATTTTAGATATTAGCTCCTTATCTGATAGATGGTTTGCAAATACTTCCTTTCTGTAGGGTGCCTTTTCATTTTCTAAATTGTTTCTTTTGCTGTGCAAAAGCTTTTAAGTTTGATGTAGTCCCATTTGTTGAATCTTGTTTTTGTCAATTGTGCTTTGGGTGTCCTAACCAAAAAATCATTGCCTAGACAAATGTCAAGACATTTCTTCTATGTTTTCTTTTATAAGTTTTATTGTAGCAGTATAATATTTAAACTTTTGATTATTTTGAGTTAATTTTTATGAATGGTCTAAGATAGGAGTCCAAATCTGTTGAAGAGACTATCCCTTCTCCACTGGGTGCTCTTGGCTACCTTGTTGAATATTAGTTGATCATGTAACCAGGAATTTATTCTTCGCTCTTTATTCTGTTCTACTGGTCTATGTGTCTCTTTTTGTGTCAGTACCATACTGTTTTTATTACTGTAGCCTTGTAGTTTGAAATCCAGAAGTGTGGTAACTCCAAGCTTTGTTCTTTTTCCTGAGTATAGCTGTAGCTATTCAAGGTCTTCTGTAGTTTCATACAAATTTTAGATTTTTTTCTGTGAAAAATGCTTTTGTTATTTTGATGGGAATTGCACTGAGTTTATAGATAGCTTTGGGTACTATGGCCATTTTAACAATATAAATTTTTTCAATCTATGAACACAGGATGTCTTTCCATTTGTTTGTATCTGCTTTGATTTCTTTTAGCAACCTCTTGTCATTTGTATTCTCCAGACCTTTCACTTTCTGAGTTAAATTTATTCTTAAGAATTTTATTGTTTTTCACACTATTGTGAATAGGATGATTTTATATATTTCTTTTTCAGATGTTTCATCATTAGTGTATAAAAATGTAAATGATGTATGTTGATTTTGTATCCTCCAACTTTACTGAAATTGTTATTTCCAACAGTTTTTTGGGTGAGTCTTTGAGATTTTTTATAAACAGAATCCCATTCTCTGCAAATGGCATCAGCTTTACTTCTTCTTTCCTGATGTGAATGTCTTATAATTTTTTGTGTTGTCTGATTGTTCTAGGTAGAACTTTGAGAGCTATAATGAGTAGGAATGGTGAGAGTGGGCATCCTTGTCTTTTCACTTTTCCTCCATTGAGTATAATGTTAGCTGTGGATTTGTCATACATGGCCTTTATTATGTTATGTTTCTTGTATACCAAAGCTGCCAATGTTTTTTTATCATGAAAGAATGTTGTATTTTATGAAATGCTTTTTCTGCATCTATTGAAATGGTCATGTCATTTTTCTTTCATCTTATCGTTATCTATGACATTTGTTAATTTGCCTATGTTGAACCATCTTGCTTCCCAAGGATAAATCCCACTTGGTCATGGCTTATAATCCTTTTTATGTGTTCTTGAATTCAGTTTGCTATTATTTTGTTGAGATTTTTCACATTTATATTCATCAGGGATATCAATTACTTATTTAATCTCCTTATTACAGTATTAGTTGGGTCAGATTTTCTATTCCTGGTTCAGTCTTGATATGTTTTGTTTCTAGAAATTGATCCATTTCTTTTGGGTTATGTAATTTGCTGTCCTATAATTGCTCATAATGGCCTCTTAACAATCTCTCTGTAGTATCAGTTGTAAAGTCTCATTTTTTATTTCTCAAGTTATGAGTCTTCTATCCTTTTTTTTTTCTTAGTCTAGCTAAAGGTTTGTGATTTTGTTTATCTTCTCAAAGAATCCCAGCTGGACTTCACCTCCAATGAGTGTCTGTCCTGCTTTGTACTCTGCAGTTTCACTCCTCCCTCCACCCCCATTGTGGCAAGTGGAGTGGGGCAAATTCACCAAATGCTTTGGATTCTCAGCCCCCGTTCGGGTCCCATCCATCTACTATCTGATGCATGAGTGGGTAAAAATCTCCTGGGTGTCCGGGTGTAATGTCAGAGACACTTTTATTTAGTTATGAATGTCCAATTCATAGTAAATAAGAGGGGACAAAGCTGATGTAATGATGCTGACATCACTCTTTCTGAACCCTTTTTTAAAAAAACTGTAAGAAATGTACTATTTAAAATGTTTGGAGACCCCTGGTTAGAGAATGGATTGTTGAGGGAAAACAGGAAGCACATGCACAAACTGGTCCCTTAAGTCAAAATGTCTGAAGCTGGAGTACAAACGTGAGTGTCTTAGCTATTCAAGGTGACTCTGATATACAGCAGAGAACCCCTGATTTAGATCCTCCCTATGTGTCACCTGATTGTGTTGAAGGTTGAGAAGGACAGACCTAAACTGTGAAAGTGGGGATACAAATGCAAAGAGAGCTTTTTAAATATTTAGGCAATAGAAATAATAATACTTGGTGACTATTTGGATCCTGGAGGCTGAGGGTATGGAAGTCAAAGATGATCTTAGCTGTCTGGCTTGAGTAATGAGTTGAAGCCCTCAAAGTAAAATCAGCATTTTAGCCTTCAGAAGGGGAGAAACCTTGAAAGAGACAGAATGGAGATACTTGGTGGAGAACCAACCATAGGGTAAATGGGACAAGTCTAGTGAGCAAGCAGAAAGAATTAGTCTTGCACTGGAATCCTGAAATCCATACTTTTACAGATAACAGGAAATTACTGTTCAAATGCAAACAGCCACGCTTTTCTATGAAATTAAATGGGGGAGGAGGTTAAGAGTTGTCTCCATTAAATGCATTTTTGTATAACATAAGAAACCACTATGAAAAAGTAAAGCAAATCCTAAGATCTGGCCATCGTGGCTATGTCAGAATTGTTCATTATAGCTAATTTCAGTTCATGGGCTTCATTCTGACCTAACAGTGTCTACTTAGCTTGCTAAGGGCCACTTATTAGCTAGAGCACCCATGCCAGAGAAGTATGAGCAGTCCTGGTGGTAGATCCTCCTTGGACATTTTAAAGCTTTCTTTTTTGGTTCAGACCTGCAATGTTGCCTCCAGCCACTCCACTTTAATAAATAATGATGCTTTATTCCTTCAATTTTTTAATCTTCACCCCTCTGTCCCTATGAAAATAATCCTGTAATTAAGCCAGGTTGAGGGAGACAGAAACTATAATGAGGAGGAGAGCCTTGCCCTGAAGTCTATTTTTAAAACTCAGACCACCTGTTCCAAAAAGTTTTGATTCTTTTCTTCAGCAGCCTTTAAAGATTTATTTAAATCTTAAGTGTAGTGTTTATGAAATAATGGGAATTGCCAACTTTTAGACGCAGTAGGGAGCCCCAACAATGCTATTTAGAGGCTTTAAGTACCTGTCTGCACACAGCTCTCTGCAGAGAAGCACTGCCATCTGACTGTTATTTCCACTGGCTCACATTCTTTTTAGCTAAGTGTGCCCAGGAGGTATAATAAACCAACAGCGTATATTTTAATGGGTTTGGGTTGGTTTACGTGTGGTCATCCTCATGGGGTGGTACAGGAAGGGACATCTACCTCTGCTGGTCCTTGTCTCATTGGAGCGCTCCCATTCCTAGTAATTTTGACCTCCCATTATTTCATCACCTATGGACATCCACTCTTTGCTGGCACGTGCATTGTACTCCCCAGCAACTGCTGTTCCTTATAAATGAAGCTACCATGCATGCCAGTTTGCTTGGAAGAGTCTCCATTTATGTTCATTTCCCAGTGTGAGGATTAATAACACTCTCTTTCAGTCTCAAAAATGACTCCATTTGGGTGATCAATTTGATGTTCTTCCAACCCATGATGGGCCACCCATGAAGCAGCTTTGGGTAAAACACTCCTGTTTCTCACTGACCTCAGGGTTCTTATGCTGCTTCTCTTCTATACCTCCTCTCTACCTCACCTTCTCAAATTCCCTAGTTCATGAACCCTCCAGGCTTTGGCAATTCCCTCTTCTACTCATTGCTCTCTTTAATCAACCCCATTAACTTAGGTGATCTTTCTTACACTCCTTACTCCTACAGATCTCTGTCAGTATTTTTTCCCCCTCTGGGATATCCCCATTACCCATGAGTCCAGATCCTTCAAGAGCTGCCAAAATGCTAGACATGTTCTTGATTAACAGCCACCAAACCCCCACTGCTTCCTACTATTTTCGGATCAAAAGTTCTCCTCTATAACAGTCTCGAGTTTCATGTCTCCTGCCCCATCTAACAAAAATCCATTTCTCACTTTTCTTACCTGAATGTGGCTCAGAACCAGGACCCATCTCCTTTTCTTAGAATCCTTCAAGCTGGACTCTTTTCTCATTCACATGAACTTGCAAACCTATTAGGTGAAATGTTTAAAAACACACACAGTTCCATGTAATAGAGATCTGCATAAACTGGTTTTGTTTTTTATTTGGTTTTTATAAACAAAAAATGCTATTATTCATGTTACTTAACAATAAAATTAAAGTCAAGTATAAGAAATACAAACTGCAGCATTTGGATAGAATTTAAGTTTTGAGAATTAAAAGAGCTAAAATTAAGGAGGATTGTTTGTTCATGCTGAATTGTGAAATACACAGTTCGGGGGTGAGGTTGGCAGAGGGTCAGTTCTGTTCATCAGCTTTGCACACTTGCCAATGTTCTTTCCTTTCTCTCAGGGCAAAATGATCAGAGCTGGGAATAGTAGAGGAACAAATCACTCTAACCAAACTCACAAGGGACTGATTTCTAATTAAAAATGCCTTTTATTATTTGTACTAAGAAATGTAAATGTCATGTAGTTGATAATATTCCTGTCAGGTAATCAGTGCATCCTTTTACCAATAGTAAAAATACCCTTAGGAAAGGCATTCAATTTCATGAGGCTTCTCAGTGGCCCTAGATCAAAGAAAAGGGAGTCCAATAATGTTCACTCATTTATTCCTTATTCTACTGAGTGCTTATTATGTGGCAGGCCTGTGACACTAAGGGAATAGCACTGGGAGAGACAATGCTCCCTTACCCCAGTGGAGATGAACAGGCAAGCAAACCAGAATGCCCGCTCTGCTTGATACAGGCATTCTCCCATCTCCTTTGATCACTTTGGACAGTAAGTACTCTCCATCCCAGACTTGCCTTTTTCCCGACTCCATGCAGACCAATTCCATTCTCTTTTGATGGTTGCATCTTGGAAATTTTATAATTCATTAGACCACAGCTAAGAGAGATCCAGCCCTCCATGTTAAAAATTTGGGAGCCATTGTAGTCCCTTAAAGAATTTTGGGAAATGACATGTTCTCACCAGAAAGTCACTTGTTAGTCCTATGTTGAAATGAACTATTTGTGCAGATGAGTAATCTCATGCTTTTTGTGGTTCTTACTTAGTAATTGATTCTCAGTGGGTGACTTTTTCTTGTCTCAGTGCCAGATTCCAAGATACACGCTATTTGGTGCCTGTAGGAAGCTCTTTCCCAACCAGGTACAGAATAAACCATGATTTTTATCCAGGAAAGTCATCAGAACAAAAGGTTTCTATAATAAGTCTAGATACAATATCTTTGTGCTGTCTCTTTTGCCTTTAATTAATTGACAATAACCTGGATTGGCTTTATTTGACAAAGAAATGGCCATTCTAAGAAAATAGTTTAAAGATTGAAGATTCATAATCTCATCCTCTGCCTTGAGGACTCAATGAACAAACCAGCTGCTGGCTGTTGGAGATATGATTCCTTTTCCAGATAGGAGATTTATTAAGAGATGACTTAATTACACCTTTCAGAACCCATCATTATGTGAGGAAAATACTTTGTGTAAAGCTTCACATGCTTTTGTATCTATTCTGGACAAGACAATTGGGCTGCATTACCATACAAAAGAGCTAGATTTAGACTTTGAGGAGAATTTCCTGACTTTGAGGATTGGGAAACATTAAAACATGTTACTCAGAATGGATAAGAATCCCCAAGAACATTTTTAGGAAGTTGACAACTATCATTCTATAAGGTTGGAGTGGGCGCACTGCCACCATGTATGAAGATGAGCATTAAGCTTGTAAAGAGGTTAAGAATGTAGGCTTTACACGACTGCCTTCGGCTCAGGTCATGATCCTGGAGTCCCGGGATCGAGTCCTGCATCGGGCTCCCAGCTCGGCAGGGAGTCTGCTTCTCCCTCTGACCCTCCTCCCTCTCATGTTCTCTGTCTCTCATTCTCTCTCTCTCAAATAAATAAATAAAATCTTTAAAAAAAAAAAAATTAAAAAAAAAAAAAAAAAGAATGTAGGCTTTACAGTCAGACTTCAGCTGCTGTTTTGTTTTACCAAAGAAAGACCAAATCAACTTTTTTCAGCTGTAAAAGTGTAGAAGTACTTCATGGGGCTTATCCCAGGATTAGGAAATAAGGGCAAAATGCCTGGTATAGTAGCTACACATAGTATGTGCTCAGTAAGTTATATTGCAGATTCTACAACCTTGGATAGCACAATGAAATCTAATTAGTTTGGGCCCTGCTAATTGAAAGTTTATTACATTATTTGCTCTCTTTCATATGCATCTCTCACAGTGATGATAACCCATTAAGTGACAATGCATAAAAATGTTATTGTAAACTGATATCCTATACATATGAAATTATGGACTTCATTTTTTGATAATCTTTGTGAAAAATTTGTTGACAATTCACAAAATTGTCTGGAAATTGTCTCCTTTATCATTGAAAGCCTATTAAAATGTTATGGTAGAAAGAGGATATTAAACTGATTTAAGAAAACAAACTTTTTAAACACCTAGCACCTGTTTGCTTCTAAACAGTCTGCCAATCATAAGTGATCCTTATCTCTTCACTAAAACCTTCACTTCTCAACATGAGGTGTTGAAGTGTAACAACCCTGTATTTTTTCAAATACTTCAGAAATGTGTCTTTCCTCACAGTTGACTAGAGGTGGTTTAATTTGTTTTATGGCATCATTTTTCTACAGGACAGAAATGAAATGATATAACGTCAAAGTCTGTGCCTGGTAGGCACCCCCAAAAACACACATACACGATCCCCAGCAATAATTTGGCTGAGAAAATTGCTCACAGGTTCAGTCAGTTCCTAAGTATATTTAAAAAAAAGGAAAAATTGATTCTCTTTCATTTTTCCATTCCCATTCCACCCCTTCTCCCAGCCAATTAACAGCAATCAATCCTTTAATTAGCCAACATCTGCTGGACACCTGCTCCTGCCTGGCACTGTGTTAAATACCGTGTGGGATACAGAGCAGACCTGATGGGATGCACCACTAATTGGGGAGCAAAATGCCCTTAGTATGAGGTGGGGGGAGCCAGGGAATGGGAAATGACTAGTCAATGGATACAGTTTCTTTTGGTAATCAATGTTCCAGAATTACCGGCACTAGTTGCACAACATTGTGAAGGTACTAAAAGCCACTAAATTATACACTTGAAAATGGCTACAAGGGTGACTGGTATGTTAGACAAATTTTATACCACAGAGAAAACAGCAACTAATAAGACCCAAATACCTGGTAGAATTAGAATCGGTAGGGAGCAGTAATTGTCCAGTACAGGCTAGGGTCATCAAGCAAGACCTTACAGATGAATGGGAACCCAGCCAGGTCTTGAAGTTCATAAACTCAAAAATGTATAAGGGACAGGTATATGATATAAATAATTAAATGAGTAAAGCTGCCAAGTGTGAGATTCAAACACAATTTGTTTAACAAAAGTCAAGGACCGTACTCTGCTTTCTCTTGAGTCAAGAAGGCTTTCTCTGTGTAGCTTCCATTTCCTCATTGTGAACATAGATGTGGATGTCAAGAAACAGGAGTTCAAGTGGAGGAGTAAACCTCATACACTATTGAGAGGAATGTAAATTGGTGAAGCCACAGTGGAAAACCGTATGGAGTTTCCTCAAAAAATTAAAAATGGAAATACCCTATGATATAATAATTCCACTACTGTATATTTATCCAAAGAAAAATTAAACACTAATTTGAAAAGATATATGTACCCCTATGTTTATTGCAGCATTATTTACAGTAGGCAAGATCCTGAAGCAACCCATGTCTATTGATAAAGGAATGGATAAAAAAGTTGTGGTATGTATGTATATGCATACACACCCAGTGGAATATTATGTATATATACACCATGGAATATTACTCAGCCATCAAAAAGAATGAGATCTTGCCATTTGTGACAACATGGATGGACCTAGAGGGCATTATGCTAAGTGAAATAAGTCAGAACAACAAGTGCTATATGATTTCATTTATATGTCAAATATAAAAAATAAATGAATAAACAAAAAGCATAATCAGACCTATAAATACAGAGAACAAACAGATGGTTGCCAAAGGGGAGGAGGTGGGGGGGATGAGCAAAACAGGTGCAAGGGAGACAGGGTCAGAAGCTTCCATTTTTGGAATAAATAAGTCATGGGAATAAAAGGTACAGCAAAGAGGATTTAGTCAATGGTGCTGGAATAGTGTTGTATGGTGACAGATGGTAGCTACATCTGTGGTAAACGTAACGTAATTGTTGAATCACTATGTTGTATACCTGAAAGTAATGTAACATTGTATGTTGAGTATACTCAAATTTTAAAAAAAAAGAATGAAACATGCATTTCATGTCAAAGAGACAGAAGTGACAGAGAAGGTGGAGCGAGAGAGAGTGCCTACCTGAACTGGGCCAGCTGTAGACACACTAGATATGCTGCCACAAAGCCCCTCAGTGCTCCAATTGTTTCTCAGTCTTTTCATGTAAATTGTATTTTAATTGAATCAATTTGAAATGTAACATTGTATAAATTCAAAGTGTACAGTGTGTTACTTTGATACATTTATGTATTTTAACATGATTGCAGTATAGCCATATTTATCACATTACATAATTATACTCCCACGTTGTCTACATCTGTAATACTAGGCATTAGATCTCTAAAGGCTTATTTACTAATTATAAGTTTGTACTCCTAAACACTATAAATCTTTCCCCACTCACCCCTTCATTCCCTGGTAAACACCATTTGTTTTTTACAAGTTTAATTTTTTTTAGATTATACATATGTGATAGTATACAGTACTTGTCTTTCTCTGACTCATCTCACTTAGCATAATGTGCTCAAGGTCCACCCATGTTGTTGCAAATGGCAGAATAGCCTCCTTTGCCATAGAGGTACAATATTCCATGGTTTATAGATCACATCTTTATATCCATTCATCTATTGATGGGCATTTGTTTACATATTTTGACTATTGTGAATAATACTATGATAAACATAGGAGTGTACATATCTAGCCAAAATCCTGTTTTCATTTCCTTTGGGTATATTCCCAGAAGTGAAAGTGCTGGATCATATATATGGTAGATGTATTTTTATCTTCTGAGGAACTTCCATGTCGTTTTCCATGCTGGTTGGACCAGTTTACATTTCCATCTACATTGTATAAGGCTTTCCTTATCGCCACATTCTCCCCAGCACCAAGTCTCTTGTCTTCTTGACATTAGCCTTTGTAACAGGATGTGAAAGGATATCTCATTGTGGTTTTTGCATTTCCTCAATGATTAGTAATGAGCATTTTTCATGTGCCTTTTGACCATTTTGCTGTCCTCTTTGGAAAAATAATTTTTCTGGCCATTTTTTTCAAAGATTTTATATATTTGAGAGAGAGCAAAAGAGAGAAAGAGAGCACACACGGGGTGGGGGAGGGGCACCCCCCTACTGAGTAAGGAGCCTGTTGTAGGACTTGATCCCAGGACCCTGGGATCATGACCTGAGCCAAAGGCAGATGCTTAACTGACTGAGCCACCCCGGCACCCTTTCCTGGCCATTTTAAAATCAGATTGTCTTTTGTTATTATGAGTTCCTTACATATTATGCATATTAACCCTTTATCTGATTTATGTCTTGTAAAAATGTTCTCCTATTCTGTAGGTTGTCTTTTCATTTTGTTAACTGTTTTGCTATGCAAAAGCTTTTCAGTTTGAGGTAGTCTGATTTGTTGATTTTTGCTTTTGTTTTTTTGTGGTTTTGGCATCACATAAAGGAAGATCATTGCCAAGATCTATATGATGAGCTTCTTTCCTACATATTCTTCTAGGAGTTGTATGGCATCAGGTCTTATGTTTATGTCCTTGATCTGTTTTCATTTAATTTTAGTGAGTGGTGTGAGAGTCCATTTTCATTGTTCTGCATGTGTCTCCCAATTTTATCCAGCACCATTTGTTGAATAAACTGTCCTCTCCCCATTGAGTGTTTTTGGCTCTGTTGTCAAATGTATAGAGGACTATACATGCTAGAAATTTAATTCTAGGCTCTCTATTTTGTCCTTTTGGTCTGTGTGTCTATTCTTGTGCCCATTACATACTGTTTTTATTCCTGTCTTTGTAGTATAGTTCAAAATCTGGAAGCATGATCCCTCCAGCTTTGTTCTTTTTCCTCAGGATGGCTTTGACTATTTGAGGTCTTTTGTTGTTCCACACAATTTTTAAGATTTTTTTTTTTTTTTGTAGTTCTATGAAGGATATCTGTTATTTTGGTGGAGATTGCATCAAATTTGTAGATGGCTTTGAGTACTATGGCCATTTTAACAATATTCATTCTTCTGAACCATGAACACAAGATGCCTTTCCATTTATGGATCAATTTCTTTCAGCAAATTTGTCATTTTTAATGTACAGATGTTTCACTTCCTTGCTTAAATTTATCCCTCAGTAGTTTACTGGTTTTTGGTGCTATTGTGCATGGGATAGCTTTCTTTATTTCTTTTTCAGATACTTTAGTGTAAAAAAGTGCAACTGATTTCTTTGTTGATTTTGTAACATGCCATGTTACTAAAATTGTTAATTTATATTTTTTGATGGATTCTGGGATTTTCAATATAGAAGATCCTATCATCAGGAAACAGCAACAGTTTTATGTCTTCCTTTCCCACTTGGATGCCTTTTACTTCTTTGTCTTGAGTAATTGCTCTAGCTAGAACTTCCAGTACTGTATATGTTATTGTTGTTTTTGTGAATATCGTTGACATACAATATTATTAATTTTAGGAGTACAGCATAGTGATTAGACAATTCCATATGGGACTCAGTGCTCACCACCATAAGTATAGTAACCATCTGTCACCAGACAAAATTATTACAATATTAATGACTCTATTTCCTGTGCTGTACTTTTTATCACATCTTTGTTTCATTTAGTTCTTTCCCTAAAATTTTACCTTGCCTTTTCATTGAGTATATTTACTTTTCTCCTCATTTTGTGTGAATTTCTGTGTATTAGAGGAAACCACTGCCTCTCCCAATCTTGAAGGAGTACCTTGTGTAGGAATGTTTCCTGTGTAGACTATGGCCTGGCCACATAGGCTGGGGTTCCTCCAGTAGTGTGCACCTCGGCCACTCTTGTGGGACAGCAGGGGGTGAAGTGGATGTACACCAGGTGCTTTCTCAGGGGAAGGCCTGGATAGATAGTTGGGGTGGGTGCATGCTGGGGCCACCCTGGTGGGATGGCTGGAGCTGAAGCGTCTATGGGATATCTGGTTTTGGCATGCTATGATCCAGGGCCATTGTGGTGGGTGTGGGAAAGGGTCTGCTTTGGGGGAACAGCAAGACATAGTGTGGGCTAGGGGTCCAGGGCTCACTGAGATGGCAGGCTGCCTAGGGTGTCCAGACTCTGCCTCCATCTGGGCTGTCAAGTTAAACGGGGAACACAGATAATGGTATTCATCACCACCTCTGATCCCAGAGAGCTTTCCAGCATTTGGTCCACCATTTGGTGGATGCTCTGAGGTTAGTAAATGGGTTTCTTTTGTTTAATGTCTAGTTGCTCTTTAAACCATTTTTTGGGGGGCGCCCGGGTGGCTCAGTCAGTTGGGTGTCTGCCTTTGGCTCAGGTCATGATCCCGGGGTCCTGGGATCGAGCCCTGCATCTGACTCCCTGCTCAGCGGGAGCCTGCTCCTCCCTCTCCTCCCCACTTACGCTCTCTCTCACTATCTCTGTCTTTCTCAAATGGATAAATAAAATCTTAAAAAAAAAAAAACTAAACTACTTTCTTTTTTTGGCCAAGCCCCAAGTTGCAAATCTGCATGCAGGCCCCTCAGTGATATCCCTCCTTGCTGCTGTTCCTAGCATCAGGAGTAGAGTTCCTGTCATTACCATGTCTTTGTCTCTAATGCCATTTTGTATGTGGTTCCTCTATTCTTTGCTTTGCATAAGCTACTCAATCACCTTTTAGATACTTAGGAGGAATTGCTCTATATGTAGGTATGGACTCTGAGTCTGTGAGAGGAGGTGACTTCTGGATGTTCCTATGCTGCCATCTTGGACACCTTCTTCCGTCCAGTACTGTATTTAATAGGAATGGTCAAAGTGGGCATCCTTGTCTTGTTTCTTATTTTAGAGGAAGTGCTTCAGTTTTTCTCCATTCACTATAATGTTAGTTATAGGTTTGTCGTATATGGCCTTTATTATTATTGAGGTAGATGGCTTCTTTATCCAGTGTGGGGTTTTTTTGTCTATCATGAAAGGATGTTATAGTCTGTCAAACTTTTTTCCACATCTATTAGATAATCTTGGGATTTTTATCTTTCATTTTATTGTGATGCATTACATTTATTGATTTGCATATGTTGAACCATTTTTTTGCATCTCAGGGATAATCCCACTTGGTCCTGGGGTGTAATTCTTCTAACTTACTCTTGAATATACTTGCAGAATTTCTCAAAAAATATTAACTGAATTCATCAGTGGTATTTATCAGGGTATAATTTTCTTCAGGTATCTTTAGTTTTGGTATCAAGGTAATGCTGGTTTCAAAGAAAAAGTTTGGAAGTGATCCCTCCACAATGATTTTGGAAGAGTTTGAGGAAGATTGGTGTTAATTCTTGAAATGTTTGGTGGAATTCTCCAGTGAAGCCATTTAGTCCTGGAGTTGTCTGTGTTCGAAAGTTTATGATTACTGATACAATTTTTTACTTACTATTAGTTCAGACTTTCTATTTCTTCCTGATTCAGTCTTTGTAGGTTGTGTGTTTTTAGAAATATATTTATTTTTTCTTGGTTATGTAATATGTTGGCATATAATTTTTTTCAGTAGTCTCTTGAAATTCTTTGCATTTCTCTAGTATTAGTTGTAATGTCTCCTTTTATTTCAGATTTTGAGTCCTCTTTTTTCTTAGCCTAGCTAAAAATTTGTCAGTTTTATCTTTTTGAAGAACCAGTTCTTAGTTTTATTGATCCTTTCTATTGTTTTTCTGGTCTCTGATGTTTTCTCCTTCTGCTAACTTTGGCATCAATTTTTAAGTTTTTCTAGTTCCTTGAGGTGTAAAGCTAGGTTGTATAGTGGAGAATTTCTTAATCTGAGGAGTTTATTGGTATAAACTTTCCCCTCAGAACTGCTTTTGTTGCATCTCATAAGATTTGATATGTTACTTTCATTTTCTTTCGAAGATAATTTCCTTTTGTTTTCTTCTTTGACCCATGGGCTTTTTTTAAGTGTGTTGTTTAGTTTGCACATATATGTAGATCTCTTCACTTTGCTGATTTTTTTCATACTAATTGTCATCAGAAAAGACAGTAGTTATGATTTCAGTCATCTTAAATTTGCTGAGAATTGTTTTGTGGCCTATCACATGATCTATCCTGGAGAAACATCTATGTACACTTAAGAATGTGTATTCTTTTTTTGGGTGAAATGATCTGTGTCTCTTAAGTTTATTTGTTGTAATGTGTGATTCACTTCCAATGTTTTCATGTTGATTTTCTGTCTGAGTGATCTACCCATTGCTGACAGTGGAGTATTAAAGTCCCCTAGTACTATTGTATTGCTATATGTTTCCCCTTAAGACCTGTTAATATTTGCTTAATACATTTTTCGGTGCTCAGGTGTTGGGAGCATACATATTTATGATTGTTATATCTTCTTGATGTATTGACCCCATAATTGTATAATGACCTCCTTTGTTTTGTTTTGTTTTGTTTGGCTTCAAGTCTATTTAGTCTGATGTTAAGTCTAGTTATGTCTGCCTTTTTTTTTTTTAGCTTCTGTTTGCTTAGACTATCAATTTCCATCCTTTTCCTTTTAGTCTAGGAGTCTCTTTAGCGCTGAAATGAGTCTCCTGCAGCATAATTTGGGTCTGGTTTTTCCTCCAACCTGCCACCTTGTGCCTTTTGATTGGTGAGTTAAATCCATGTACATTTAGGGTGATGACTGATGTGTCAAGAGTTACTGTTGACATTTTATCTTTTGCCTTTGATTATTTTTTCATATTTTTTCTTTCTGTTCCTGTATACCTTGAGTAACTTGTGGTTTTCCATGGTGATTTGTTCAGTCTCCCATCTTTATGATGTTTGTGTGTCTGCTGTAGATTTTTGTGTGTGGTTATCATGAGATTCAAATGTAGCATATCATAGATTAAATACTCCTTTTCTGCTGATAGCAGCTTATCTTCTCTCACCTATAAAGGCTCAATCCTTTTATTCTTCCCCTTCTATATATTTGATGTCACAAATTATCCCTTTTAATACTTGTTATCAAGTTGTAGTAGCTATAGTTACTAATGCTCTTTTCTTTTAACCTTTATGCTATAATTTTATAGTACACTTTCCTAAAAATTTTCTAATTCTGACCACCTAGCAGTAATCAGAGTTTTGTAAAGTTTTTGTGTGTGTTTCAGCTTGAAGAGCTTCTTTAAATATTTCTTGTAAGACAGTTCTAATGGTGTTGAACTCCCTCAGCTTTTGTTTGTGGGTGGAAGCCTTTATTTCTCCTTTAATCTGAAAGATAACTTTGCTAGATAGAGTATTGTTAGCTGGCAATTTTTATTTTTTAATGGTTTGAATATGTCATTCCACTGTGTCCTGGCCTGTAGAGTTTCTGCTGTGAAATCTGCTGTTAGCCTAATGGGGGTCCCTTTGTAGGTTGCCTTCTTTCCCTGACTGCCTTTAAAATTCTTTATAACTGACTTGACAGCTTTAATATATTGTGTTTTAGAGGAGGTATTTTTGTCTTGAGATAATAAAGTGTTCTATTAGCTTCTTACCCAGTTCCTTCCCCAAGTTTGGGAAGTCTCTGCCCCCTTCTCCCTCTCTTCTGCTTCTGGTATACCTATTAATCTTAAATTGGCTTTTCTTTTTTTTATTTAAATTAGAGTTAGTTAACATATAGTATATTATTAGTTTCATGGTAGAGTTTAGTGATTCATCAGTTGCATATAACCCAGTGCTCATTACATCAAGTGCTCTCCTTAGTGACCATCATCCAGTTAGCCCATCTCCCCCCAACATCTCCTCTAGCAACCCTCAGTTTGTTCCCTATAGTTAAAAGTCTCTTATAGCTTGCCTCCCTCTCTGTTTTTATCTTACTTTATTTTTCCTTCTCTTCCCCTATGTTCATCTGTTTTGTTTCTTTGATTTCATGTATGAGTGAAATCATATGGTATTTGACTTTCTCTGACTGATTTTACTTAGAATAATACACTCTAGTTCCATCAGTGTTGTTGCAAATGGCAAGATTTCATTTTTTGATGGCGGAGTAACATTCCATTGTATATATATACACCACATCTTCTTCTGTCGATGGACATCTGGGCTCTTTCCATATTTTGGCAATTGTGGACATTGCTGCTATAACCATTGGGGTGCATTTGCCCCTTCAGATCACTATGTTTGCATCTTTTGGGTAAATCCATAGCAGTGCAATTGCTGGGTCATAGGGTAGCTCCATTATTAACTTTTTGAGGAACCTCCATACTGTTCTCCAGAGTGGCTGTCCCAGTTTACATTCCCACCAACAGTATAAGAGGGTTCCCCTTTCTCCATATCCTTGCCATTAAGTTGGCTTTTCTGATGGAGTCTCGAAGTTGTCATGGTATTTATTCATTTTTTAAATCTCAAGTCTCTTTCCTCTTCCCCCTGAATTATTTCTAATTCCTATTTTTGAGCTCTTATTCTACATATGATCTACTCTCTTTCCAACCCTTTCTAATGCTTTCTTCTTTTCATTTATCCAGTTCTTCAGCTCCACCATTTCTGTTAGATTGCTTTTAGACTTTCAGTTTCTTTGGTAAAGTACTCCTTTTCTGTAATCTTACTCATGAGATCATCATGTTGCTTTGTTGGGTTTTCTTGTAGTTTGTTGAATTATTTCATAATAGCCATTTTTTAAGTATTTATCAGTTATACCTCGAATAGTTCGTATCTTTGGTGGGGGATGGTGGAAAATGGTCATTTTGTGGTACCATATTTCTGCCTAGCTACATCAGGTGTGTACTCCTTTGAAAGCAGCAGCAGCACTTTACATCAAAAAGTCTCATTTTTGTTTTTTTATGTTTTCCAGAAGGTGGCACTGTCACACAGGTTTAGTTTCTTCTGCCAGAACTGACTGGCTGCTAAGGTTGGGACGGTGTGCCCAAAAAATGAAATAAATAAAACTGGGGGAGAACCGAAACAAAAGGGGGGGTGGTGTTGACAGATTGGATGGGTATTCCTAGAGGTCCATGGGTAGTCCTCTTGCCAGAATCCTAGGGCAAACACTAGGAAAGTTTTTCTACAGTTCTCTTGGTCTGTCTTTGCTTTCCTTTGCCGCCCCACCAGTCACCGCAAGCTCTCCTGGGAGAGAACAGTAGGTCTCTTTAGTTAGAGCAGGCACAGCTGCACATACTCCCACTCAGTGCCTTCTCCCTTTACCTCCTCTGCCAAAAAAGTAGCTGAGGGAGTGCTTCCCCTCCCCTGGCTCTATAGGCCCTTTGAGATAGACTCCACCCACTTTCAGGTATACAGATGGAGGGATTTTCCGGGGTCGTGGCGTGCTTTTGTCTGGTCATCGATATCCAATTAATTGTAAATCATAGGGGGGCTAAAAAGGAAAGACTTATGCTCCTATAATGGCATTATCACGCTTCACTCTTACAATGGTTAAAGATAAGCCAAAAATTAGAAGTAATTTTCCAGTTTTGAGACATAATTGACATGCATCACCAAGTTTAAGGTGTACAGTATTTAGGGACGCCTGGGTGGCTCAGTAGGTTGAGCTTCTGCCTTCGGCTCAGGTCATGATCCCAGGATCCTAGAATCGAGTCCGCATCAGTCTCCTTGCTCAGCGGGGAGCCTGCTTCTCCCTCTGGCTGCCGCTCCCCCTGCTTGTGCTCTCAGATACTGACAAATACTCTCTGACAAATAAATCTTTTAAAAAATAAAGTGTACAGCATTTGAGTTACATATATGAAGTGATTACCATAAAAAGTTTAGTTAACATCTACCATAAAAAGAAAAAAAAACATATCCTTGTAATGAGAACTCTTCGGATGTACCCTCATAATAGTGTTGTATGATATGTGATCATTATTAACTGTAGTCATCATGTTAAGCATTGCATCCCCAGTACTTACCTGGCTTATAGTTTATATTTTGACTGCTTCCATCCAATTCCCCTTTTTAACCCCCTACCGACCGACTTCTAGTAAACACAAACCTGATCACTTTTTCAATGAGTTTATTTTTGTTCAAATTCCACATGTGAGATCATACAGGATTTTTCTCTGATTTTTTTCACTTAGTATCATGTCCTCAAGGTCCATCCATGTTGTCTCAAATGGCAGGATTTCTTCATTGTTTATGGTTGGATGATTCCATTGTGTTTGTGTGCATATATATAAACATAAACATATATATACCACAGCTTCTTTATCCATGATCCACAGATGGATAATTGGGTTGTTTCCATGTGTTGGCTATTGTAAATAATGCTGCAATGAACGTGGAAATACACACTATTTTTTTTTTCAAGTTAGTGATTTTGTTTTCTTCAAACAAAGTTCCAGAAGCTAAATTGCTGGATCATATATTCAAATAAAAATAATTCTATTTTTAATTCTTTGAGGAACCTCCGTACTGTTTTCCATATGGCTGCACTAATTTGCATTCCTACCACCAGTAACAATGTACAAGGGTTCCCTTTTCTCCACATTCTAACCAGCATTTGTTACTTCTTGTCTTTTTTATGTACCTATTCTAACAGGTATGAGGTGATATCTCATTGTGGAATTCATTTGCATTTCCCTAGTGATTGATAATGTTGAGCATCTTTTCCTGTACCAGTTGGCCACTCATCTATCTTCTTCAGACAAATGTCTTTTTGAGTTCTTTCCTGCTTTTTAATCAGATTGGGTTTTTTGCTTTTGAATTTTATGAGTTTTTGGTATATTCTGTATATTAACCTCTTATCAGATAGGATTTGTAAACATTTTTTCCCCATTCCATAGGTTGTATTTTCTTTTTGTTAATTGTTAGCTGTGCAGAAACTTTTTAGTTTGATGTCTTGTTTATTTTTGCTTAGGTTACTTGTGCTGGAGGTGCCCTATCCAAAAAGTTATTGCCAAGACCCATGTCAAGGAGCTTTTCTTCCCTTGTTTTCTTCTAGGAGATGTACAATTTCAGGTCTTATATTTAAGTCATTCATCCATTTCAAATTTTTGTGAGTGGTATAAAATACAGGTCTACTTGCACTCATTTTCATGTAGACATGAAAGTTTGCTAGCAGCATCTGTTGGAGAGACTGTCTTTTCTCCATAGAGTATTGGTTCCCTTGTCAAATATTAGTTGACTACACTTGGGTTTTAGATAGCTCCTCAGTTCAGTTCCATTGGTCTCTGTGACAGTTTTTATGCCAAGACCATACTGTTTGGATGACAATAGCTTTATAGTATAGCTTGACATCACTAAGAGTGATGCTTCCTGCTTTGTTCTTTATTCTCAGGTTTACTTTGGCTATTCAGGATGATTTGTGGTTCTACATATGTAAAAAATGTCATTGGAATCATGAGGATTGCATTGAATCTATAGGTGGCTTTTTTTTTTTAATATGAAATAATTTAATTAGGTCTTCACATTCTGATTTACATTTTTGAAAACTGAGCCTACCTGGTACAGTGAGAAAGAGGTGATTGTCTTTTACCTATGTTTTTATTATGTTCAATTAGCCAACATATAAGTACATCATTAGTTTTTTATGTAGTGTTGATTGATTCATTAGTTGTATAGAACACCCAGTGGTCTTCACCACATGTGCCCTCCTCAATACCCATCACCCAGTTACACCATCCCCCCCACCTTCTCCCTTCTGTAACCCTCAGTTTGGTTCCTGGAGTATAGATGGCTTTTGGTATTACTGACATTTCAGCAATGTTCTTAAAATTAATGAACATAGATACTTTTACATTTATTTGTGTTTTTTTCAATTTGTTTCATCAGTGTCTTAGAAAAGAGCTCTTTCACCTCCTTAAATTTATTCTTAAGTATTTTACTGTTTTGGATGCTATTATAAATGGGATCATTTTATTTTTTCAGATAATTTATTTATATAGAAACACTACTGATTTTTCTGTTAATATTACTGAATTTGTTGTTTAGATCTAACAGTTTTTTGGTGGAGGTTTAGGATTTTCTTGTCTGATTGCCATGGCTAGAACTTGCAGGACTCTGTTGAATAAGGTTGGTGAGAGTGGGCACTGTCATCTTGCTCCAGATCTTAGAGGAAAAGCTTTCAACCTTTCACCATGGGGGATGATGATAGCTGTGGGCTTGTCATATGTGGCCTTTATTATGTTGAGGTACATTCCTCCCTGTACCTAATTTGTTGTTACCATGAAAGGGTATTGAATTTCATCAGATTTTTTTTGCATCTATTTAGATGATTTTTTCTTTCATTCTATTAATATGACATATCATATTGATTGATTTGCCTATGTTAAACCATTCTCCCAACCCAGGGATAAATCCCACTTGATCATGGTCAATGATCAATGATTCTTTTACTGTTCTGCTGAATTCATTTACTACTATTTTGAGTATTTTGCATGTATATACTAGAAGGATACTGGCCTATAGCTTCCTTTTCTTGTAGTGTCCTTCTTTGGCTTTGGTATCAAGATAATGCTGGCCTCATAAAATGAGTTTGGAAGTGTCACCTCTTCCTCAGTTTTTTGGAGTTTGAGGAGGATTGCTCTTAATTCTTCTTTAAATGTGTGGTAAAACTCACCAATGATGCCATCCAGTCTTGGGTTTCTCTTCATTTGAATCAGTAATCAAAAATATCCAATTTCCTTTCTAGTAATTGGTATGTTCAGATTTTGTTTTGTCATTATTTAGTCATGGTAGTTTGTATGTTCCAAACAATTTTTCTTTCTTCTAGGTGGTCCAGTTTCTTGGCATATAGTTGTTCACAGTAGCCTCTTAGCATTCTTTTTATTACTATGGTAGCAGTTGTCATGTCTTCACGTAGTTTAGAATGTTTTTGATTTGGTCCTCTCCTTTTCCTTCATTAGTTTAGCTAAAGAGTTGTCAGTTACCTTCTTGTCAAAGAAGACTTTTAATTTTCTTAATTTGTTCTATTGTTTTCCTGTTCTCTATTTCATTTAGTTCTCTTCTAATCTTTATTGTTCACCTTGGGCTTAGCTTCATTTGGGAGCTTCCTTTTATCTTAATGTGTGCATTTATTGCAATCAACTTCTCTTTATATCTGGGTTTAGTGCATCCCTTGTTACTTCTGCTTTAATTTTTTCTTTGATCCCTTGATTGTTTAGGAGAGTGTTATTCAATTTCTATGTATTTGAATTTTTTTAATTTAATTTTATTATGTTAGTCACCATACAGTACATCATTAGTT
>NC_138375.1:101407212-101433044 GCF_054177405.1 Leptonychotes weddellii | reverse complement strand
TCCCCTCTAGAACCCTCAGTTTGTTTCTCAGAGTCCATAGTCTCTCATGGTTCATCTCTCCCTCCGATTCCCCTCCCGCTTCATTTTTCCCTTCCTTCTCCTAATGTCCTCCATGCTATTCCTTATGTTCCACAAATAAGTGAAACCATATGATAATTGACTTTCTTTGCTTGACTTATTTCACTTAGCATAATCTCCTCCAGTCCTATTCATCCTTTCTGATGGCTGAGTAATATCCCATTGTATATATGGACCACATCTTTATCCGTTCATCTGTTGAAGGGCATCTTGGCTCTTTCCACCGTTTGGCTTATTTCTAGTTTCATACCACTGAGGTCAGAGAAGATATTTGGTATGATTTCAATCTAATTGAATTTGCTAAAACTTATTTTATGGTTTAACATTTGGTCTATACTAGAAAATATATCGTGTGCTTATGAAGAGTGATCTGCTGTGAAGGTCAATTTGCTGTATAGTGTTCCAATCTGCTGTGTTCTTTTTATTTTTCTAAAGATGTATTTATTTTAAGGGGGAAGGAGCTGAGGGAGAGGGAGAATCTCAAGCAGACTCCCTCCTGAGTGAGGAGCCCAATGCAGGGCTCTATCCCATAACCGTGAGATCATGACTTGAGCCAAAATCAAGAGTTGGATGCTTGAACGACTGAGCCACCCAGGTGCCCCTCCGATTTGCTGTGTTCTTATAAATTCTCAGTTTGGAGGAACTATCCATTGTTGAGAATAGAGTATTAAAGTCCCCATCTATTCTTATAGTGCTATTTATTTCTCCATTTAGCTCTATTTTGCTATATGTATTTAGATGCTCTGATGGTGGGTGCATAAGTATTTACAATGATTATCCCTTCTTGATGGAGTGACACTTTTATAATAAATAGAGTATTTATACATCTTCCTTGTCTCTTTTACCATTTTAAGTTTAATGTCTGATGAGGTATGGGTACCCCTGCCTGCTTTTTTTGGTTACCATTTGCTTGAAATAACTTTTTCCATCCCTTCACTCTCAGTCTATGTGTGCCTTTAAGACTAAAGTGAGTCTCTTCTAAGCAGCATGTTCTTAGATTTGGATTTTTATCCATTCAGCCATTTTATGTCTTTTAGAGAATTTAAGCCATTTAAATTTGAAGTACTTAATGATAAGTAAAGACTTACTATGGCTTTTTTTGTTTGTTGTTTTTTGTTTGTTTGTTGTTTTCTGGCTGTGGTGTAGATCAATTATTCCTCGTTTGTTATCCTGCTATTTTTTGGTATTAGTGTACTTTGGCTTCTTTACCATGTTCCTTTGTATAATTAGTACAGGTTTTTTTTTTTCCTTGTGATTAACATAAGGCTTACATAAAGTATTATAATTTAAAATACTAAAAGCTGGGAATAACTTCAATAGCCTTCCTAAACTTTATATTGCTTGTCCTTCCCCTCACAACTTGGGTTAGTAATGTTACAGTTCACATATTTTAATATTGTTTAACCAGTAGCAGATTACTGTGGTTGTGCTTAGTTTCACTACATTTATTTAACTTTTCAATGGGAGTTGTAAGTAAATTATGTACCACTATCCTCATATTATAGAATCTAATTTTGAATGTGTTTTTGCCACTACCAGTGAGTTTTAAGCTACTTTCTTATGTTTTTATGATGTTAATTAGCATCATTCACCACTCAAACAACTCCTTCTGGCATTTCTTTTAAGACAGGTTTAGTGTTGATTAACTCTGTTTTTGTTTCTTCAGGCATGTCTTTATCTCTCCATTAGTGAAGGACACCTTTGCTGGATATAGAATTCTTGGTTGACTTTTTTTTTTTTTCCTTTGAATATTTTGAATATATCATTCTCTTCTCTCATGGCCTGAAAAGTTTCTGTTGAGAAACCCACCTATAGTCTTTGGATGTTTCCTTGTCTGTAACTTCTCTCTTTTCTCCTGCAGTTTTAGTAATTAAGAGGTGTCTCAGTGTAGCCCTAGCAGGTTAAATCTATTTGGGGTCCTTTGGGCCTCATGGATCTGGATGTCCACTTCTTATATTATCTGTCCCTTTCTCATTTTCTTCTCCTGGAATTCTTATAATGCAGACATTGTTTCTTTTGTGTCAATTAAGTCCTGTAGGTATTCTTTTTTTCCTTTTATGCCTCTGACTTAGTAATTTCAAATGTGTTGTCTTTTCGAATGTTGATTCAGTGTGATGGTGCTTTTGAAGTTCTTTGTTGAATTCTTACGTTTTCAACTTTAAGATTTCTTTGGGGTTTTTAAGTGTTTTTATATCCTTGAACTTCTCACTCTGTTACTGCATTGTTGTTTTTTTAATTTTACTTGTATGTGTGGGGTTTTGTGGTGGTGTTTTTTTGGGGTTTTTTGTTTTGTTTTTTTTTTTCAGTGCAAAATCTTCTCTAAGACAACTGTTCTGAATTCTTTGTATGACAGTTCATAGATCTTCATTTTTTTGGATCAACTATTGGAGCTTTTTAAGCAGTTTCTTCTTACAGAAAGTATAGATTCACTTTGGCAGAGACCATTTTTCACCAGTCAGGTCAGTTGGGTTTTTGGACTTTATGCTGATAATAACCCTGGGTTGATGGGGCTTGCTATTAGGGGCTATTCTGGGGCAAGTTCACTGCCCCAGCTTTAAGGTCAGGGCAAGGTGGAAGGGTACTTCTGACTAGGTAAAGTTAGATAGGACTGCTGCCTTGGTTCACTGCTCTCATGAAACTGTATGATGAACTACACATTGACATGGGTTATTTGGTCAGGCTTGCTAGACAGGACTGAGTACCATATTCAGAGTAGATGGCACAATGAATAAGTTTCTCTGCCTCAGCAGGGTGGAAGGGTGGGCCTTCTTGGCTGCACAGGATATTGTTTGGAAACCTGAATCAGGCAAGACTGTGCACCGAATTCCTTGGCCAGATGTGGCCACTCGTTTTGCTCTGCTCACAGGGAAAGCCATGGGCTGTGCTCTCTCTTCATGGTCTATCACAGGCACGGCTGTTGGACAATCTATGCAGTTTCTTTGTGCTCTGGTTACATTTCTCAGGCAGGTGAGCGGAAGATTGTATTCAACAATGCACAGGGATATAATTTACTTCCCTTTGCCTAGGTTCCAAAGCCCCCAAGGCTTCATGTTGGGGTCTTGACTCAACCCTGACCCATGCCCCCATTGCCAAGCCCAAGAGGGCCACTGGCTTTACATGGTACAAGATTACTTCTGCCTATTGTACTCTCTGCTTGAGCATCATGGGGCAAAATAGCTTCTAGGTGGTCTGGCCAGCCTTGCTTGGTCAGGCATGGCTAGGCTATGACTCAGCTCCCTTATAGGTTGCAAGGCCATCAAAGCTCTTTGATGACCTGAGTCAGGCAGACCCCCATGTTACTTCATTTCCTGGCCTGACTGTGCTACCATGTGTAGATGACCAAAGCTCCTGGTTGGGACTGCTACTTGGGTGCTGGAGGTAAAAACGAAGTCTAACAAGATGTGAGTGTCAGTTATTGAAAGCTCCTCTGCCCTTCTCTGTCACAGTAATAATCCCAGTGATTGAGCCACGCTTATTATCCCACAATTCCTATGGGGTAAGACAGAAGCAGAGGCTTCCAGAAGCAACCCACCATGCTGGAAGAGCTGAAGGTTTAGGCTGGGGTCTCTTTTCCCACTCGAAGAAGTAGGTTCAGGGAGACCTCTAGCCTGATTCTGCATCAGCCTGAGGGAGGGGCAATGCAGTCCTGGGACCATAATGTGAAGCTGTTCCTCTTACGTCTCTAATGCTATCTTGATCTCTGTGGTGCAGGGGGTTGCTTCAACCTCTTCCCTATCTTTAAGAATTCTCCAAAGGCGTCTGTTCCATCCCTAATTGTTTGTTAGTTCTCCTTGTGCAGTGGGACCAAAGTTAAGAATGATCTATGTTGCCATCTTAGTGATATCACTCTAGAAATAACAGTTTTAAAGGTTGGGTCAAAATTTTAAAGGTTTACCAGTTTGGGGGCCAAACATGACACATAGCAATCTCAAGAGGAAATTTGCAAGGACCTTGGATCCAGTCTCTTCACTAGAGGGAGAGTGGACAGGTTTAAGTGGAGGATTTGGGTGTGTGTCGGTCTATGTCTAGGAGGGGATCGTGCCAGAGGGAGTTAATAAGGTAGATTTTCTTCACAGAGAAGGATGAATCATAGGCTACTGTCGTTGTACTGCTGTCCTTTGGATTGTAGTCCTTTGTACTGCTGAAGCTGAACTTCTCCCACATACAGAGAAGGTTAAGCTCATGACTGGAGTAGGAAGGGCCAGGGACAAAACCTTCTCTACATCCACCATGATTTGTCAAGACCATACAATGACACTTGCATAGTTCCAGAATCCTGATGAAGCAGGAGAAAGCTACCATCTGGTCAGGCCAGGCTAATGCCAAGGACTCAAAGACTAGAATATTTGACTACTTATTGTAGTAGCAGCATGAACCTTTGGCTGAGTTCCTGTTCTTTTCTCCAGCTTTAGGTGGCTTTCTGGGGCCCTTCTTGAGGCAAGTATATCCAAATGCTTATTGATTGCTCCTCCTGAATTCTATCTGGAAAGCTAACCTACCAGCTAATCCTGCTCCTCAGCAATCCAGAGTTTTGGCCCAGATTTCACCCAGCTGGCAGCAGAATGACATTTTTCACCACTCTGGTTCATCCAGTTCCACAGAATTGCAACTAGAATCTGGAAGCGAAAGGTCTTATTTAGGAGTTTGAGAATAGAAACCTAAACCCAAATTATAGATATTTTTTAAATAATGAGCTGAAAATGATTTACTGCAGTATGATTTTAGGAGCTGCTTCCCCTCTTTAGAAACAATACCAATTCCTATTATTCTTTCAAAGTGAAGTTGAAGACCTTCCAAGTGTCCCAAATGCTGTTTATGATTTTCCTGGGGGTGGAGAAAGAGACTCAGTTTCCCAGAACATCTTTTAAAAACAAATGGCATTTCAGAACGTGGCATAGCCACTGGATATGTAGGAATACACTGTTTTCCAAAGAGCCTGGGTCATTTTCCATTCCCATCAGTGTTTGAAAATAGTGAATCCTTCACTTTTTAATTTTGTAATGTGATCTTTTGACCCCCCCCCTTCACCCACCTCCAATCCTACCCCCTCCATGTCTGGCAACCACCAGTCTGTTCTTTATATTTTAGAGCTTGTTTTTCTGTTGTTGTTTTAGATTCTACATCTAAGTGACATCATATGGTATTTGTCTTTCTCCATCAGACTTAATTCACTTAGCATAATGCCCTCAAGGTCTATCCATGTGTCGGCACAAATGGCAAGATTTCATTCTTGTTGAACAGTATTCCACTGTGTATATATACACATTTTCCTTTTCCATTTATTTATCCAAAGGCACTTAGATTGTTCCTATATCTTGGCTATTGTAAATAAGGCTGCACTAAACGTGGGGGGTCCATTAGTGTTTTCATTTTTCTTAGAAAATACTCAGAAGTACAACTGCTTGGATCTTTAAATTTTTGAGGAACCTCCATCCTGTTTTCCATAGTGACTGCACCAATTTACACCAATGGTGCATAAGCATTCCCTTTTCTGGACTCCCTCACCAAAACTTTTTTGATATTAGCCATTCTGTGACATGAGAAGTGATATTAATCTGGTTTTGGTTTGCATTTTTCTAATGACTAATGATGCTGAACCCCTTCATATTAATCTGTTTGCCATTTGTAGGTCTTCAGAAAAATGCCTATTCAGATCCTCTGCCCATTTTTAAATCAGATTGTTTCTATTATTGCTATTGACTTGTAGGAGTTGTTCATACATTTTATATATTAACCCCTTGTCAAATTTATGGTTTGGGCATATTTTCTCCCCTTCAATAGGGTGTTGTTTAATTTTGTTGATGATTTCCTTCACTGTGCAGAAGCCTTTTAGTTTGAAATAGTCCCACTAGTTTATTTTTGCTTTGGTTGCTTTTGCTTTTGAAGTCAGATTTTTTTTTAAAAAAACCATCACCAAGACTGACATCAAGGAGTTGATCACCTTTGTTTTCTTCTGGAAGCTTTATGGTTTTGGATCTTACAGTCAAGTCTTTAATCCATTTTGAGTTTATTTTTGTAAATGGTGTAAGTTAGTGAGCCAGTTGCAATCTTTCACAGGAGGCCTATTTTCCCAGCACCATTTATTTATTTATTTTGAAGGGACTGTGCTTTCCCACTGATGACAAATGAGCCAAAAATATACAATTAATTGATCATATATGCATGTATTTGTTTCTGAACTCTCCTGTTCCACTGACCTGTGTGCCTGTTTTTATTCCTGTACCATACTGTTTTGATGACCAAAGCTTTGTAATACAGTTTGAAAGCAAGCAGCATGATGCCTCAGGCTTTGTTCCTCTCAAGATTGCTTTGTGTATTTAGGGTCTTTTGGAGTTCCATGTAAATTTGAGGACTCTTTGTTACTTTTCTGTTAAAAATGGCATTGGAATTTTGATAGAGATTGCACTGAAGTTGTAGATTGCTTTGAGAAGTATGGACATTTTAAGAATATGAATTCTTAAATTCCCAATTCCATGACCAAAGAATAGCTTCTCATTTACTGATCAAAGACACTGATGAAAACAATGTTTTATAGTTTTCACCTCCTTGGTTAAATTTATTCTTAGGTATTTTATTCTGATTCCATTGTCCTCGTTTCCTGAATTGCTCTGCTATTTCCTTATTTGTGTAGAGAAACTCAACAGATTATCATGCAACTTTACTGACTTCATTGATTAGTTCTAGGAGTTTTTTGGTGGAGTCTTTAAGATTTTGTATGTGTGGTATCGTGTCTTCTGCAAATAGTTTTATTTTTTCCTTTCCTATTTGGATGCCTTTTCTTTCTTTTTCTTGCCTTAGTCGTCTGGCGAGGACTTTCAATATTGTGGTGAGAGAAAACATCTTTGTTCCTGATTTTAGAGGCAAAGCTTTTCACCATTGAGTGTGACATTATTTGTGGATTTGTCACATATGGCCTTTATGATGCTGAGGTACATTCCCTCAATACCTACCTTGTTGAGAGTTTTTATCATAAATGGATGTTGAATTTTGTCAAATGCTGCTTCGGCATCTTCACAGAATGGTCGTATGCTTTTTGTTCATGTGGTGCATCACATTAACAGATGGTGAACCATTCTTGCCTCCTTGGAATAAAGCACTTGATCTTGGTGTATGATTCTTTTCATGCATTGTTGAATGGTTTGCTAATATTGTCTTGAGGGGTTTGGGATTTAGTTTCATTAGGGATATCGGCCTGCAATTTTCTTTTCTTCTGGTGTCCTTGTGATTGCAAAGTAATGCTGGCCTCAAAGTTAGCTTGGAAGTGTTTTCTCCTCTTGATTTTTTTTTTGAAGAGCTTAAGGAAGGATTGGTATTAATTCTTCTTTAAAAATTTGATAGAATTCACCAGTGAAGCCTCTGCTTTTGGGCCTTCTTTTGTTGGGAAGTTTTGATTACAGATTCATTCTCCTTGCTAGTAATTGGTTTGTTCTTATTTTCTATTTCTTCACCATTCTGGTTTGGTAGGTTTTTATGTTTCAAGTAATTGCTCTCTTTCTTTTTGTCTTGAGTCTAGCTAAATGTTTGTCAATTTTGTTTTAGATCTTAAGAGAAACAGCTTTTAGTCTCTATTTCTGGCTCACATTGTTCTTCAGTTTTTCTTGTTCCCTGAGGTGTAAATCTGTTAAATTTGGGTAAAAGAAATACACATAATGGTTACCATCTTAGCCATAAGCATATACATTCACCTTGTTATGCGACCAGTCTCAAGAATTCCCTTCATTTTGCAAAATGGAAACTCTTATCTTTCTGTATCTACGAAATTGACTACTGTATATACTTCACAAGTGAAATCATACAGTATTTCTCTTTGTGACTGGTTTATGTAATTTCAAGGTTCATCCATTTGAAGGATGTGTCAATTTCTTTTTATACCTGAATAATCCATTTTATTATGTCTATACCACATTTTGTTAATCCACTCCTCAGTCAAGGGCTATTTGCATTGCATTCCATCTTGTGACTGATGCTATGAACATGGGTGTACAGAGAATACTGAATCTTAACCCTTCATGTGCATAAGGAACTTCCCAAGGAGCCTTGAAATGTATATTTAAGGCCCTGTCCCTGCTTGTGATTCCAGTTTAGTCTGTGTGTAGTGGAGTTTAGAAGTGTGTAAGCCCTTCAGGTAACGCTAATACAAGTAGCCATCCAATGTTGTAACGTTACAATGTCGGATTACAACTCTTGGGCACTAGAGTGTAATCTGATTTGCACCACTGCTCTCTACTGCCCATTTAGCAATGTACATAGTATGAAGAGGACAGGTATGATTTTGGCTTTCTTCCCTTCTTGAACACGTTTTCTATACATTGTTGCATCTCTTGATGTCAAGTGAAACTGAAAGTCACACATGAAGGCCAGCAGTGCCTATAATAACCTTTGGAAAGGGCAGGAATGATCATTCAGAATCAGGCATGAAGAGACATGAACCAGAGCTGTACTGGAGTATAGTGCAAGGCTCAGGTATCCCAAGAGAAATGACAGAGTGTCTCTGGGAAATTCAGAGTGTACACTGAACTTATGACTACTGGCTGATCAAGTCTGAGGGACAGGTGTCCAAGGCTGGAAGCTATATCAGTAACCTAGTTATCAGGAGATTTCTGTGAGCCTTCACAGTCAGCTTGCTGTGTCACCTTGGGCTACTTATTTGAACTGCAGAACCACACTGCCCTACCTAGTAAATTGGAAATGATCTTGTAAGTTTACTAAGAAAAACTCTGGTTCCTGATTGAAGCACAGGCTTCTCCCTAATGTCCGTGTATATAGATAAGAGGTTCAAGATTTCTAAAAATACGGTCACATTGCTATGGTTGAAGTTAAAATACTGGGAGGGAATGGCCCTAAAAATCCAACAAAGAAGAATAAAGGGTGAGGTGTTTGAATCTTTTATGATTTAGGCCATGGGCTTTACATACCCATGAGCATACATAGGTATAGGGGATGAGTGGCCTCAAAAAGGTTGGATTCTGCGTCAACTGGATAGAGGATCCTTTATGGCATTGCAAGCTTGCATCTGCCCTGAATCCAAACAACTTGATGCTAAAATAACCATTTCCAGAAACTTTTATATCTAATTCAGTGTAGAGATGGAGGCAAAGCTAGTTTTATTGCAACCCTGTATCAAGCATGTCTATGAGCACCATTTTTCCAATAGTATCACTTCATTATATTTGTATGGTTGTGTGTGAACATGATCTTTGATGTGACTATTGTAACTAGCTCCTTTAGGGCCTTATCTCGAATCAAGTCCTGCAATAGGTCGTCTTTCCAATGCTTATACAGGCCAAAAGCTAGGCTTCTTACACGAAACAAAGTGTAAATGCACAGGAAAAGTTTTAACCCAGTGAACACACAAATGACAGGGAGAAACTTTGAGTGCTCTGGATGGAAGATCAAACCAGCCACAATGTTCTATTAAGCCAAAGCATAACAGAGTGGAGCTGCAGAAGCAAACCTCTTGAACCAACCTCAGCTAGCTTCTGGCTTTAAGGAAAAAAGCCATCTCCATAACAGAAAAGAGCTCATTTACCATTCCAAAAGTCCTGCTACATACACTCTGTGCTCTAGAAATGGACCACCACCACCTCGATGATGACAGAGCTGCTTACAACATGGTTTAGAGAGTATTTTAACCCCCCTGTTGCGACCTACTGCTTGGAAAAAAATTTCCTTTCACAGCAGTATAGCTTATTGAGAAGGTACCTGGTCACCCAAGAGCTCTGCTGAAGATGTGCCACAAAATGAATGTTGTTTTCACGCCTTCTAATGAACCATCAAGGAGTCCTAGCTACTTTCAAGCCTTCTACATTGTAAGGCTCGATCTTCCATAAATCGTGATTCCTCTGCTGGATCTGGGCACAGGAATTGACAACACTCTGAAAAGAGTACTGCATTTTAGACACCACTACCTAAATTGGTGATTCATGGGAAGAGATCAAAAGAGTATTGACATTAACAGGAGTTTGGAAGAAGTGGATTACACTCATGGAGGACTTGGACGGCTTCAGGACTTAAGTGGAGGAAGTAACCATGGAGAATTACAAGTGGAGCCTGAAGGTATAATCTCATGGTCAAACTTGAATGGAGGCGGTGTTACTTCTTAGGGCTAAGCAAAGAAATTGAAATCTACTCCTTGTTAAGATTGTTATATCGTAAGTCCTTTGTCGTCATTTCAATCCGGTTGACAAAGCAGTGACAGGGTTTGAGAGGATGGACTCCAGTTATGAAAAAAAAATGCTCTGAAAGGAAGAGTCCATCTCATTGTCTTAAGAAATTGCCAGCCACTCCAACCCTCAGCATCCATCAACACTGAAGCAAGACCCTCCCTCAGCAAAAAGATTGATACTCACTGAAAGTTCAGATGATTAACAATTTTAAGCCATACGGTATTTCTTAATTTAGTTATGTGCATTTAAAACCAAAAAATTCACTTTAGTGAGGTGGTCTGCCAATACAGCTGGCCTCAGGGCCACCTTGATCCATCCTACGTAGCACAGGGTATCAGAGTGCTCATTAAGAGGTTTTTCTCAGTTATTATTTTCTAATTATCAAACTTTTATCATTGAAGTATATTACAGTTCAGCTTGAACCAAGTAATTACTTCTGCAGATAGCTGGAGGAGCAAGAAAGTGTCCAGGTTAGTAGTTCAAAGCCAGCTTCACCATTACAGACTGAGCAAATAAATGAGTAAAGCACTCGACGATTTTGTGCTTCCATTGCCTAACCAATAAATGTTTTCAATACTAGTATCTACCTCATGGATAAAAGGAGTTACAATATATCAAGGGCGTTGAATAGTACCTGTTATAACCATTCAAATATGAATTTATTATTATTATCATAGCAATGTTTGGTTTGCTGGGGACCTGCACATAGTCTCATTGGAGCCTCGCGACAACTCTGTAAACGAAGTAAGGCACAGGTCATAAATAACGGGTCATTAAAACATGACATAGGGGGAGAGTTGGATTACCAAGCAGAAGACAGGAAATCTCTCTCGCTTACCATACTGTGGCACCCTCTTCTATCCAAAACTGTTATAATATCATGTTATTTTCCTGGTCAAGCCCCTGAGAGCACTCAGGATCATTTTACTACTGACCTGAAGTTGTACGCCAGCAGCAGGGAGTGTCATTTAAGGAATCCCATTTGACAAAAACCTACCTAGATTACCATCTTGTCACAATGGCCAAATCTTTTATGATACCTTCAAGTTCAGTGCCTTCCCAAAGTAGCACTAGGAAGAAAGCTGTTAGCTGAAGAGATGAGAAAATTCAATCTGTACATGAAATCTTTGTGCCCAATTATGGGATGTTTTTTCTCATAAGTCTTATTCAGGGATCTTAATTCAATGGGGTCTTAGTATCTTGTGACAGCACTTAGCAGTGGGAAAATCCCCAGTAAGATGCAAATAGTTCTAACATCTTCGCAATAAAGATGTTGTTTGGATCCATACCTGAGTTCTCCAAAATGTGGATCAAATTGTTGCAAGACAAATGACAGAGCTCTGTAGATGTACAAACATTAGGAAAGAGAATTATATTCGTGTTTTCTGCTAAGAAATCCAGAATGTTAGAGAGCTATAGAAGCACCCTCCACAGAGACTAGAAAGCAAACTACAAGCCAAAGAAGGTCTGACCTATCCAGTGGAATTTTACAGAAACTCATCCTATTCATGCTCCTTTAACTCCAATCCTGCCATTATTCACTTTTTAACAATAGAATACACAATAGCTACCGGGATTCAAGCTCAAATATAGTCCTCTAACTAGTCATCTATCATAACTAAATTAGAAATTTTAACTCAAGAGAAATGCTTATTTTACTAAATACTGAGGCATGAACAACAAAGTAGTTCTGGGTTATCAGAGGTTTAGACATGAATGTAAAATATGAGTCCATTTTTTTCTCCTTGGGTCCCAGGAGCTGAGATGAAATCACATGATTTAATCATTCTGAATCCATGTGGCTCCTCTGAGATAGGGCCAGATGTAACCAGAAGGATTTATAGGGCGTAAAATTCAGAATGGATTAGGAAAGCATTTGTGTGTCCTGCCCAGTACATCCTAAATCAAAGTCCCCTGAATGGACTGGGGAGGTTGTCATGGCAACTAACTGGCAAGCTGAGCCCATGGAACGTGAAGGCAAACAATAGAGTGATAAGATTGTGTACAGAACAGCAGTCAGAGCCTGCTCCTGCCCAGGTCCAGTGATGGGGAGAAGTGTGCAACTGCCTTCTTACAATTCTGGCAGCTCGTTTGAAATATATCAGATGTCCTTTTCCAGATGTCAGTAAAAACACTGCTACTGATCTGCACCAATAGGTAGATGCAGTGGTAGACAAAGCCACGGAGGGCTGTTCCCCTAACAGGACACAAAAATCTCCAAAAGGAGGTCGAAGCACATTTAAGGTTAACGCCACTGACTCTTTAGTGCCACCTTGCGTCCAGTTAGGTACTGAAACTTTACCAGAAGCCCAGCCTCCAGCCTTGGTGGGGCCGCAGCACGGCAGGCTCAGGAAGAGTCTGAGCGCGGGGGGTGGTGGGGGGTTCGGTAGTCCCTTTTGCAGCAGAATATACAGATGAAGTCTTCTAAGCCTCAGGTTAATGAAAACATGTCCATGAACAATTGTGGTCGACTCTGAAATGGGATAAGGAAAATATGCCAAATCACACATCTTAGACAAGATTCCAACAAGCTTCCTGGTGGCCAGGAGCTGGAGGAAGGGAGGGCAAAGACATACTCCAGGTGGAGGACTCTTAATGTCGCCCTCACTAACCTTTTGTGAAGAGAGTCGGTGGTGGTGGTTCATTCAGCCATGCTGGTAGCATAAATAAATTGACAGGGAAAAATCAAATGTCAACATAACAGTGAACGAAAGAATTGGTAGCAAGATGACGGCATTTGTTCAAATTGCGTCTTAGGCCCACCTCTTAGGTCTCCCCCAATCACCAGGGAAAACCACAATCCAATCCCATTTACTTTCAGCCGGAGTGTAAAATGACCAAGCTGTGTTTGTTTCTTCCAGGGTTTGAATTTTTTGAAACAAGTGCCAAGGATAACATTAATGTCAAGCAGACGTTTGAGCGTCTTGTGGATATCATCTGCGACAAAATGTCCGAGAGTTTGGAGACGGATCCGGCCATCACCGCCGCCAAGCAGAACACAAGACTCAAGGAAAGCCCTCCTCCGCCGCAGACCAACTGTGGCTGTTGATGTCCCCCTCCACACATACAGGCAGTTTGAGGGGGCACATCAACAAACAGCATTTATAAATGGTTGGTTAACCTTCATTTCTACTGCCTAGTAATTATTTGAGGGAAATCTTTGATGTCAATGGCTCATACACACATTCGATTTGTGGGAGATTTCCTGTGTTAATGTGTGATCTCAACTTTGTAAGGACTATCCATCTATAAACATCTGGTATTTGCATGTAATTTGTTACTTGTCTGTGTAGGCTCTTTTTGTTTCAGATTTCTTCTCAAAATTAAGCTACTGCTGGGACCTCAGACTGTAATTTCACTACACCTGAGTTTTGTGCCATGGGTTCAAATTGGCGATTCGCTTTGTAAGGATGATAACCAAGGAACTGTTTGTGTGGGCAAGAGGAGATCTCAGGAGACCATCATGGGTCTGGTCAGTTGACTGCTCAGGAAATGTGTCTGGTTTTCAGTCTTACTCATAGCTGAAGAGACCAGTGACTATAAAGAAATAGAAATACTGTGTTTGAAACCCTTGCAAATTTTCTAAGAGATTAAATCTCGTTCCGGTCTGGTAAATATTCAACGATCATATTTACCAGACTGGAACGAGATTTAATCCACCTTCTTAATTTAGTTATGTACATAAACAATGACCCTAACTCGGGGCCAACATTCGGAACAGTTGAGGGCATCGGATGAAGGCATTAGATAATGAATCTTTACACCAAGAAGGGTAGGAATGGTTGCAGACTTCTCAAAGGATTGACTTCCCCCTAATTCCTTAATAATTGCCCCCCAATATATACACACCATCCCCACCACTTTCTGAAACCGTCACTCAGGCGTGGAATAGAGATGAACTTGAAGTTTGTTAGAGCCCCTCTTCCCATGGGATAGAGACTTGCCTCCGCAACCAGTGCCTTCTGTTCACACTTCACCTGACTTCTTTTACCCAATAGATTTAAACAATATCCCAGTGGCTCTAAGGTTGAGGAAAAGACCATTTTTATCTGTAGTCTTTTTCAATCCCATTGTTCCCAATTGTGAAGCATATCCCTCCCCATTCTGTAAGCTTTTACAGGTGCTTAAGTTACTGGGAGAATACTCCTTCGAGTTAAGATAAGTTGAACCAACACTTTAGGACACCAGAAGCAATTTAGTGGGGGCAGGGGGAGAAAAACCATTTGAATACACGTATTTTTTTCTCCCAGATTTTCTAAGACCGTCTGAGAATAACAAGCCAACAAATCTCACCAGCTGTTGTAATTGAACCGCAGAAGGAAAATGGCATCCTTAACTGTGCACGATAGTGGACTTGAGGCAGGCACAGACTGGCAGATTTAGATGGACCGTTTCATTAGGGTGATTTTCTGTCGCCCTTCGTTGGTGGTTATGGTCAAGACTTTTTTTCCTCTTTCCATAACTAGACACAGTTCCTGTGAAAGTTTTGGGTGCAAGTCTATTGAGCAAGGTTACTAAGTGTGTCATTGGATAATAACCACCTCCAAGTCAAGGAACTAGGTCACATACATTATTACAAAGTTAGAAGATGAAACTTACAGAAGAGTACCTGTGGGATGTTTTCAAAAAAGCCAGGTCATTTCTCACCTTGAGCTTAAGATCCATGCGTTTGTAATAAGTTTCCACTTTGGCACCCTGCAAGGCAAGAATGTTTTAGTAGATTTTAATAGGCCAACAAACTTCAAAAACTCACAGAACTCACAGTGAAGGGCAAGAGAAAGGGGCATGGCAAGCAAAGTAGAGTAGTTTGCAACAGAAGCCTAGCTGCATGACAATGCAGTATTTCTGTAACTGCCTAAGAATGTGGCCACCATCAAGGCTAGAGCTGTTAAACTCAACTTGTGTAATCTTGTATGAAGCAATAAGGCCAAGAAAACTCTCCTGTGCTCTGAGTCCCATACACACATGCAGATGTCAAGGACCTAAGATACAAGAGCCCTAAGTCAGAGGGCTCTTACAAGCCCCTTCCTCTATGGAGTATTGTATAAGGGCAAGCCAAATCAGGGTGAGAAAACTGGAAGGTCAAGAGCTGAGTTGTGCTTTTGTGTAAACCCCTTCCCTGGAAACATCATTGCCAATGACCTTAATTGGCCCTACAGCCAAAAGACCAAGTCAGGAGCCTACGTCACATATAGGTGTCAGGCATGCCTACACTGAACTACTTTAATCCCAGTCGGGGAAGCATGAGGGCCAAGTGTCCTGGCCAAGGAACTTTGGTTACTTTCTATTTTCCAACCCTCTGTGGAAGTGAGTGGAGCCTTCCTAGTTCATTCTCTGTCCCGAAGCTCCCACGCTGGTGTGAATTTCACTGAGAAGTTTCCAGAGTGGATTGTCACAGAGCTTGGGTAAATGCACACCTATGTTTCTGCTATAAAGCTTGTGGGAAGAGAGGATATTCTCTATTCCTCATTTCATAAAGCGATTTTAGTTTTAAAATTAAATCTTTGTTGTAAGAGGGAACGCTGCAGGGTTAACGGGGCTGCTCTTGTCATCAGACTGTATTGAAAGTTGTAGCAGGGTAATTGCAAGGCTTCTTAGCCCTTTTGCCACCAAGACACACACACTTAACCTCCTACATTGTCTCCAACTCCCACCACAGCCTGAATAACCACAAGTCATTTTTTACCAATGGCCTAACTAAATTTGTATTTTAAACATCAAGATACCTTCAAAAAGTACATGCTGGGGTAAGTGTGTACACTTTTAATACCCATCTTCTGTTGTATTTGATGCAATTCAATCAGTGTTTCAAGAATGAATTTCCCCGCTGCCCATCTTCTCATCACCCTCACCCCTGCAATTTTTTGAGAGACGACCCCTGATTGTTGAGCAAATGCTTTCAAGAGCTTTGGTGTTGGTCCATTCCTTTCCATTCTTAATGTCATTGAAAAACTACACTGGAAAGTTCTTCACGGAAACAGCTATCCTCAGAGTGGATGGGCATTTGGTTTTGGAGAATGTGAATGGATGTAGAAGGTGCATGACCTTTCTGATGTCTTAAGGTGGCAGTTTAAGTGCTGCATCCCATGTTCAGGGTCCTAAGAACAAGTGCTTCTGAACAGTCGATCAGCTCATTGCTGCGGCCCTCTCTCCCTCCCCGCCCCGCCTGCCCCTCCCCAGCTTCTACTGCCTTGGTGAACTTGACAGTAGGTTCTTATAGTTCCTGCTGAGGTTCACTTCAAGTCACTATCCCTTTGCTGCCCAGTAACTAAGTGCTAAGATTTTTATCTGTCAAGTGAGGGATGATGATGCCTTTGGTCATGGCAGCAAACTGCAACATCGCTATGATAAATGTGAAGTACAAATACTAAAAACTATAACCAAACTTCTCCAAGACCCCTATCTCCTCAAACACATAGTATGTACACGGCACCTACTTAACTCTTATCCAGATGAAGGATAGACCTTTTGTTAAGCACACTGGTCATTTCTCAGGCACCAGTTTAAGCCTCCAATTCTAACTATGTCTATGCTGAAAATAGACTTTCACTTTTTTTTTTAATAAAATATTCCATTATTAACTGAACTTCCCTACAGCAACATGAGTTTTCAAGTGTGGTAGTCTGTTCTCAGAGGCTCATCATGATGGGCTCAGTCTGCTGTATATCTTAGCGCACAGTATGTTCTGTGCCTTCCTAGGTTGACTAGGTGGCATTTGTCAGACTGTATTTTAAAAGGTCTCCAGACTCTACCAAGCTCTCCCAAGGCTGAGGTAGCTGCTGCAGGTGAAAAACTGTGAGCTAAATCTTACCTTGAAGTCAGGACTAAAACCCTTTCAGACCAAAAAGTCTTAAACATTTTCATCTACTATTGGAATGCTCAACCGGGTGTTGTTGGTGTGGGATCCTTAGGAGGTGGTCTTTCTGTCTGAAGGATCCTCTCTCTGTAACTTAGAGACATTGCATGACTGGTAACTCAAACTTCGTGTTCCTTTGTGTGTATACTCACTCAGTGTGCTAGGTCAGGGTAGCATGTGAGCAACTTGACCCCTGTGGCCTTTCTCCTCACCCTCTGGATAATACAACCTCTGCGGCTCGGCTTCACTTTGCCTGTTTGTGTAGACTACCTGCGCTTGCATAGTTTCCCAGTAAGTTGGAGAAGTCCTTCCGATGAGCTGGACCAGTCGGGTCAGCTTTCTGGATTGCTTTGTATTTAAAGTCATTTTTTGACCAAAGCCACTTAAAGACATAAACCTGTTTCCTATTCGGGAATGAATTGGGACAAATTGGGTCAAAGATAAACTGTATGATGACCCCCCAAAAAAAAAAAAATTGTTCTCCCTGTAATGCACCTAAAGGGCTCCAGATTCTAGAATTACAGTATCCCCTAAAGGGGCAGCAACAGTCAGGGGAATTTATCTAAAATATATGTACCTATTGTTATTGCTATTTCATGAATAAATGTAGTTTGTCTTATAAACCTTTACAGAAATGCTTGACACTCCAGTCAACAAATAATTCCCTTCGGTAGATTAAAATATTTACACTTGGGCCACTTACATGGTGTTGTCTCTCCCTACACACACACACACTTTTTTATGAAGGGAAATTTTCATATATGGTGCTTTCTCAGTGCTAGGGAAAAGGGAGCTTTTGCTGTGTTCAAACTGTAACTCACATTTTGTTTAAAAAGGTCTACAAAATAGATTCCTGATACTGATTTGTATGTTTGTGCACATAATTTTCAATAATAGAGAAAAGTACATTTTGCAAACATTCTAGACAAAAAAGGAGTTCAAAACCTCTGTCAGAACATCTAGCTGGTAGACAAACTGAACTTTCCAATTGCAGTTGTCTTTTCCACTTCCTGATACTATTTTGCATTTCAGTTTTTAAAGCAGTCTCCTCTCACTGAACGACAGGACTAAGAATAGGAAGTGAGACTCAAATTTCACCATTTACCTGCAATCAGCACTATTGTTGGTGGAGTTTCAACCAGTCATTATCTGTTGAAATGAGGTGGGGGGTTTACCTGTGTATTTTCATTCACTTTCCTTCATAGTGGACAACTGAGAGTTGGCTGTGTTTTGTTTTGGGGTTTTTTTAGTGGTCATATTTCCATATTCATGTTTGGGGCTAGGGATTGCTTAGGTTCACGAATGCCATTCTTAAGGACACAGATGGTACGTGAGCCACACAGGTGCCCAGCCTTTCAGGGATGTGAGTGTGACATACACCTGGCTAGTGGTTCCCTGCTCCTCATACAAGTGAAACTGGGGATTGTTTGTAGGATGGTTTTCCATGCATTGTTTCATCATCCCTAGGATGTGTGCTAAATGAAAACTTCCTGTAATTCCTGTTAATATATTGTTGTCAGACGTGATGTGATACCGTTGGACTGTCCAAATGTACAACTATTTAATGGTGTTTGTGGAACTGAAATGTCTTAAATGTTGCATGAAATATGTTATAAAAATAGATTTGTTTTCTATTTTTCAACACCTCATAATTGAGGGTTCATGGGCCAATAAGTGCAATATTTAATGACTTACTCAGTGTATATAAACTAGCGTGAGTGAATTACAATGAATGTGTGAGATGCTTTGATGGCTGTGTAACTTACTCAAATTATTTCTTGTAGCTGTATTTGTCTAGTGGTGCAATTTATACAGTAAATACCTTATTGGTGTCATGTGAAACTCCTCCGTGCCTATTTCAAAGTAATTTTTTCCCTATAAAACCAAACATTTAGCATTTGCAAATATATGTCAATTTTGCGCTTTAGAATTGTGGATTTTATTTTTAAGACAGAATGGATGTTCATTTATTTTATATAGGCATTCCCTTCTTAAATCCAGCATTCTCTTAAAAGAGGCTAATTTAGATACCTAAGAAAAAATATGCACATAAAGTCAAGTCATATTTATTCTTCTCAGAAATGTTGATCACATGTTCTGTGTAGTAAGAATTTTTCTTCTTCCATTTGTGTGTTTATTTTGTTGTTCAACCTTGTATTTTGTTTGCAAAGTTAACACTGTCAACCCTGGGAATTCTAAAATATTGATGTCTTTTTAGGTTGTAGTTAATGTTATATTCACTTTCAATTCTCAATTGTCCACACTGGTGATACAGGAGAAGCAAAAGTCAGAATTCTTAAGTTGCTTTGGTATTTCAACAGAAACTCCTACATTCATCCTCAAACCCCCTTGGTTAATCTTAAAATTGGTGGCCTAGGACTTCAGTGAGATGCAAAATTTAAAAAAAAAAAAAAATATATAGACTTTTTGATAATCCAGTAACCAGGCCTAAGTGTTTATTTATATGAAATTTAAAGTGGGTCACCTACCTTAAATTCCTATTTGCCATTTTAACTTTTAAGGCAAAACACTCATTTTAATACTGTGATTTGCCTTTTCATTTAGTTAGCAGAGTAAATCATGATACCATTAGGAAGAAAAGTTATGACTTGTTCACTAAAAATGATGGAAAAAAGTTGGTTTTAGATAACCTTGGCCATCTGTACATCATATGAAGCCTTCTGCTCTTTCTACAGCAGTTGCCTGAAATTGACATGTGAGGCCATGCCAATCATTAAATGGCTCTGGGCTACTACCAGTGATGTGTGGCCCTATTTTAAATATGATAGTATGAACTTTGTATTCAGCTCTCAAACTGACTGAAGAAGTCACATGAATGTGGGAGAAGCAGGGAGATTAGGGATGACTTTGTGCCAAATTAAAAAAAAAAGATAAACGTAAGCACGTAGCCAACATTAGAATAATAATTTAAGAGCATGTTTAAATGTTTAGTCATCACTGTTATTGAATACCAAGTGCTCAGTGCTGTGGGAATCAAACAGGGAAGAGGTATGGTTCCTACCCCTAATAAACTTACTGACTGAAGGAGGAGTTAAAAAATATATATATCAGGATATTACATAAATGCTAGATTATGTCCAGATAGAGCAGCATAGAAAATGAGGGACCTCTAACAACTGGAACACTCAAGAATATGATCCCAGCAAGATTTGCATAATGAGGAGATTTGGCCAGACAATAAATGGGAAAGGTCACATTCTGTTCCCTATGAATGAAAAGGTGACAGAGGTGGCAGCTAAAGACCCTTGCTTTTCTCTAGAGAGCCCAACTAGCCCTGTAAAACCCAACAGATTGTCCATTGGGTTCTCTGGCTTTTGTCCCCATGAAGAAGACAAGCTGCAGCACTGACACAGTCCTCTGTGCTGAGCAGCCCCAGACTGTGCAACAGAACACAACCTGCTTTAAAGTCACATTAGAACAGTTGATTTAGACATCTTGCCCATGCTCCAAACCACGAAACATTGTGTAATCCAATGTCAACAAGAAAGATGTGTGCCCAGAGATTTTCCTGGAGTTCCATGTCTCCCATCAAGGGTCTTGGGAAACGCACAGATGAAGACTTTCCTTTGTAACCGGGCACTTTCTGGCTCCTCAGTGATTATACTGTGGGGCTCTTCTTTAGAAAATCTTGAGTAACAGCTTAGTGTTTTCATATAGTGATTGTGACATGTAGTTGAAAACTAACAGCTGCACAGCAAATATTGTGACTCTTTATGTGTCCACAGGAGCTCTTGTCTGGGTTTAAAGCTACAAAGTATTCACATTGTGAAGTTTTAATTCTTTATTGAAATTAATTGTGTAAAAACTGTGTGTGCTCTATTAGGTATTAAGTTTGTATGTGAATTCTGTATAGAAAGTGGTTTTTGTCCTTTGGGTTTAATCTGGTTTTATTTTTTGGAGATTACAATAAATATCTAAGAGACTATATTCCTGAATTTCTCAGCCTTAGTCTGATAAATTTTTTCATTTCCTTTCAATTTATATTATTTTTGGTCTTAGGATGCCTGTTTTCATTTCTTGTTACCTTCTCCTCCTGTAATCCTAGGGACAATGATAATCTTGAACTAAAGAATGCCAACACATTTTTATTTTAGCCCATGGTTTTCTAATGTGGATTTGGATTAGCATACGAGTTAATTCTAATAAAGGCAACCTTTGAAGGTAAGTACTGTTTAATACATGATTGACTGCATTCCAGAGTCATAAAACTCTTGGTTGTAGAATCAAGAACAGCTATCAATGTATTCAAAAGTCACCTCTTCTACATGAACACTATCCCTGCATCTGGAGTTCAGGGTCCAATGATCATATGGGTATCCTACTAGCACAGTCTAGGAAAGGAGCATTCAACAAGGACAACATGTGTATTGGATGTGTAAGTGGTGTGGGTCTGTTTAATGTGTGGTGCATGGGGTAGTAATGCTTCAGATGCTGTACAGACTTGCCTTGGTCTTAGACCCCGGGGCATGCTGAAGCATCCCACCATCAATCTACTTGCATCGCAGCGGATCTAGTAATTTCAAGATCTCTTAGTGATCGAATTGTGCTACTAGCTCTATGTCTGGATATTTTCTTCTAAATGTGTTCTCAGGGCCATTTCCAGACTCTGTGCTAAGTAGAAGCCAAGTGAAGTCCCTGGAATAATCACATGGGTCCACATGGGTCAAAATAGCTTCCTAAACCAAACTCTGCGACAGGAATCTCACCTACCTAGGTAGACAAAACTGATAGCATACAAATCAAGGAAAAAATAACAAAGGGCTTCCATTTATATTGTCAACATTCATATATAGGATCTATTCTCTAGTTTCTTACTATACATAAAAATACATACACTAGACTCCTGACCCTCAGTGAACTCCTATAATTGTAATAAAGGAAAATTTATAAGTTAGTATAAATTACCAACAGTTATAAATGTAATATTCCCTAATATGTGTGTCTAATAACTGAACATTAGAAATCTGTTTCATTTTGGGGCGCCTGGATGGCTCAGCTGGTTGAGCGTCCGACTCTTGGTTTCGGCTCAGCTCATGATCTCAGCATTGTAAGACTGAGCCCCTGTTAGGCTCCATGCTCAGCACGGAGTCTGCCTGAGATTCTCTCCCTCTCCCTCTGCCTCTGCCCCTCCCCACCCCCTGCTGATGCAGGCTATCTAAAATAAATTTTGTTTCATTTTAAAAGGTCTCATCAAAAAAATGTCTTCCTTGAAATGTTATAAAATACATTTTTTTTAGACAATAGTCCTCTAATCCCCATATAAAGTGGTAAAATTCTTGCCAGTGGCAAGACTTCAGAAAGATTTTACGTGCTTCCTGGTGATTCTGAGGTTACTGGGGCCAAACCAGTTCCAACAGGTTTTAAGCAGAAATTCCCTCTACTTTCACCTTACTACCTTAGTAATAACTCCTGAGTTTGAATTAATTTAAAAAATGAAGCCAGCTTCTGTGTGGCTATTTCTTTCTCAATAGCATTAACAAGGTAGACAGGAGAAGAATACACCTGTTACCCTTGGAAGATGCTAGGCTTCCTACAGGACTTGAAAAAGATGTATTCTAAAGAAAAGGGCACACGGCAGGTTCTGGTCTTTGGACACTTCCTGTGCAACAGCCACTTCTTGGTTATCTTACTTCACCCCACACCCACCATGTCCAAAGACTCTTTAGTCTAGTGGAGAGGTAACCTGGCTGCCCCACTTTTCTTCCTGATCTATTTATGTCCCCAGTCCTTTAACCCTAGACTTTGTTTATGAATTCTAAGTCCCAGATAGTTTCAACTAAAAACTATATTCTCCATTTTTTCATGTTTTGTCTATCCCTTAAAGCAATTCTACTGATTGCCTTTCTTCCACTCAGAGGGTGAAGACAATATAAGGCAGGCAAGTATTGGGAAAAGATCTGAATTAATGTTTCAAAATGATATCCTAGGCAACAATTACAGAACAATTTGTTAAGTGCCAAGAGAGCTTACACAGTGAAAGCACACAAGAGGGACAATTAACCCAAAATGGAGGCAAGGAAATGGGAATGTTCTAAGAAGGCCTACTCGAAGAAATGAGGCCTAAGCTAAAATATATAGGAGTTAGGTAGGGGCAGAGTGGAAGAAGACTGTTCCTAACAGAGGGAGTGGCAAATGCAAACCAGGGAGGTATCTCAAAGCATAGTGTACACATATGCCAAAGTCATTCACACAGGTGATCACAGCGTGGAAGAAAAGGAGAAGGAGCCCAAGGCTGAGATCATGACACCTGTCTGAAATGCTTTCCAAGTCTGGATTTCATCCTCCAGCTGTGAAAAAGTCTTGAAGGAAGAAATTAGTTCCATCAGATTTGAGTTTTGAAGAATCCCTCAAATGGCAATATGGGAAATGGACTACTAGGAGACAATAGTGGAAATAGAACAAGCGCTAGAAAGCCATTATAATCATATACAGTTACATGCCTCAATTAAAGAGGACTTCGTACTGGGTTAGAGCAGGGGACACAAGACAATTCAATTTAGAAGGTAGGTAGGTAACGGTAACCAGTACGATTCCAATAGGGTGACAACTAGAAATCAAGCGTGACCCTGTGGTTTCTGGCTCAGCTTATTAGGTAGGTGTTAGTGTCATTACCTAAGAGAAAAAGTATGGGCTCTGGTGCAAGAAAGAGATGTACCAAGATCCTGAACTCGCCTTATCCCACAGATACACCGAACCTGCAGCTACATATGGAACATCATCCTCTGAAAAAAAGCCCCTAAAAACTAGTTGAACAACACCTAAACATCGGGCAAATGGTGGGGGGAGGGACATACACACACACATGTTCAAGGTGTACAGGAAGGACAATTCTGCCATAAACCCCACCCTGGGCAAGGTGATCCCCTAATCAGGAAGGAACTCAAAACCTAGACCTTTTCCCTATGGAGCAAAGGCCTTGAACCCCATATCAGTCACCCCAACCTTCAAGACCTGAACCTGGAAGATGAGCCCACAAACTATCTGGCTTCAAAAACCAAAGGTGCTCAAGCTGACCAGACTACAAGTGTACAGCAAACTAACAAACTGCTCTTACAGGGCTCGTAGGCTCAGACTTACCTCAGGCACCAGCACAGAGGCAGTCAACGGAGAGGCACCCAGACGTTATGGAAAGAGGCTTCCTTAATTACAGCATTGTGCTGAGGGGCAGGCGTCTAATTTAACACACATCTAGAGGCCTACTGGGGGATTTCTCCGGGGACTTCAGCTGGCGGGCACCATCTTCGCACTCTCCCCTCTACTACTCCATCTCACTTCAATCTCCCCGAGACATGCTTAAGAGGCGCACAGGACTGTAACCCACAGTCCTGAAAGGGCTACCACACTGAGAGCACAGCAAAAGGCAACAAAATGAGGAACCATGTCTTTCTGTGAAAGAGGCCTATTAGCTTATCTTGGTAATTTGGCCCAATGGCCAGGATTACAATGAAGCACACATCTAAGAGCCAACACTAATCCTCGGCAGAGACCCCAGGGAATGGGTACTGTATTTGCGTTCTCCCTCACCCACATTTGACAGTGCCCATAGCTCTCCAACACTGGGGCTCCAGGCACATCTGAGAGCCCCGTTCTATGTGTTTTGCCTACTTTTTAGGTCTTGTGCTTCCATGTGTGTGGCTGCCACCTAGGAGATGCCCCTTAATTACCTAGCTGTGGTGGCCATCAAGACTTGCATTCCTGGGTCCAGGAGTTTTGCATAGAACCTTAACAAAAGGACTGGCATTTCTTGGCAGAGTACCACCCAAAGCACAGTGCAGACAGCAGAATAAAATACACCCCCAATCTTTCTATGCAAGAGGCTTATTTGCCACTCCTGGAGCTTCAGCCTGAGGAACAGGCTTCTCATTTGACACACACTGAGGGGCCAAATGAGATGCACTGGAGCGATGAGGCCTCTGGAGGTCATCCTTGTGCTCTCCCTCTGCCTCACTCCAGGCCACTGGTATCTCCTGGAAAGGACCTTGTATGCTCTTCTGAGCTGATTTTTGTGACTGCCACCCAAGGGATGCCTCTAGAGAGTAGCAGTGAGACTTATGATTGCAGTCACATAAGACTGTATACATCTGCATACTTAAAGCTGCTGCCTGAGGTTCTGGCTCCAATCAGCCCAAACCTAAATGCCCCATTTGGGACACTAACACCATGAAATATTGGGAACCACTAAGAATAAACTTGGCTGTTTGGAAATCCCGAAGGTTTAGGAGACAACAAAGAGGGAGGAAGGGTTTAAAGAGAGAGAGAGCAAAAGGGAGAGAGAAAGAGAGAGAAAGAAAGGAAAAAAAGAAAGAAAAGGAAGAAAAGGAAGGAAAGAAGGAAGGAAGCTTAAGGTACTTACAGAACAACATAAGGGGGAGGAGCAAGATGGCGGAGGAGTAGGAGACCTGGATTTCATCTGGTCCCAGGAATTCAGCTGGATAGGGATCAAACCATTCTGAACACCTACAAACCCAACAGGAGATCGAAGAAAGGAATAGCAACAACTCTCTCATCAGAAAAGCGACCACCTTCTGGAAGGTAGGACGTGCAGAGAAGTGAATCCGAGGCGATATTCGGGAGGATAGACGGCGGGGGAGGGGGCCTCGGTCGGCCACTCTGGCAAGTGATAGAACCACGGAGCACAAAATCGGAACGTTTAGAAGTCGGCTCCGCTGAGGGACGTCGCTCCGGTGGCTAAGCGGGGGGTGGAACCCTCA
>NC_138375.1:101383751-101406712 GCF_054177405.1 Leptonychotes weddellii | reverse complement strand
GGTGGATTCAACTCCCGAAGAATTGGTTCACTCAATGTATAAGGAAATGCCAATAAGAAAAAGACAAAATGCATAATCCATTGATTATTGTATAATACAACAAAATTCTAATAGCTAATCTAAAAGTAAAAAAGAATGCAGAGTTGGGCGTTGATGCTTGATCAAACTCAGATTTCTTTTTATTTTTTTTTTAAAGATTTATTTGAGAGAGAGAGAATGAGAGACAGAGAGCATGAGAGGGAGGAGGATCAGAGGGAGAAGCAGACTCCCCACTGAGCAGGGAGCCCGATGTGGGATTTGATCCCGGGACTCCAGGATCATGACCTGAGCCAAAGGCAGTCTGGTTATCAAGAACGTAGTCAGTAAACAGAAAGGACAAAACCAAAAAGCCACTGAAACCAGAGGGTATTGTGTGAAAGCATTGTTTCCTTTTATATACATCGGGATCAGTTCTAGAAGAACTTTTACTGAAATGGATTGTGAGCATGTCTAATTTAAGGGGTATGTCTATGGCTCTGAATGCTGCAGAATGGAAGAGAATGTTTGGGTTGAAACAGGACTCAGCTCACTATGGAACAATCACAGATGTGATCTAGGCACACAAGAAGTTACCCCTGAGGGAACAGCACGCCTTGGGCACTGGATAAAAACCACAATAAGGTCTGTTTACACTGAGAAGCAGGATTGTCCATCATCCACCTACAAATGCCAAATTGAAGACCCTAGAGCAAACAGCTGATATGCCTCACATGCAAGCCATGTGGGACTGGCTTCATGATGATCAGGATATTCACCCACTAGGCCCATTAGTCATTCATGGTAAATGCTGTGGTTAAGGGGGACCACAGCATTTATGGACACCCCATATAACATTGTTGCAAAACCAAAGGGCATTTCAGAATACCTTTCTGAATTTGCTGTCTCAGCTTCCCCTTATGGGTTTTAGAGATACTAAAAAGACACGAGATTACTAGAAAGTGGAAGATGGTAGAGTGGGAGAATCCTGGGCTCACTTCCTCCCATGGATACACTTAGGCAACAACTACATGCAATGCAATGCACTCTGAAAATGACATGTGGCTGGCACACCTTCCATAGCTAAAGCAGAAGGAGAAGGCCACTTGAAGAAGGGTAGAAGAGGAAACCACTGGCTCAGCAGTGATCCACAAGATGGAAGAATATCACAGACATGGAGGCATGCCCTAAGGACCAGGGGATTAAACCTACACCTGATCATGAAGACCTGTACTGGAAAGATGAGCCTCTATAATGTCTGGCCTTGAAAATCTACAGGACTTAACCCTGGGAGCTTTGAAAATCAGTAGGGCTTACCTCAGAGAGAGGTGGAGGGTTTCAGCAAACCAAGTCTCTGCTCTCAAAGGGCCAGCATGCTAGAGCACTTTGCAGAAGACCCAGCACAGAAGCAGATTGAGAAGATTTACTAATTTTAGAGCATGTGCCAGAGAGGCAGGGATCTTCAAGAGCTTTCTCGGAACAGAGGTGCCAGTAGGCACCATTTTTTTTTTTTTTAAATACCTTCAGCCTAGCTAGCCCAACACTTGTGGAACCAGTTCTGATACTCTTCATCTACCTTGGTAGCACTGCCTGCCCTGCCCAGGTGCTCCTGAGGGACCTGCCCCACTCAATCCACCAGCTTTAGCAAGTGTACTCCCAGAGCAGCTCCCACACAGCCACACATTGTAGGCAGCCTCAGTAGGAACCTGTACCCCTCTAGAGTGACGCCCAGCCTGCCACACCAGCTAACAATCCTGACTGGGACAAGTGCCCCTCCAGAGTGACTCCATCCTGGGGAACAGGGGTAAGCTAGCCCCACCTGCCATCCACAGCAGCAGTGGCTGTAGCCCAGCCTCAATCAGTGGTGCCCATTAGTGCCCTCCACAGCACTCAAAGCCAGTCATTGCATACAGCCAGGCTGAGGACTGGCCCCATTCACAGGAGCGCCTGTAGCAGTCACGGCCTCACCACAGCTGGAAGACATACACAGCCCACACAGGGAACACATCTGGAGTACCTGGTTCTGGTGACAGAGTTGGGGAGGGATTGCACTACTGGGCACCACAGAACACCTTCTATAGAAGGCCACTACTTTCAAGACCAGATGTAGATGACCAAGCTAATACACAGTAACACATACAGGAATCAGATAAAATTAGAGGATTATGATCCAAATGAAGAAACAAGACAAAACCCCAGATAAAGAAAAACCAAAGGAAATGGAGATACGCAATCTACTTGATAAGGACTTCAAAGTAATGGTCATAAAGATACTCACAAGGCTCTAGAGAAAAGTCCATGAACTCACGGAAAACTTCAAAAAAGATTATATATATATAAGAATGAGTCAGAGCTGAAGAATACACTAACTGAAATTAAAAATATACTACAGGGACTTCTAGTTCAAGATGACAATGGAGGAAGAACATGAAATCATTTCCTCCAAGGACAGACCAAATCTACATCTATATATAGAGCAATTCCTCCTGAAGACAAACTGAGGGACTGACTTAATAGCTTCGGCCTAACAAAAGAAAGATAGACCACATAGAGAACAGCAAGACACAGTAACTAAGGAACACCCACCCCCAATGCTGTGAACTGCAGTGGGAAGAAATAGTAATGAGGCACTGTGAGCAGATTCATCTGCCCTGGGACATGGGAAAAAACCTGTGTTTACAAGAGCAACTAGAATATAAAAGATCCGGGGCACCTGGGTGGCTCAGTCATTAAGTGTCTGCCTTCAGCTCAGGTTATGATCCCAGGGTCCTGGGATCGAGCCCCATATCGGGCTCCCTGCTCAGCTGGAAGCCTTCTTCTCCCTCTCTCACTCCCCCTGCTTGTGTTCCCTCTCTTGCCGTCTCTCTGTCAAATAAATAAAATCTTAAAAAAAAAAAAATTTATATATATATTATATATATATTTTATATATATATTATATATATATTTATATATATTTATATATATATTATATATATTTTTTATATATATTATATATATTATATATATATTTATATATATTTTATATATATATTTTATATATATTATATATATATTTTATATATATAATATATATATAATATATATATTATATATATATAAATAAAAGATCCTATCGTAGAATGTTGCCAAAAGGTGGGGGAGCTACTGGAACATTCTGGGTTGGAGGGGCTGGTGAGCACCACTGTTTATACTCCCTTTCCACCTTGACAATGCACACAAGAGCAGGGTCTGGACACGTTAGCTGACTTATGGCCTCAGTGAGCCCTGCCTGGGCCTCTAGACCACACCAGCCCAAGCCCTCCATCAAGGGAAGTCTCAGTGCCATGCCACTGGGACACCACAGGTTAGCGTTCACTATAGATCCAAGCATCTCACCAAGGTGACACAAGCACAAAGCCCTCTGATATACTCTAGGCCCACACTATTTCAGCTCCAGACAACTTGCCAGGGCATCCTTTGCATGGAGCACCCCAGAACTCCTGGCTTGGAAAACAAGAAGAGTTGAATTTTGCAAGTCCTTGCAACCAACAGGGCTTAAAGCCTGGGGTTTTAAAGGTCAGTGGGCTTGGCTGGGATAGCCCTGAGCTTCTGTGCAGCTTCTGAACAGAAGGCAGGCCAACAGCCCAGGGACAGACAGTGCAGAAACACCTCTCTGAAGAATGCCTGGGGCACAGAGTGGGGAGGTTATTCACTCTTCTTGGAGCCCCTCCCTGAGAGGCAGCATTCATGGACATGCTTCTCTGGGAACAAAGGAGCTGGCAGGTGCCATTTCCCTCCCTCACCCTTCAGCATAAACACAGGGCCACCTGCAGGAAGCAGCACAAAGCAGACACTGGCTGCCTACCTTGCTTACACCAAACCCCACCCTGCTGTGCTCTTGCAGGACTGCCCTTCTCAGTCAGTTTGCCTCAGTCCCAGCACAGTGAGTCCCTCCCTTCTCCCCTCCCCCAGCCCCCGCCCAGAAAAGCAGCACAAACCCTGGCTCACACCACCTCTGCCTAACAGAGTTCTGCAGGGCCTCAGTTCACAAGCAGCTCAGAGCACATCTAGTTAAAACTCGCTACATTCAGGCCAAGGACCAAACACTGCCCACAGCACAATGATGACTGGCCTGAGGTATCGAGCAACCAAAACACAACAGCAGAATGCACACAGCACACACCGGAGACACTCCCTCAAGTGCCAGGCCCTGGGCACTACAGGACCTCTTCTTCACGAAGCCATTCTTTTCAGGAGCAGGAAACATAATGGACTTTTCTAACACAGAGAAGGCCGAGACTTACACAAAATACCAAGGCAAACTAATTTATCCCAAATGAAAGAACAAGATAAGGCCATGGCCAGAAATCTAAGCCAATCAGATATAAGTAACATGCCTAACAGAGAATTTAAAGCAACAATCATAAGGATATTCACTGGGCTTGAGAAAAGAATAGAAGACATCAAGGAGACCCTTGTCACAGAGATAAAAGAATTAAAGAATCAATCAGAGATGAAGAATGCAATAGACAAGATTGGAAATAGTCTTGATGCAATATACAGTATGCTGGACAGAGGAATGAATTAGTGTTCTAGAAGACAAAGTAATGGAAGCTAATGAAGCTGAACAAAACAGAAAAAGAATTATGGAAAGAAAGAAAGAGAAAAAGAAAGATCAATGAAACCAGAAGCTGGTTCTTTGAAAAAAAAAATACAATTGATAAATCTATAGCCAGACTTATCAAAAAGAAAAGATAAAGAATGCAAATAAAATAACAAATGACAGAGGAGAAATAACACCACAGAAAAACAATTATAAGAGAGTATTATGGAAAACTATAGGTCAACAAATCAGACAACCTAGAAGAAATGGATAAATTCCTAGAAACATATAAAAACTGAAACAAGAATAGAAAACAATAGAAATAGAAAATTTGAACAGACTGATAAGCAGCAAAGAAACTGAATCAGTAATCACAAAACTCCCAACAAACAAAAGTCCAGGATCAGATGGCTTCACAGGTGAATTCTACCAAACATTTTAAGAACAGTTAATGGGGTGCCTGGGTGGAGCAGTTCATCGAGTGTCCGACACTTAGTTTCAGCTCAGGTTGGGGTCTCATGATCATGAGATCAAGCCCCACATCGGGCTCCATGCACAGTGCTGAGTCTGCTTGGGATTCTCTCTCCTCCCTCTGCTCCTCCTGTTCATGCTCTAAAATAAATAAATATTTTCAAAATATATATTATAAGGAAGGGTTAATACCTATTCTTCTCAAACTAGTCCAAGAAAAGGAAGGAAAACTTCCAAATTCATGTAGGAGGCCAACATTGGTAACAAATGATAACAAAACCAGATGAAGACACCACTAAAAAAAAAAAAAAAAAAGAACTATAGGCCAATACCTCTGATGAACATGGATGCAAAAATTTTCAACAAAATACCAGCAAACCAAATTCAACAATACATTAAAAAAATCATTCACTACAATCAAGTGGGATTTATTCTTGGTTGCAAGGGTTCAATATTTGTAAATCAATCAATGTGATATATCACATTAATAAAAGAACCATATGATCATTTCAATAGATGCAGAAAAACCATCTGACAAAATACAACATCATTCATGATAAAAACTCTCAACAAACTAGATTTACAGGGAACATACCTCAACATAAGGCCATCTATGAAAAATCCACGGCTATTATCATCCTCAATGGGGAAAAACAGAGCTTTTCCTGTTCAGGAACAAGACAGGGATGTCCACTCTCACCATTTTTATTCTACATAGTACTGGAAGTCTTAGCCACAGCAGTCAGACAACAAAAAGGAAGAAAAGACATCCAAATTGGCAAGAAAGAAGTAAAACTTCTATTTCCACATGACATGGTATTTTCTACAGAAAACCCGAAGACTCCACTAAAAAACTGCTAGAACTGATAAATGAATTCAGTAAGGTCAGAGGATACAAAAATCCAAGTACAGAAACCTATTGCATTTCTATACACCAATAATGAAGCAGCAGAAAGAGAAATCAAGGAATCCATCTCATTTACAATTATAAAAATAATGAAGTACCCAGGAATAAACCTAACCAAAGAGGTAATAGACCTGTACTCTGAAAACTATAAAATGGTGATGAAAGAAACTGAACATGACACAAAGAAATGGAAACACATTCCATGCTTATGGATTAGAAGAATATAGCTAAAATGTCCATACTCTGCAAAGCAATCTACACATTCAAAGCAATCCCTATCAAAATACCACCAGCATTTTTCACAGAGCTAGAACAAATAATCCTTAAATTATTTAAGGATTTTCACAGAGCTAGAACAAACAATTGTTAAATTATTACCACAAAAGACCCTGAATAGCCAAAGCAATCTTGAAAAAGAAAAGCAACGCTGGAAGCATCACGATTCAGGACTTCAAGGTATGTTACAAAGCTGTAGTGATCAAAACAGTATGATACTGGCACCAAAATGGACACACTGATCAACGGAACAGAACAGGAACCCAGAAATGAACCCACAATTCTATGGTCGACTAGTCTTCAACAAAGCAGGAAAGAATATCCAATGGGAAAAAGACCATTTCCTCAACAAATGGAGTTGGGAAAACTGGACAGCAACATGCAGAAGAATGAAACTGGGTCACTTTCTTACACCATACTCAAAAATAAATTCAAAATGCACTAAAGACTTAAATGTGAGACCTGAAACTAGTAAAATCCTAAGAATACAAAGTAATGTCTTTGACATATGCCCTAGCAACTTCTTTCTATATAGGTCTCCTGAGGCAAGGTAAACAAAAGCAAAAATAAACTATTGGGACTACATTAAAATAAAAAGCTTCTGGACAGAGAAGCAATCAATAAAACTAAAAGGCAACCTGTGGCATAGGAGACGATATTTGCAAATGATGTATATGATAAAGGGTTAGTATCCAAAATATATAAAGAATTTCTAAAACTCAACCCCCCCCCCAAAAATGGATAATCCAATTTTAAAAAGGGCAGAGGCCCTGAAAAGACATTTTTCAAAAAAGACGGACGGCCAAAAGACAGATGAAAAGATGCTCAACATCACTCATCATCCAGGAAATGCAAATCAAAATTACAACTAAATATGACCTCCCTCCTGTCAGAATGGCTAAAATGAACAACACAAAAAGTAAGTATTAGCAAGGATGTGGAGAAATGGGAACCCTCTTGAACTGTTGGTGGGAATGGAAGCTTGTGCAGCCAATGCAGTAAACAGTATGGAGTCTCCTCAAAAAGCTAAAGATAGAATTAGATCGTATGATCCAGTATTTCCACTGCCAGGTATTTACCCAGGAAATATGAAAACACTAACTTGAAAAAATATATGCACCCCCATGTTTATTACATTATTTACAGTAGCCAAATTATGGAAGCAGCCCAAGTGTCCATTGATAGATGAATGGATAAGGAAGAGGTGATATAAGTCACAATAAAAGAATAAGATCTTGCCATTTGCAACAACATGGATAGTTTTAGAAAGTATAATGCTAAGTGAAATAAGTTGGTCAGAGAAAGACAAATACCATATGACTTCACTCATACTGGAATTTAAGAAATGAAACAGACCAAGAAAAAAAGACAAATCAGACTTTTAAATATAGAAAACAGATGGTTACAGAGGGGAGGCAGCTGCGGGGATGGGTGAAATAGGAAAAGGGAATTAAGAGTACACTCATAGGAACCCTCTTACACTGTTGGTGGGAATGCAAGCTGGTGCAACTACTCTGGAAAACACTATGGAGGTTCCTTAAAAAGTTAAAAATAGAGCTACCCTATGACCCAGCAATTGCACTACTAGGTATTTATCCAAAGGATACAAACAGTGATTCAAAGGGGCACACGTACCCCAATGTTTATAGCACCAATATCCATAATAGCCAAAATACGGTGAGAGCCCAGATGTCCATCGACGGATGAATGGATAAAGAAGATGTGTTATGTATATGTATATACATGTACAAACACACACACACAATGGAATATTACTCAGCCATAAGAATGAAATCTTGCCATTTGCAATGACATAGATGGAACTAAAGGGTATTATGCTAAGTGAAATAAGACAGAGAAAGACAATATCATACGATTTCACTCATATGTGGAATCTAAGAAACAAAACAGATGAACACGGGAAAGGAAGGAAAAATAAGATGAAATCAGAGAGGGAGACAAACCATAGAGACTCTTAACTACAGGAAACAAACTGAGGGTTGCTGGAGGGGAAGGGAGTAAGGACATGGCATAACAAGGTGATGGGTATTAAGGAGGGCACTTGATGTAATGAGAACTGGGTATTATATTCAACTGATGAATCACTAAACACTATATCTGAAACTAATACTATACTATGTGTTAACTAATCAATTTTAAATTTAAAAAAGTACACTTATGATGAGCACTGAGTAATGCATAGAGCTGTTGAATCACTATGTTGTACACCTGAAATTAATCTAACAGGGTATGTTAATTATACTGGAATTTATATATTCTATATATAAATATACATACATGAATTTTTTTAAAGTGGGTTAAATAAAATGCATATTGATAGGATTAAATCAAAGGTAAATACAGCATGATCAAAGAAACCCGCTGCTTGTCTCTCAACATTAGAGGGCCCCAAACAAGTAAGTTCTATTTACCCCAGTTTGGAAAAATTTTAAAGCGGAAATGTAGAGATTACTGTAAGAGATCTGACCAGCAATCTCCTGGGACAATAGTTAGGCACATTAATCAAGTTAAAGATTGACAAAAGGGCCAGGGTTCCTTGGCTGAACCCCTCACTGGGGATGCAAAGCCTTCTGTACAGGAGTGGGTAAAATGATCACGGGGATTAAAAACAGAAGTTTCCAGGACTCCTTGATAAAGGAGGTCCCCAAACTATACTACCAAACCCATTCATGAAGTCTTGGTGGGACTACAATTAGATTGAAAGAGGATAAAAATGTGAGAGCTGCTAAGACCATGAAAGTTGCCATGTTCAAACAGGCTTTAGGTAAAGAAGCTGTGTCTCCTTTACCTCAGTGTTTCACGGGAATAAATAGCATGTCTGGCTGGGTAACAGTTCCCCTACCTAGTGTTATAAATCAAAATCTGTTGATAAAATCCTTAATAGAAGCTTCAGTTAAGAGCAGAAGGGTTTATGGAATTAAGGTACAAGTGTGTAGGGAAACTGGTTTGTTTCAACAGGACTCACATGAAATGGTTGTGCCTCCGCTGACTGTATTATGGGGATGAACACCGTATGTGACTTGACAGTGTTTCACATCCCCAGTGTCGTAAAATAGAAGGCATGTACATCTGCTTTTCAAGTCATGTTATAGCATACACTAAATGGAAACCAGTAAGATTGGGGGAACCCACACAGTGTCAAACAGAAGCTAGAATGACAGTACAAATTCTCTGTGCAGTACTCCGTGTGCAACCTAGACTGGGGCTATGGCAAAAGCCTGTGCGAACTTCCCAGCAAGGGCTAGTAGGACTTTGGACTAGAGAATCTCCATTTCAGGGATATTCACTATCCTACTGTCTAACATTGATGCTCACCTGATGACTATAGAACACAAAGTGATCTTGAACCTAGAATATCCAAAATGTCTAGAATGTTATCTGAGGAATGCTCTAATGGGGGTATGGCAGTGTCCAGAAGAGTTACATGATAAAATAGAAATGTTTTTTTCAGGATCATGCTACCTCCTGGGGAATCCGAGGAGGAGATACAAGCTGGGATCCTCTTTTCCCCCCTAGAACTGACTCAAACAGTGTGAGGATCTACTGGATTCTATTATCACCTGGACAGTGTCCTATCAACAGCTCTCAAGTGACCAAAGAGCTACCTGGATTGGGGATGGCAGTTCCATGACGAATGGACAACATCCTGTTTGGAAAGCTCCTGTATTAAGAGCTTTGACACTTAGAACATTGGTTGCCTAAAATGGAGGAAAATAAAGACCTGAAGGGCTTGTGTACACACCTTCATGAGTGTGTGCTGACACTCGACAGGAGCGGAATTAAAGGAGTGTCCTTATTGGATAGATGCCTTAATTTTTCTGGTAGATCTGGAGAAGAGGGGGTAGGGAAGGACACTGGTAGTGTCTTTCCTAAAGCGCTTCATTTTTCCCCCCTTTCCTTACCTGATGCAAGGGTCATACGACCAGGGCTTTAACTACAATGGCTGGAAGTAGGGATGATTTCAAAGCAACTGTATTTTAAACCTCTAGGTCAGAACTCCTTAGAGCCTGATGGGGAAAGATGTGCCTTTACCTTATCTGACAAAATTGGGAGTAACAGTAAATGCAGCTATATTTCCTGATGGTCAAAATAGCTCACTCATTCTCCATGTAACCTTACCCTACATGAAAAGGAAGGGAGTTAAGAGGGAGGCACTTACTACACTAGTTTTGCTGCCTGCAATTCAGATCAGCATGGTGGCCAAAACCAATATCCCTTCCGAAGGAGAATTTGGATATAAACAGACAGGAGGACCACCAGTAGCTTAATGGTGGAGTAATGAATAAATGAGACCTATAATTAAGGAAAACCAGTATTATTTTAACACCTCAAAAGAGGATCAGAGCAATAGAATGTTGTGTCTTAACTCAGCTTTATATACATATATAGGCTTCAAAGAGTGAACTCCAATGTTTATGGACACCACTCCTGCTTTTGGAACCGGAATACTGAATGGAAGCCTACAAAACTGAGTGGCCTTGCCTTGGGGGATTTTTTTTTTTTAGGTTATTAATATTTAAGGATTACTGATAACTACTTAAATAATCGATTCATGTATTTAAGTGGTCATATACAGGAGTTAATTTTTTAGTTTTTAAATTCCAGTATAATAGTGTTAGGTTTCAGGTGTACAATATAGTCATTCAATAATTCTATACATTATTCAGCACTCATCAAGAGTAGTCTTAATCCCCTTCACCTATTTCACCCATCCTCCCACCCACCTTTCCCCTCTAGTAACCACAACCACCAGTTTGTTCTCTATAATTAAGGTTTTTTTTTTTTTTTAGCTTTTTGCTTTTCATATGGTAATGATGGTCTGGAAAGATTATTAATCACTGCATGGGATTCCACTAAGGTGTCAGTAGTCTAGTCTTTTGACTTCTCTATCATTTTGCTTTAAGAAGTGTGTAGCCAGAGACCAAGGGGTGGACTGTTAGCTCAATGCAAACAAAACAAAAACTGTCCAGTTCTTCACACAGAGCTCCTAAAACTCTTGTAATTCTCTAAGTGTTAAGAGCAGTAGATCCATCCTTTGTTCTATTGAAGTCAATGAGTGGGTTCTTGGTTGGCTCCTGGATGGGGACTGGTAAACAAAGATCAAGCCATGATTAGAAACTTGGAATTTTCAGCCCTCCCCTTCACCTTTCAGAGAGGGGAGGAACTGGAAAGGAGTATAATTGGTCATGCCTATGTGAAGGAGCCTCTATGAAAATCCTATAGGAAGGGGTTTGGAGAACTTCCAGGCTAGTGAACACCTTGAGATGCAAGGAGCGTGACACTTCCAGAGGGCATGGAAGCACTCTGCATTTCTCCCTTGCCTTACTCATTTCTTCCATGAGTATGTCCAACTGTATCCCTTAGCATGGTTTGTTTTTATAATTAACCACTGTAAGTAAATACAATGTTTCAGTTCTGTCAGCCACTCCATCCAATTAGTAGAACCCTAGGAAGGGATTACTGGAATCTCTGATCTATACCTTACAAATGGTGTGGTGGTATAGGAGTTTTGTGGGACTGAGCCCTTAACCTGGGGGATCTAACACTATGCAGGTAGACAATGTTAGAATGGAGTTAAACTACAGGATCAACTGTAGTCATAGAGAAGTGCTTAGTATGGGAAAAACCCTCCGCACATTTGGTAATTAGAAGTGTTTATTGTGCACAGTAAAGGACACGGACAGGCAAGTAACTCAGGGACAGTTCCCCCCATCCCACAAAGGAAAGAGGAAATGAAAACAGGATTTTCCAGAGAGCTAGGGACGTACTTGTTTATCACAGCGTTATTCACGACTGACAAGATAGGGGCATCTAAATGTCCATCAACACATGAATGGATAAAAAAAGATGTGGCATTTATACACAATGGATGCTTCTTTAGCCAGGATCAAGCTGGTTATCCTGCCTTTTGTTGTTGTTGACAACATAAATGGACCTTGAACACATTATACCAAGTGAGACAAGTCAGAAAGACAAAGTACTGCTGAATATCCCTTATATGTGAAATCTCAAAGAATGCAACTTGCAAAAACAAAACAAAATAAGCCAGAGTAAAATGGTAGTTACTAGGGAATGGGTGGGATGGAGGAACACAATTCATGTTGTTTAAAAGGTACAAATGTGCAGCAAGTAGTGAATAAGCCACAGAGAACTAACATACAGTATAATATCAGTATTGTACTAGAGTTAGGTAAGGTGGTAAGTATTGCTACAACTGTGTTCATATTACAGTACATCAATGTATCAAAGCAAAGTGGTATACATCTGAAATTCATACATTTTTTATTGAATATATTTGACATAAAACCGATGATAATCAAAATTCTGGAAATGGAGCAAACAATTCTTTCGCATGAGCCAGGAGTGAACTGGGAACTAGGATTCAGCACATTTGCAGGCAACTGAGGAAGGCAGGCTCACAAAGGAGACTTGAAAAGGGGTGGCCAAAGAGATGGACAGAGAATGACACAAGAGTGGGGTACAAGGAACCAAGAAAGGAGCAAGTTGAGATGGAAGGAATGATGCACCACACAATGTCGAATGATATGAAGAAAAAACAAAGCTTTCCAATCACCTTGACAAGAGCAGTTTTAGAGGAACAATGGAGAGACACACAGCCCTGAATGGAGCATGAACGATAGCGGTGAACACAGGATTCTATGCCGGTGGGTACTTTGAAAGAAAACCCGAGAGAGAGTAATCGAATGATGACAGTCTAAGAAGGACTTATTTCCCAGCCCCTCCACCAAAATCAGAAGCTTATTTATCATTAAGAACACCCATAGAGTTTGAAGATAAAAGCAAAAATTGATATCCTTTCCATCCAGGGAATAGACTCTCACTTCTATTCCCGTTCCTATCTCCTCTACTCCCACCCTACACTTTAACTTTCAATTAATTTGCTATAGTCATATTGATTTTTGTCCTTTCCTAAATATTGCTCATTTCTAGGACACAGGAGCTTCCAACAACTATTTGCGATGAAATCAACAATGCTCTCTATTTCTGATGTCCACACTGCAATAGACCTTTATTTTCCAACTAACCAAGAAATGCACTAGCTCATTATAACAGTGATGAATACACAGTTAATGTAATCAAGGCCAGAAGTCAGCCAACAAGTGGGTGACAAGCCTAACTGAGCTAGGGTTTTAAAGTGTGGTTTTCACCAGATCGCAAAACCATTCCCCAGACAAGTAAAGGCTATCCTGTTTCTGAAAAGTTGGCAGCTGCTTCTTTACCCTTTTTCCCATCTCATCAGTATGCACCTGGTGTAATCCATTTCCTGTGGTCAACATCACTCCAGAGCAAGTGTAAATTAGTGTATCTCTTGGCATCTTTCTGCCCTTGCCTCTATTCATAGAGCAGAGAAGTCAAAAGACAGGTCAGCTAATGGAGATCCAGCCAAAATTCAAAGGACATTTAAAAATAGAACTTGAGAGGGAGGAGTGGTATTGCTAATGGAAATCCTGGAAACTGACACATAACCATAGGCTTAGCAAGGAAGAAAATGGCCTTCACAAGAGAGCATGTGTTGACACTTGAGCTAAAGGGGAAGTCAGGTTTTGTGAGGTACGTACGTGGTGGTGGTGGGGGAGGGTATTTCTTAGAGATTTGATGGTATGAGCAAGAAATCAGTATCTGGTTTTAAAAAGTCTTGAAAGATTCTCAGGTGTCAAGAATTCCAAACCTTGAGCTGAAAACAGTGTTTGGTCAACACCACAAGATTTTTATGTATTATCAAAAATCGAATGAAATCTGAAGAAGACATCTACATAATCTCTTTTCTGCCTTTTCTGGAAAATACAGTCACTCTTAGGGCATACTACATGTTGGCTGATGCTTGGGTCGGCTATTATCAAGAAAAAAAAGAAAAGACCATTTCATTATTTCGCTTACACACCAGTCTCCTTTTAGATGGTAGAGATCTAGAACCTTTTCCTTGTACTATCAGTAGAAAAGAGAAAACGCTTCAAAGGGCAGTATTATATTTTAAAAACCAAATAACTTTCCAGAAGCTTTAAAATAATCATTTGATCCCCAGGCCTTCCCTGTCAATGCAATGATTTTCATCTAAAAGAGCCAACCCCTGGATTTTAAAGGTCATTTAGTATTAAGACCACCCTAAAAAAAAAAAAAAAAAATCACTCCATGATCTCATCATTAAAACCAAGTACGGGGGGGCACCTGGGTGGCTCAGTCAGTTGAGCATCTGCCTTCAGCTCAGGTCATGATCCCAGTGTTGTGGGATCGAGCCCCGTGTCAGTCTCCCTGCTCAGGGGGGAGCCCGCTTCTCCCTCTCCCTCTGCCCCTTCCCCTGCTCATGCTTGCTCTCATTCACCTTCTTTCAAATACATAAATAAAATCTTAAAACAAGTACAGGTTTATGTTATCTCCAGTCTTTTCCTCTAGGGCCTCAAGGTACATCATTTTATTCATCTACTCATTCTTTTATTTTAGAGTCTTTATCTATCAGGCACGTAAGTTGAATTCTTCATTACACTCCGGGATTCTTTTCCATGAAAACAGCCAGTTAGCCAGCTGTCAGCCCGATCACCACGGTGACGAAAATGACCCAGCCGAAACAAATTCTGCAGGAAAGATTCCAGAGAGAAGAGTTTTCCAAGTTCACTATCTCCACCTTGACTAATCAGAGCATATGGTGATGAAGCCCAGGATAAAAAAAATTTTTAAAGTTTCTCAAGTGCTTTTCATGTGATCCAGTTTTGTGAAGCATGCACACACATACACAAATCCCAATAGGAGATAGACAATAGCACAATTTGGTACAGCCTTCCCCAATACAGAGCAAATTAGAGTGTTTTCCCCTCAAGGGTTCTACACCTATTCAAGAGTCCTTACACATGCTCTTCCACCTGTCCCCTATTCTTCACCAACCAGGACTTACCAAGTCCAAGAGTAACAGCTGCTTTACTTCCATTAGGCTCGACATCTGAGCGTGCAAATGCAGCCCTGGGCAGAGCAACTTAAGCCATGGCAACATCGTGGAAAAAACAACTCCCCAAACAAACGCACTAACAGTGAATGATCCCCGAAAGACTTCCCCCTTGGTCTCCTTTTCAGGCAATTTCTGATTTCTGGCGGCGGCCCATGAAAATGAATTTGCCCACTCCACTTTCAACAGTGCAGGGACGTTAGAGTAACTTTCCCCATTCGTGGTACTGGCAGAGAGAGCTCTTCATTTACAGGTAAACCCAAGAGCAGCAGAAGGTTCTCTACACTCTAGGAGACACTCATTCACCCGGCACAGACTCGGTGTGGTAAATAGCCCCTAATGATCCCATATCCTGGTTTTCATGCTTCTATTCACTTCATAGTACAGCTGTAACAAATTACAGTAGGCTTAGCTTAAAACACCACCCACATTTTATCTTGCGACTCAGTAGGCAGAAGTCCCACTGGTACCACGAGGCTAAAATTAATGTGTTGGCGGGGACGTGTTCCTTACTGGAGGCTCTGGGTATGAATCTGTTCCCAAGCGCTTTCATGTTCTCGGACGAGTTCAGTTTCGTGGTTGTAGGACTGAGATCTTCAGTACTTCGCTATCACTCAGGAACCAATCTTTACTCCTACAGCCAGTCCGCATACTTCCTTATGCTTTAGAAGAAGTCCTAGAAGCCTCTCTCTAGTCACTGTACTTCGTGCCTCAGAGCTGGCAAGCGCACGTCAAATACTTTTCACCGTTAAAAATCTTTCCGACTTTCCTTTTGCCCTTTCTCTGCCCTTCCCTCTTCAGGCTGCCTCTTCTGCTTTTAAGGGCTCATGTGATTTCATTGGACCCACCTGGAGATTCCAGAATAATCACCACACCTTAAGGTCCATAACCTTAATTACATTTGCAAACTCCCTTTTGCCATGTAATGTAACATACCCACAGGTCCCAGGGATTACCAAGTGAGTATCTTTAGAAGGAGCCCTTACGATGCCTAGCATATGCCTTTACCTAACTCCCTCCCCTTAACTATGGAATGGATTTAGCAAGTACAATGCAACAGAGGTTATGAGATGTCACTTCCAAGACTAATTATAAAAAGAATGCAAATTCCAATTGGGGCACTCTCTCTCTCTCCATCCCTTGCTCTGGGCATGCCGCTTGCCATGTTGCGAGGCAAACATACAATGAAGAGGTCCGTGGGATTTAGCTTGGAAGCAGAAGCAGATCTTCTTAGAACTGGGAACAGCCAAATGAATGACTTTGGACGTACATCTACCTGAGTAAAGCCTTGAAAGATCTGCAGGTGCAGCCAACTTCTCGATTGCATCTTTGTTGAGAACCTGTGCCCAACATACTCGGCTAAGCCACTCCCCGATTCCTGACATACAGAAACTAAAATAATGCTTGTTGTTTTAAGCTGCTAAATTCTGGAATTATTTGTTATGAATTTGGGACATATTAGCCTTGGATTCAAGGAGACTGGCCCATGTAAATAGGGGGAGAAAATACTGAGCATACAATATGATTGGCCACAACGGGGAAAAGAAGTGTTGGCCTTCTCTTTGGTAGCTGGAGCAGGGTACTGGAGCAGTGTTTCTCAAAGTGTGGTTCCCGGACCACTTTTTTGGAATTACCTAGGATGGCTGATTAAATTGCAGATTCCTGGGCCATCTAAATTAGAATCTCCGGGGAGTAAATGTGCCATCCTAATAAGCTTCTCAAATGGTATTTATTCTCATAAATGTTCTAGAACCACTGATATGGTGGTTAGGAATGCAGACTTTGAGCAATCTGTATTTAAATCTCAACTCTTTTGAAAATGTTAACTGTTTTGTTCCTTCAGGATCCCCAGCACCTAAACAGCACCTGGCACGTAGTTGCTGGTCAAAACATGTTTCTTGAAAACAGGGTTGATGGAGGGGACAGGCTAGATGGGTGAAGGGTATTAAGGAAGGCAGTTGTTATGATGAACAATGGGTGTTCATTGTACGTAAGTGAGGAATCACTGAATTCTACTCCAGAAACCAATATTGCACTGTATGTTAACTACCTAAAACTTAAATAAAAAACAAAACTAAACTAAAAAAAATAAAAAAATAAAAGGATATATATGACCTTTTAAAAATGTGAACAAATAACTGAATAGGTGATCAAGGACAATTGCCTTAATTTTATTGATTTTCTTATTAGAAAAAAAATGAAAACAAGGATGGTAACCCCTATTTTATAGGGCTATTGTAAGAATTAAAGGAGCTAACCTGTGTGCAACGGTTTGCACAGAGCCCGATAGCCACACAGTGTCTACTGTGTCGAGGTGGTAATCACGCTGTGTTTCTGTGGTCCTCACCTAAGTGCTTGTGACAGCAACAACAGAGAAAACCCTTTGCTCTCAGAAAACCTCAGGAGCCAGAAAATGTGTTCTCTCTGTGCTCATTGAAGAGATGCAGGGTGAGCATGCTAGGACTAAGGACATGTTTTCAGTGTGGATCAGGAAAAAAACATTCTTGGGGTACCTGGGTGGCTTAGTCTGTTAAGCGGCTGCCTTCGGCTCAGGTCATGATCCTGGGGTCTTGGGATCGAGCCCCACGTCCGGCTCCCCTGCTCAGGGGAGAGCCTGCTTCTCCCTCTCCATCTGCCTATACCACTCTGCCTGCTTGTACTCTCTCTCTCTCTCTCTCTGTTAAATAAATAAATAAAATCTTTAAAAAAAAAAAAACATTCTTTAGAAGGTCCACATAATTTTCCAGTGAGGCTGAGAAGGGGTCAAAGGCCTGACATAAGGAATTATAAATTATGTGCATATTCTTATTTATCCTCTGCTGCATCCTTTCTCCTTTCTTTTTCCCCCCAAATAAGGAATTTTTATATTTCTGGTCAGATATCACTGGATGTTCATTGGCTTCAGGCATAAAAGATGTGCCAACTGCTCTCAGTACAATTTTGAAAACGCTTTAAAAATAATTCAGACTGAAAGGTGCTCTGTGAATACAAGGTAGCAATGGAATTTGGAAAAATACTTTGTGCAATGTAATCACTTCACCAGAATTCAAATCTTAGAGAGAGCAACATTTAATTAGGCTTAGAATTTGATTAATATGGGGTATTATTCTTTATCTTGATCATGTTGCTGATTTCGTGGCTGCAGGGATTTTAAAATGTGCTCACAGGTTCTCTGATACTCTTCCTTTTAAGGAATGGAACCTAATTCCCCTTCCCTGGAGTGTGAGCTGCACTTAGCGACCTGCTTCTAACAAACAGGAAAGAGAGGAAGTGATGACAGACTTCAGGGACTAGGTCATAACACACTGCAGTTTCCCCTTTCTTGCTCTCTCTTGGATCACACACTCTGAGGGAAGTCACTTGCCTCTGCAAGGACACTGAAGTTAACGTAAGACATCCGGTCAACAGCCATGAGAGTCAGCCATCTTGGAAACAGATGCTCTGGCCTCAGTCAAACCGTCAGGTGTCTGCAGTTCTTTTAACATCCTGGCTGGCACCATAGGGGAGGTCCTGGGCCTGGGCCATCCAGATAAGCTGCTCCCCAATTCCTGATCCACAGAAACTGTGATGATAAGCGCTTGCTGTTTTAAGCCACTAATTTGGGGGATAATTTGTTACATAACAAGAGATAACTAATGCAACAGGTATACACATATGTCAAATTTATCACATTATACACTTTAAATTTGTGCAGTTTATTATTTCTCAGTTATAACTCAATAAAACCAAAAAAGTAAAAGATGCAAAATAGAACTAAAATACTATGATTTATTACTGAATGGAAATTTGACTCTTTTTAAGATGACCAATGTGCAGATTAAAGCCAGGTGTAGAACTGGATTTTTGGTCAATCAGACCCCCTCTCCCCGCCCCAAAAAGAATTCCAGGAAATCATGATGTTGTTATATCAACCCCATATTCAAAATAAAGAGCCAGCCATGGTTGTTGGATTCCTATCACCGTTGGTTGTCAAGATCTTTTCCTTATTCAGCCCAAGTCTCCTGATATGCTAAAAAGAAAATATGAACAGAACAATTTCTTTCTAACAGGAGTGGAAATGCTTTAATTAACTACAATCCAGTCTTGATTAAAACAACTGGAAGCAAGAAAGAGGTCTGGAGTGACACAGAACATTCTGGTAGATCTTGAAGAAGGAAACTGACACTGGAAGGAAATCGTGTATTTATAACACAATGTTTATGTACATAATTTTGCGATAGATGAATGAGAGTTTATAGAATTGTATTTTCCCAGGTATAGCCCATACAATAATTTTAACGTCTATTTATAGTTCATTTTCATATGAATACTATAATTTGTATAAGCAATTCTCTGTTATTGATAGTTGGCTCATTTCTAACTTGTTGGTCATCAGTAATGCTTTGATGAGCATCCTTTTAGCTACAGCTTTACTAGCTTCTCTCTTCAGGGCAGATATTTTTCAAAGTGAAAGTTCAACATGTCTGAACATTGTTAAAGGTCATATTACAAATTACCAATTGCTTTCCAAAAACATCAGGCCAATCTACGGACTCATTTACATGATATAAGAATTCCTGTCTCACCACATTCTTGTAAGCATTGTGGAATTTTTTTAAGTTGTACCATTTATTTTTCATGAGTTTCTGAGGAATTTTAAGAGTTTTACCATCCCTACAACTGCTCCATACCATTTTGTTTCCTTCATTGAAAACATGTTCGTTTGGCGGTAACTCCATTTTCAAGCATGCTAAGGCCTTTTGGTTGGCAGGTTTTAGCACCAAATAGTGACCAAATCTCCGATAAACCATTGAATTCGCAAATTCATAAAATTTTTTTATTAGGAGATAAATTTCTAAATGACTTTGAATAGAATAATATAAAAGCAATAAAAGTCGAATGAACAGATTCTCATTTGAGGCTAAGTATCTGCCCTTTGTTATTTAATAAAAACAAAGGCAACTCTCCCATAAACTAGACCCACTGAGGAAAAAATTCAGTTCCCAGGGTCAACTCTATGAGATGCCAAAGGACTGTAAGTACCTTTCTACCGGGGGAAGATTATATGGGGAAGTTATATAAAAGACAAGAACAACAAAAAAGTGTGCCTAATAAATTTGAGTTTGGAGCATGCACAATATTTTTCAACAGATTATGGTCATCAGACTTACCATGCAATGGTTGCTTATCTTGTATTTTCATGAATTAGCTCATTCAGTTCTCACCGAAGATGTCTGAAACATGGCCACTACTATCCTCATAGATAGTAGGAGATGAGAAACTTTGAGACATTAACTAACTTGTCCAAGGTAACAGAGACTGTAAGTGGCAGGGATAGGGTTTACAGCCACGTCTTCCTGACACCAAATCCTGTACTCTTCCCGGTACATAGGAATCAGAGATCCAATGCATAGTTTTGTTCGACTGTTCTTTGTCCAAGATATTGGATTGGAGGCAGCATGGCATAATAGAATGAACAGAGGCTTTGCATTTGGACATCCTTAGATTTGAGTCTTGCTTTTAGATACTAGGTTCTGACTTCTATGGCCTTCGGTTTCCTTAAAATAGCATCTCCAATTGTTGTGTGACTTAAATGATACAATGTCTGCTACAGGGCTCAGGTGATGCTCAGTATGTGTTACAGATTATTATGTATACGCTACAAAGTAGACAAGAGTAGAAAGGAACCAGTTGCACTCAATTACCTCCGCTAGGGGGCAGAGTAAGAATTACTATGTCTTTTTCTGTGCCATTTTTTGATAAGGGAAACTAGATTGTGAGGCAAGTGCATAATTTATTTTTTTTTAAGATTTTATTTATTTATTTTAGGGGGGGTAGAGGCAGAGGGAGAAGTAGATTCACTGCTGAGCAGGGAGCCCGACATGGCTCTCCATCCCAGGACCCCGGTTCATGACCTGAGTGAGCCGAAGTCAGACACTTAACCGACTGAGCCACCCAGGTGACCCATGAGTGCATAATTTAACTACCACTCACAAATCTTTAAATCTTGAGCATCTATAACACACTCAAAAAGAGAATAAATAATAACATAAAAACTAAATATGTGGACAATAATAAACTGAATAGTATTTTACATTCTATAAATTATTAAAGCAGGAAAGTTTGATAGGAAAAATATAAAGTCATTATAAGGATTTTTAAAGTTCAAAAAGTAATCAGCAATATCCTTAAGCTTATTCTAGAATATGATATAGGGGCAAATAGAAGAAATAGAAAAATGAAAAAAAAATTATACAGTTGCTTATGTTAAGTACAAGAGGCAAAATGTTTCCCAGAAAAAAAAAAAGTTAAGATTTTTTAAATCACAGAAGTAAGACCATACTAAAGGAAGAGAGGGAGGCAAAACTATGTCAGAGTGAAAACGACTCCTTAAATATAACCATTCCTGAGTTATCCAACACTGCCCCGGGGTGCAGGGAACATGCCTGCCAAAGAAAATAAATCACTCCCTACTTCTTGTCAGTGTCTCGCTCAGTGGCAACCACTTGGCGTTCTGTGTACATTTCCTCTAGAAAGGCAGGGAGGACTGTGGGGTAGATGTATCAAAAGCCAGCTTACTGCTACAGCTCTTTCAGAAACACCAAACCCATCATTAAAGAGGCTCATTCTAATGATGCTTGACATGTAAATTGGTCCTATGCAAAGTGTGTTTTGTTCCTTAATTACTTGATCTTCCAAGGAAAAATTAAGTCCTGGGTAATCGTTCTACTTTATGAACTGAGAATGACCTTCCGTTGTTGATACCTTAGACAAATCCTCACTCTTTCTCAACTCAGGGCACTGATAACAGTCTCGTAGGTGGCCATGAAGACAGACCTTCCATTAGGGGGTCTGCTCTTCCTCTTGCCAAGACCCCTCCCAGGTGTGCAAACATTCTGACATCCTCTGGTGCCTGCAGACTTTTCAGGGGGAGCTGCCCTAACTGCCCGTTATGAAGCAGAGCTACATTTTGTGGGCCTTACTGCCCAAGGGGTCAGATCCTCTAGGGATCTTTTCAGTGGCTCCCAAATGCCCACCCGTGAATGTGTCCAGAATCACGGGTGGGCATGTTACAATTACACATTCCCAGATCCAATCTCAGACCTACTGACTAGAATCTCCCAAACTGGATATCAAGAATCTATATGTTTAACTCTTTTATTAGAATCTCCATGAACCCTAGATTTCAGAACTGCTGAACTAGGGGAGAGCTAGCAAATTGGGTATAATGATAACAACAATACCAAATTCTCCACCGAGTTTATATGGTGCAAAGGAACCTAACCTGCATTTTCCCATTGACCATCCCATTAGGAACCTACTTGCATCACTTACTTACAGTCACTCTCTTGTATCCTCTAGGAGGTAGGTTCTATTACCTGGGATTGTTATTCTAAACTCTGGTGAGGAACAAAGGCTTTAAAAAATGATGTGGTTCGCAGGAAACAGAGTGTTGTTGGAGTGGGGGGTGGGGTGGGAGGGATGGGGTGACTGGGTGATAGACACTGGGGAGGGTATGTGCTCTGTTAAGCGCTGTGAATTGTGCAAGACGGTTGAATCTCAGATCTGTACCTCTGAAACAAATAATGCAATATATGTTAAGAAAAAAAAAAGGAAGAAGAAGAAGGTAGCGGGAGGGGAAGAATGAAGCGGGGGAAATCGGAGGGGTGGACGAACCATGAGAGACGATGGACTCTGAAAAACAAACTGAGGGTTCTAGAGGGGAGGGGGGTGGGAGGATGGGTTAGCCT
>NC_138375.1:101249863-101383651 GCF_054177405.1 Leptonychotes weddellii | reverse complement strand
GATGTGGTTGTTCAAGATTAGATTCAGAAGTGAGTAAAGGTTTGATTCCAGACTCTCTAACTCCCAATCTTTCTATCACACTATCTTGATAACTTCCAAGGTAGACAGAGGCAGGCCTTAGCTTTCAGGTGAGGAAATTTAGACCCAGAAGGTCTGGGACAACATCAGCATCCCCCTCACTTCCAAATACCTAGTGGTTAATTGCCTTGACAACAATATTTTTTGGAGGCAGATTTAATGTATTTTTTATTATTTTTAAAGATGTTCCTGGAACAGCTGCAGGTGGAATTCCTTTTCAAGCATTGGAAATAAGTTTAGACTGACCCATCCATATTCTTCCTAGGTTTTTGTTAAAACAACCTTTCCCCTGAATGAGACACAGACATACTGAGGGATTTCTCTGTAGCCATAGCAGACTCAAAAAAAAGATGAATTCCCTTTGACCCCAGTAAGCTGGCTGCAGCAGACCTTATTTTCTGAAAATGACCACAGTAGTATTTCCAGTCCTGCTTGCTTCTCCGGGACTTTGTCATTTACCCAAGAGGTGGTTTCTATGTCCCCTCCCCTTGATCCTAGGCAGGCTTTTGACTGTTCCACTCAATAGAATATGGCAGAAGTGAGGCTAACTGACTTCCAAGGCTGGGTCATCCAAAAAGGATACAGCTTCTGCTGGGTCCATCTTTCAGGGACACGTGTATGAGCACAGGAAGCCCAAGTTAGCCCACGAGGAAATGAACTGAGGCTCCCGGCATGAAATTGGATGTTCTCCTACATCGTTTTCTTGGTTCCCATCACGTTAAATCTGTTCTCCAGGAAGTTGTGCTATGTTTTTCCCTAGGAGGTTACCCAGGGGTACAATTACCTCACCATAAGAAGCATGGATTTACATACTATCGCCCCCAGAGCTATTCAAATTTTAATAACAGACCCAGCCTTAGAATAAATCTAACTGCAGGGTACAATATCAATGATGGGGAGGCATCCTGAAGGGCAGGTGAATTGTTTACATCTCTGTAAAATCATAGGAAGGATGCTGACCTCCACTTTGCTCCTGGGTGAAGCATGTGTTCAGCCAAGCTCTGGTGGCTTCTAATATGAACCAAAAGGAATTTAGGCAGCTTATCTAATTTCTCTTGATTGGATTTAATTTCTCTTTATTCTTTATTCAGAATAAAGTCCTTCAGATACAGCAAGATCCAATAATAGCTTGAACACTTGAACACTGTATTTTAGACTGAGTTTGGTGAGAAACATTCTTGGTACACTGTGAATACTGGAGACATGGCATCACTGTACACGTAGAAGGAAGACAGAAAAGAACTTAAAGAACTTGCTATATATTAAAAATATAGTGCAATGTGGTCCTTCTAATTGAGTTGTACCAGACAATATCTCTTGGGTTCTCTACACATAGCCATGTCACCAATTTGCTGTGTGATCTTAGGAAGGTCCTATTACTTCTCTGGTTCTTACCTACTCATCAACAATAGGGAGTTTGTAGACCTACGTCAGTCATCATTTCACTAATATATACAAATTTGACATACAAATATCAAATCAGTATGTTGGACATATGAAACTAATACAATGTTGTATGTCAATCAAATCCCACTAAAAGAATAATAGGGAGTTTGAATCGCATGGCTTTCTACTAAGTCTACCACTCTGTGATTCCAGGCTCCAGACTCGGCCTTCACCACAAGAAGACTCTGGCATTGTCCCAGAGAAGACTGCATTAGAAAACTCTCCTTTGACCTTATGCCAGGAATGAAATATCTCCCACTAATATCATCAAGGGTATTTTTGGCTGAAAATAAAAATCTAACTCAAAATGGCTTTAAATATCAATTTTGTAAAATTCCAACATAAAAATCTCAGAGGTAGGATTGCTCCAGAGCAGGTTACTATAATAGTGGCTTAACAATGTCATCCACACCCAGGACGTTCTGAGCTTTGATGTTTACTTCAGCCACAGGCAGGCAGCCAGATAGCTTCCATGGATCGCATTCACACCAAATATCATGAAGAAAAAAACAAAACAAAACACCAATATCTCCTTCTGGCACCTTCTCTCAGGTAAGAGAGACCCTTCCCAGAATGACACCCCAACCTCCAACCAGCAGCAGCAGACTTCTTAAGTCATATGCTCTACCCTGACCCCATGACTGGCCAGGAGTGTGAGGGTCTTGTAGTTAGCTTAGACTAAGCATCTAGAGGGAAAGAGATGTTGAGAGTCAATTGTAATGTCCACTACATTCCGCCTCTGACTCTGCCTCAGTCTCTCCCCTCAGAAGCACTGGCTGCTTCACCTTCCTCTTCCATCAAGCAGTAGTGGGTAGATGATACCAAACTGTTGTTCTGTGCAATGGCTCTCAACACCAGATGTTCAGTAGAACCGCATGGGAAGAATTTTAGAACCTAGTGAGTCTAAACCCCAGATCAGTGATAATGGCATCATCGATGGCAAGAGCTGATGATCCTGGTTTGCCTGGAACTGTAGAAAGTTAGGGAAGGAACCAAGTCTCCTGACTCCAGGTCCAATGTTCTTTCAGCTAATGGTTTCTACTCTCTTATCTTATGCAATTCGATATATGTTAAAATGATTTGACTAATAACTGACATTCTATAAATTTTCATTTCCATGAGAACAATAAAAGTCAAGCTTTGTATCAATACTTTTCTCCCCTAACTTTTCTTCTTTTTAGATTTCTTCAGAAATGATTGGGGGAAAAAAGACTCCTATCTGAATCTGACTTGCATTTGATAGCCCCCTAATGTTTTACAGTAAGTGCATCTTTAGAACATACTTTAGCAGAAAGTGCATGTCTCATAATAGTCTGACATACGATGACATCCATAGATTCTCCACTTTGCAGTCAATCATTTAAAAAGATGCTCATTCCTCAGTGTGTTTTAAAATTGATCTCAGTGAGGACTCAACTTTGAACCATCGTAAGACAAAGAAAGAAGCTTTTTAGTCCCTTCCCCAATGTCTCCTTATGGGGACAAAAGAAATAAGCATACAAAATCTTAATTTCACTTCGAAATCAAAGGTGGACTTAAAAAAATCAAAAGTCAGTAATGTTCTATGCATAACATCCTACATTTTAAAACTGTTTATTTCAACTCCTGTTGGTATCTCCCCTCACAATAGGTATAGATTGCACAAACTAAAGACATTGAAAAAAATATCGTTCTCTTTAAATTGAAATAAAAAGTGCTGGGTCAAATTAGGAAGAACAATATAAATAACAAGGACAGACACTGAGGCAAAAGAATGCTACTTCGTCCTTCTAGAAACCACAGCAAGCCAAGAACCCCTTCCAGCAGCGGATGGAGTTGTAAAAGTTAAGGACAAACTACCTCTTATCAGGCTCGCCCAAACCAAGGTGGGAGGAAATAGCATACTTAAGTAAAAAGCCTACTAAATATTTAATGAACCAAGATTACAAAACCCTTTCTATCTTTACAGTTCTGATTGCTTCCTGCCTTTTGCTGCTCTCCCTTCCTTTCCTCCGTAAAGCGAACACTTCTGGCTCACGCCCGTGGCTTTCCCTCTGCCGCTGGAAGCCAGTCGGTGCCCAGGCTGACAGCTGCTTGCTCCACCTTTCCTCAGCTCCTCAAGCCAACTTTTCTGAGCTAGCTCCTCCATCCCGCTCTCCTGGCTGATTTAAGAAATGTCTCTCCATGGTAACAGTATCTTCTAGCCACCCAGGCTTGAAGCCAGTCCTTGCCCTGGACCTACTTGTGCCTTATCCCTCATGCCTGGTTCTCACCATGGCCTCCACTGCTATCAGCCTAGGACCTGCAGGGAGCAAGAATGTGAGGTGCGTGCCAGTTGCAGCGAGCCTGGCTGCCTGCCCATCCAGAGCCCCCGGCTCCCAGATTTGGGACCGCATGGAAGTTATTTAACCGCTCTGCGGCTCGTTTTCCTCAGCTACAAAAGAAAGTCGGTAATGATCATTCTTACCGCAGTGGCTCGTTGCGACAGGGTTAAATTAGGTAACAGAGCACTCGGAGAGTGGACAGCGTTTGCCGCCTTTGAAGTGTTGGGCCTTATAGGTACATACCTCTACCTCTGCCCCATCCTCCCGGCTGAGGTGCCTCCTTAGTTCTCCAGTGCCCCCAGCACACTTGCACACATCCCAGAGACTAAGCCTGTGAATCCCACTCCACGGCTCCGACGGCGTCCGTGGCCCTCAGCTGCTGAAGAGGCTTGATTCGTCCTCCATCAGCAGGATCCACGACAGAGCCACGGTCTGCATTTCCGGCCCTCAAACAGCTTTTGCCAACCCTGTGTTCCAGCTCCATCTGTCCCCAGCCCCGTCCTCCTTAGCCTGCAGCCACCTTCCCTCTTCTTTTGCTCCCATTCCTCCCTCTACATGGCATTTCCTCCTTCTCCTTCCCAAATCCTTTGACTCTGAGATACTTCAAACAAGTAAAAAAATATATGTAGCAGAAAATAATACAACGAACTTACCCTCCACCCAATGCTCACGATTCTCAATATTTACTACACCCGCTTCACATCTCTTTAAAGAGGTAAAACACTACAGATGTATCTGGAGCACCTGCGTGTTCCTCCCCTGACTCCCTGGCCCTCAAAACCTCCCTAGAGGTAACCAAGGCCCTCTGGTATTTGTGATCTGGTATTTGTGATTTCCTTGCACTTTTAAAATATTCTTATTGATCAAGAACAAGGTAAGTCTGACATACTATCGTAGCAAAGAGGAACCTAAGGACACATGAAGACTAAATGTAATAGGATATCCTAGATGGAGCCTGAAGCAGAAGAAAGGAAATTAGGGAATAAGAAAGAAATCTCAATACTGTGGACTTTAGTTAATAGTGCATCAATATCTATTCATTATTTGTGAAAAATGTACCATACTATGTAAGATGTTAATAATAGGGGAAACTGGGTATAGGTATATGGGAATTATCTCTACTGTTCTCATAATTTTTCTGTAAATCTAAATTTATTCTACCATAAAAAGATTATCTTAAAGATGTTATAACCATCTTAGCCATTGACAACATACAACATTGCTCTAAGCATTCTATAGGTTTTCCAATTTGTATAAATGATATCACACATCACTATGTACCATTATACATTTCATTACACAACTAGCTCTTTTAAGTATTTAGTCTCCAAAGCCCCACCCTGATTCCATTCTCTGTCCTTCTTCATGACTCCATATGCCCCAAATGGTGACTTCCATGAATTGCATCCTCAGGCTTCCTTGTCCTCTGCTGCTGGTTGAATTTGTCCATTGGAAAGCAACTGCAGGAGACTGCAAAGTGTCAAAAGGGAAAGTAGGACATGGTAGGCAGAATAATGACTCCCAAAGACATGCTTGTCCCGTTCTTCTCAAATAAACCTGAACAACCTTAACAAACTAGGAAAAGAAGAACAAAATAAAGTTAGTGGAAAGAAATAACAAAGATCAGAGCAGAAATAAATTAAATAGAGGCGAGAAAAACAATAACAAAGGTCAATGAAATTGACTTGGGCTTTGGAAAGATTAACAAAATTGACAAACCTTTATCTAGATTAAGAAGAAAAGAGAGACTCAAATAAATAAAACTTTAAATGAAAGACAAGACGTACTACATGAAAGATACTAATACTATAGAAACAGAAAAGATAGTAAGAGACCACTGTGAACAGTTATATACCAATTAATTCGATAATTTAGAAAGAAATGGATAAATTCCTTTTTTTTTTTAAAAGATTTTATTTATTTGACAGAGAGAGACGCAGCGAGAGAGGGAACACAAGCAGGGGGAGCGGGAGAGGGAGAAGCAGGCTCCCCACAGAGCAGGGAGCCTGATGCGGGGCTCGATCCCAGGACCCTGGGATCATGACCTGAGCCGAAGGCAGACGCCTAATGACTGAGCCACCCAGGCGCCCCAAAAATGGATAAATTCCTGAAAAAAACATACAACATATCAAGACTGAATCATGAAGTACAAGACTGAACAAACCAATAGAAAATAAAAAATCTACAGGCGCCTGGGTGGCTCAGTTGGTTAAGCATCTGACTCTTAATTTCACCTCAGGTCATGAACCTCAGGGTCATGAGACCGAGCCCCATATTGGGCTCCACGCTGAGCATAAAGTCTGCTTAAGATTCTCTGTCTCCTTCTCCCTCTGCCCCTGCCCCATTCTCTCATGCTCTCTCTCTCTCTTAAAAAAAAAATCTAAACAGACCAATAATGAGCAAGGAGGTTGAATATGTAATCAAAAATCTCCCAACAAGTAAAATCCGAGGACCAGATGGCTTCACTGGTGAATTCTACTAAATATTTAAAGAAGAATTAATACCAATACTTTCCAAACTCTTCTCAGAAAAACTGAAGAGAAAGGAACACTTGCAAACTCAGTTTAATGAGATAAGCATTACCCTGATACTGCACCCAGACAAGGACACTACAAGAAAAGAAAATTACAGGCCAACATCCCTAATGAACATACATGCAAAATTCCTCAACAAAATACTAACAAACTGGGGTGCCTCGGTGGCTCAGTTAAGTGACTGACTCTTGATCTCAGGGTTGTGAGTTCAAGCCCCACATTGGCATGGAGCCTATCTTTAAAAAAAAAAAAAAAAAGAGTATCTTTATTTTTTTAAAGATTTATTTATTTATTTGAGAGAGAGATGGGGGAGGGGCAGAGGGAGAAGAAGAGAGAGACTCTTAAGTATGTGCCAAGCACAGACACCTACAGGGGGCTGGATCCCACGACCACAAGATCATGACCTGAGCCAAAACCAAGAGCCAGACACTTAACCCACAGAGCCATCCAGGCACCCCAAAGGAGTATCTTTCCAAAAAAGAAAAAAAATACTAACAAACTGAATTCAAAAGCACATTAAAAGGATCATACTCCCTGATCAAGTGATATTTAGCCCTAGGATACAAGGATGGTTTAACATGTGCAAATCACTAAATGATACCACATCAACAGAATGAAGGATAAAAATCATATAATCATTTTAATAGATGCATAAACAACATTTGACAAAATTCACTATCCTTTTATAATAAAAACTCTTAACAAATGAGGTATAGAAGGAGTATACCTCAACATAGAAAGGTCCTATGTAAAAAGCTTGCAGCTAATATCATACTTGTTGGTGAAAAGTTAATAGCCTTTCCTTTAAAATCAGGAACAAGACAAGGATGCCCACTCTGTCCACATCTACTCAGCATAGTACTGGAAGTCCTAGCCACAGAAATTAGACAATAAAAACAAATAAAAGGCATCCAAATTGGAAGGGAATGAGTAAAAGTATTTCTATTTACAGATAACATGAACTTTTATATATATATATAAAACCCGAAAGACCCTACTTAAAACTGTTAGAATACATGAATTCAGTAAAATTGCAGGATACAAAATTAACATATAAAACACAGTTGTGTTTCTATCTATACATTAACAGTGAATTATCCAAAAGAGAAATTAAGAAAGCAATCTCATTTATAATAGCATCAAAGACAATAAAATACTTAGGAATAAATTTAACCAAGGAGGTAAAAGTTGAAGAAGACACAACTAAATGGGAAGACATCTGTGTTAGAGAATGGAATAATTAGTATTGTTAAAATGCCCATCCTACCCAAGGTGATCTACATTCTCAGGCAATCCCTACCAAAATTGTACACCTGAAAATAATAGTACACTGTATGTTAGTTAGCTAGAATTTAAATAAAAACTTGAAACTAAAAAAAAAAAAAAACAAAACTTCAATGTCATTTTTCACAGAAATAGAAAAACAATCCTAAAATTTGTGTGGAGCCACAAAAGACCCTGGATAGTCAAAGCACTCTTAAAAAAACACAAAAAAAGCTGGAGGCATCACATTTCCTGATTTCAAAGTATATTACAAAGCTACATTAATCAAAACAGTAAAGTAATAGCATAAAAACAAGCACATACACCAGCAGAATAGAACACAGAACCCAGAAATGAACCCATGCATATACAGTCAACCAATCTTTGGCAAGGATGCCAAAAACACACAATAGGGAAAGGATAGTCACTTCAGTAAATGGTATTGAGAAAACTGGATATCCAGAAGGAAAAATAATGAAAGGGGATTCCTATTTTACATCACTCACAAAAATTAACTCAAAATGGATTAAAGACTTAAATGTAAGAGCAAAACCATTAAACTTCTAGAAGCAAACATAGGGAAAAGGCTTACTGACTTTGGTCTGGGCAACGATGTTTTTGGATAAGACACCAAAAACACAGGCAACAAAAGCTAAAATAAACAAGTGGCATTACATCAAACTAAAAACAACAACAAAAAACTTCTGCACAGCAAAAGAAATCACCAAAAAATTGAAAAGGCAACCTTTTCAGAATGAGAGAAAATATTTTCAAACCATGTATCTGATAAGGGGTTAATATCCAAAACATATAAAGAACTCATACAACTCAATAGCAAAGCAGCAAATAATCCAATTAAAAATTCAGCAGAGGACCCAAGGAGAAATTCTACGAAAGAAGACATACAAATGGCCAGTAGGTACATGAAAATGTGTGTTCAACATCACTAATAATCAGAAAATACAAATCAAAACCACAAGGAGGTTATCACCTCACTCCTGTTAGGACTGTTATTATCAGAAAGACAAAGGATATCAAAAGTTGTTCAGGATGTGCCCTGTTAGCTGGAATGTAAATCGGCATAGCTACCACGGAAAACAGTATGGCAGTTTCTCAAAAAATTAAAAATAGGACAATTATATGATCCGGCCATCTCACTCCTGGCAATGTATCCAAAGGAAATGAAATCGGTATCTCTAAGAGATATCTCCCTTCCTGTGTTCATTGCAGCATTATTCCCAGTAGCCAAGATATAGAAATAACCAAAATGCCCTTAGACCGATGAATGGAGATACACAATGAAATATTATTCAGTCATAAAAAAAAGTAGGGCATCGTGCTAAGTGAAATAAGCCAGACAGAGAAAGACAAATACTGTTTGGTATCATTTACACATAGAATTTTTTAAAAATTGAAAGTCAAACTCATAGAAACAGAGAATAGAATGGTGGTTGCCAGGGGCTAGGAGGTGGGGAAATGGGAAGATGTGGGTCAAAGGGACGAACTTCCAGTTACAAGATGAGTGAGTTCTGAGGGTCTCATGTACAGCACAGTGGTGACTATAGTTAACAGTACAGACAGTATTATATTCTTGAAAGCTGCTGAGGATAGATCTTAAGTGTTTCTACCACCCTCCCCCCTCACACACGCAGTTAACTATGTGAGGTGACAGGTGTGTTTGTTATCTTGATCTTGGCAATCATTCTACAATGTATGTGTCTATCAAATCATTGGGTTTGTATGCTGTAAATATATACAATCATATTTGTCAATTATTCCTCCATAAACTCGGAAAAGGAAAAAAAATGCCATTCGGAGCCTGAACTCACTTAATGTTCTCCCCTTTGTCCCAGCCCTCCACGGCTGTGGATTCCTCCTTCTCCAAGTGTGTCTCGCTATTGTCCTTTATGCAGGCCTTTGTTCCTGCTTTCATCTGGAAGGCTCTCCTTTTTCTTTTGTTAAGATTTATTTATTTATTTATTTGACAGAGAGAGAGAGAGAGAGAGAGAGCACAAGCAGAGGGAGCGGCGGGCAGAGGGAGAAGCAGACTCCCCGCTGAGCAAGGAGCCCGACGCGGGGCTCCATCCCAGGACTCTGGGATCGTGGGATCCAAAGGCCACCCGGGCGCCCCTTGAAAGGCTCTCCTTTTCCCCTGTTGAAATTTCCCTTTTCCTAAGATCTCTGCAAATGTTGCCTGTTAAAAAAGAAGGAGTCCCTTCCCTTTCCCTTCCTATGTCCGCCTTCTGCCCTGGAGCCATCGCCACCATGTTGGGGTATCTTCTTGCCGATTGTAACTTGTGATTCCTATCATGGCACTCAGGTTACTGGTCCCAGCATCATGCCAACGATAGACCTCCATAAATCCTTGTTAGCTTACAGAGGACAGAGACTGTGTTTTAATGATTACCCAAACCAACTCTACTATATTCTGTCCCTCTCTTCCTTCAATCCTTCAATGGCTCCCCATTCTCTAAGAATACCATCAAATTCTCAATATAGCCTAACACCTGCCTCTTCCCTGGCATCGTCCCGGGCCACAATGTCCTCTCCCTGTCCCACTCCCGCCTTGTCTCTCTTGCCTCAGGACTTTCATTGTGCTGCCTGTTCCTTTCCTACTGTTCTCCTTGCTGTTTTGCTAAACAGCTCATTACCCATCCCTCAGGTCTCAGCCTACACTTCACTGCATCCACTTGTTCCTTCCATAGTATTCATTTGGTGCCTACTATGTGCCAGGAAGTCTCCTAGGCCCTGGGGTTAGGGCAGGAAACAAAGCACACCAAGATCCCTGCCCCCATGGGGCTCACACGCTTCCTCCAGGAAGTCTTTCTTGGTTTCCCCCAACATATACACACACAAGGTCTGTTTCCCCCTACCGTCTGCTGTCACAGCACCGACTTCTCAGCAGTACCTATCACTGCTAAGCATGCTTACAGATTTAATCATGTCACAGTATCCATCTTCCTCAGTAAGCTGCAAGATTCTGGAAGGCTGGGTCATTGTGTCCTCACTTTATTTTGTACTGTTGTACTTTGTACATGAAGCACCTTGTGAGGCACGGAATGGGTCCTCAGGAAATTTCTTGAATGACTGAAAAAAGAAATGCAATAAAGCCCCTTGCTAGACAAAAGAAGAAACAGTAGTCCAGAGCATCGAGCGGAGAGGCCATTAGCCCCTTCCCATAACATAATGAGTAGCATAGGGAGGCTGGGCCAGGACGAGAACGTGGGACACATGACTGCCGTTCCAGGGCACTTTTCCTTTTAATAAAATTGAAATGGAGAAGACAATGTGAGTGAGTGGGGGAAGGGACACAGGGAAAATGTAGAAGAGGGAAAAAATTACTAAGAGAAGAACAGGCACAACTGTTAAAACAATTTTTGTGAACCCAGGATAAGAGAAGAAGAGGAAAGGGAAGACGTGCCAACAGAAGAGACAACGGGTGTGGGAGCGTGCAAGAGGATGCGGCGGCCGCAGCGCTGTGTGTGCTTCTATTTGCGTCCCTTTCCTGAGACTGGGTAGGATACATTTTTTCTCTCCACTCCTCTCCTTTCCCTTCCCTTCCCCTTGCCTCTCCTCTCCTCTTCTCTCTTTCTTTCTTTTCCTCTCCCTTCCTCTCCTCTCCTTTCCTGTTCTTTTCTTTCCTTTTCTCTTCTCTTTCTTTTCCTTTCTTTTCTTCTCTTTTCTTTTTTCTTTTGATGGTTAGACCGTCTTCACCTTTGATGACCCTTCCCAAGTGTTAGATGGTCTGCATTTGCCCCTCCATGTCCAATCTCTACCTTTCCTTACCTTGCTTTGTACTTGAAAGCCTCACCCCCAGGGACTGCATCATGGGCTCCCCGGACCACTGGCTTCTGGCTGTGCTCAGCCAATGGGAGGCTCCAGCAGGAGACTGAAAAAGTGGGAAGAGAAAGGAACCAGGGTATTTATGCTCCCAGCTTCCCCAGTGCTGAGACACATGCTGATCGTGGCTGTCTTCCTCTGCTTGAGACCACAACTCTTACAGCTACCAGTCTTACCACATTTCATTAATACTCCCAATCTTTTCAGGTCAGAGGGTGGTCATGGCCTCCCACTTTTGTTGGCCCTGGGGAACTTGTTGGTTTCCCCTCTTGCTGTCCACACCTTTACAATTAGTCTCTCATTAAACTCCTGAATCAGTTGAGATGACCAAGAACTTAACTAAAACATTTGAAGAATCACCCACCTCCACCCCTTAGGAGGCAGAGACAGCTTTCTTTGTAGAAGCCCAGTGCTCACTTTCCCAGCTGCTCTTGCAACTAGGGTGAGGCATCCTACCTGGGCTCCACAGATGGGGTGCACCCACGTGAGAACTTGAATCTGACAGTGGGAAAGCAGGAGGATTAATCCATGCCGGGCATGGCCAGTTCCTGGCAGCACAGACTCAAAGCCTGGGTTTTCAAACCCTTGCCAGGATTCTGAGAATCCTCTGCTTAATCAAGCCAGAGCTGGATTCTATTGTTGGCAAATGAAAACCATCAGTGATACCTCCCTCTCCTGGACCCATTTACACTGGATGACTGGCTGATTTTCTTGACTTATTTTCCCAACTTCCAGCCACAGGTTATTGTTTGATTTTAATGCCTCCTATTCCTGCACCGGGGAAAAAAAAGATGTATTCTCTGCTTCCAGTCACCGAAGTTGAGCTAACTTGACTTCTAAAAATAATCCTTATAAAAGCTGATCACATGGAGATCAGGAAAATAGAGTTGTTTAGTACGTGGTCTACAGGAGGCCCCAGACCCAAATGTCCTCCTGTTCCTCGCTTCAACCCTGGCCTGACTCTATTCATTAGTGGTTGTGGGAGAAACTGGTCCTGACTTCTCGTGTGAGCATTCTATAAACGCCAATCATGAACAGCCACACATTTCGGACCCTGGGCTCTGCTGCTTTTCAAGGGACTCAGTTAAGAAAAAGGAGAAAACGGGCGCCTGGGTGGCTCAGTTGGTTAAGCGACTGCCTTCGGCTCAGGTCATGATCCTGGAGTCCCAGGATCGAGTCCCACATCCGGCTCCCTGCTTGGCAGGGAGTCTGCTTCTCCCTCTGACCCTCCTCCCTCTCATGCTCTCTGTCTCTCATTCTGTCTGTCTCAAATAAATAAAAATTTAAAAAAATTTAAAAAATTTAAAAAAAATCTTTAAAAAAGAAAAAGGAGGAAACTCCTTTTCAAGTACCACGTGTTACCTATATTATATACTGTGGGTTTCTACTGTATACGATAGAAGAACACACGTGGCCATGTGCACATCGGTGTTTCAGTCTGAGGGACTGGAAAGTGTGTCCCAATTTCATTGTGTTCATATGAACTGCTCAGAGACTAGAGACAGGGACTTTCACTTTTACCCTGAGACCCTTGCTGAGGATCCCAAGCCAGCCAGTCAGCTTCACATAGGGGTCTAGATAATAATGAGCTTAATTTGTCCGTATCTAAAAGGTAGAGCACGTAGTACAGAATCACATGAATGATATTAATGACACCTTCCGATCATTGTGCTATTTTTTTTTTTTTTTTATGTCTTTGCTCTCACAACCCACCAACACCTAATAGTCCAGCTAGCAGGGGGCTTGAAATTCATCTGGTTAAATTCCTTCGTTGTATAGATAAGGAAACTGGAATCCAGAAACGTTAAGTGTCTGTCCAGGTCAGACAGCTGCTGAGAGCAAGAGCCAGATGCAATCCCGATTCTTTTTGGCTTCCAAACCAGTGTGATTTCAAACCTCAGGAATACAACTTTCCAACGAATGGGGAAAAAAGTAGCCTCGGGTCTTTATTTTGTAGGAGGTCTTTCCACAACCCAAAGATTCAATAATTTTTCTGTACAGAACTTATTATCAATGGGGGAAACTGGGACTAATGTGCTATCCACATTTTGGATATGAGAAAACTGAAGAATAAAAAATACTTTAAAATGCCTTTTCCTATAGTAGCAAAGCTTGTGCAGGGAGCCGATCTTGTAAAGTGAACAACCTGTGTGGTAAGCGTGGCTGCAAGCTAAAGTGGTGACTCACAAAGAAATCCAAGCACTAATTACAGAATCTGCTGGGTCCCTCTGTTGAAGGCCATGTGTCTGATGTGGCAACACCGGCATCCAGGCTCTGCACATGGCTCGGGAAGGCGGCCAAGGGCAATGCTGGGGCCTGGCCTCTACAATATGGCTGTTCAGACTTGCCCTGCTCCGTGACTCATGTGTGTGATCTCCACACACTTCTCTGTGCCTGTGTTTCCTCATTTGCAAGATGGCGATACGATTGTGAGGGTAAATTCATCTAGGATCCCGTAGGCATTAAGTGTTCCAAAAAGTTAGCGATTATCATTATCAACAAAAGGATCTAAAAGAGATCTAAGAGCTCACATGGGGGTTGTCTGGAATTACCTATTCCTGCATTTGGTGGGCTGGAAATTGAAGAGGCGTGCTCGGAACAGCCCCTACAGGGAGCCGTCTGGTCAGACTGGAGAGGCCGAGGCCCGAGGCCCAGGCAGAGAGCGCCCGCACTCTCCTTGGCGCCCGCAAAACACAGGGCCTTACAGAAAACCCACAGCCTCGGGCTGAGGCCCGTGGGATTTGTAAATCGGGTGTCCACCTTGAGCTGAGGGTTCTGCGGGCGGCAGGCTTTTGGGATGTGTCACTGAATTCCGTGCTTTTCAAGTTCCTGAAGCTGCAGTTCCTCACTGTCGTCAGGACCGGGTCATGAAGAGCGTGACTGAGGATACAGTGAGGCACTCGAGCCTGAGGGGGGCTGTGTGCGTGTGTGCGTGTGTGTGTAGTCTCTCAGAGAGAGGGGGAAAGGGAGTCACGGTCACCACTTCATCGATGCCACCCCATGCTGCATTCGGAGCGGCAGAGAGGAGGAGGATGTTGCTGGGAGTGTGCAGACTCATGGGACTTCACCCATGTGTGTTTTGGAAGACAGATCTTCTGGAAGTTTAGGACCAAGGCCTGGGCAGGGAGGGCAATGCTCATCCCCAAATGGCACAGCACCTCAGAAAGGCACTGTCTGCGGCCTGTTTAGGTTCCGTTCAGGCACAAGGTGTAGGTTCTGTCCCGGGTGAGGCAAACGAGGTGCCTGCAGCCAAGACTCAAAGCAGCGCTCACCCCGTGTTCCCTGCCCCACTCTGCCACCACCCACCCCCAAGCCCTTCTCAGGCACAGCCTCTGGTGTGATTATCCCTCCCTTCCCTTTCCCCCATCCAAAATGTTGGCACAGAGTCTCCTCAGCTTGATTTCAGAACATCGTTAGCATTTCCAGAAGCATCCATGCTTTAATTTAGCTGTAGGGTTTGACTTAAAGGCTTTCTCCATCCTGTCCTTCTTTTACTTCCAACTTGATTTCAAGCCTCACCCCAAGCCCAGAACTGCCCCGGCCGTCAGACCGAAGGTGTTTCCCAGACAGGGGTCTTGCTCTTTGCTTCTGTGGATTTCCAAGGGCAAAAATAGGGGAAGTTTCTTTACTGAAGACTACCCCAGGCCCCGACTTGTTCTCCAGCATATCCCGTCACTGACCTCCTGTCCTGAGCTGCTTTAATCCTGCTAGCGGCATTTACACTTGTGGGGTGCAGGGATTCTGGTGGGAGCGGATGGAGATCACAAGCCCACTCCCAGGTCAGGGGTCAGAGCCTTAAGCAGCCTGTGGCAGACGCAGCGCGTGGTCATTTCTCCCTGTCAGGCTGGTCGAGGTCTTGCCAGGCGGGTGAAGAGTGAAGAGTCACCCAGCAGGTAGACTCTGGGTTTCCATCCCCTCAGGGCAGACTGTCGTTCCCCGGAGTGGCGGAACCATTTCTCTGCTGGCCTCACACGCAAGCTCTTTGACTTCTGGGTGCAAATGTTGGGAGCCACTGGTCTTCCCAACTTGGCGCCCGTCCTCCAGGCTCTCCCCAAGGGGAGTCTATCTGGCTTTGCTCCGGTTGTGTCCTTGCTGTGGTCCCCCTGACCTCTAACACTGCGTGGTCCCTGCTCCCCTTGCTGGACCTCTCACAGATCTATTCAGCCTCTCCTTGCCTAAGAAAAATCCATTTTGTGAAAGTGCCATTAACAGCTGGCCAAGATTTCCCCCCACGTCACTAGTTGCCCTGATTAGGGTGCCCGTTCCCCAGTCATAGAGCCTTCCCCTCACATCCCTCTGCGGGGGGATTTGTGGTAAAAATGTGGAACTGTGTGTAGGTAGATATACACATGAAAGGCAACCATCATCTTCCCCTCAGAAGTCCTGATGGTCTCTCCTTAATGCTTTAAAAATAGTGAAACCTACAGTCGCTTCTTGAGGCGGGGCTGTTTGTTTTCAACCACACAAACTTTTCCCTCCTTCCAAAATGCTATCATGAGGGGGAAAAAGCACCACTTAGGCCATACATTCTTGTTTTTTGTTTTGTCTGAAGACTCCTTCATCACCCACCCTAAACTCTGACCTCATTCCTGGACGCTCTGAGATGCATACACTGAGACCAGGAGACCCATGGTGTTAGGACAGAAGAAAAACGTCTTCTTTTTAAAATGTGTTTAGCTCTGAAAAAAAAGGAAAAGGAACATTGAGCAGACTGGACTTTATTGTTTTTGCCTCAAGTGGTCATCTGTTGTCATTGATTTCAGGGTACCTAGAGTTTTGTTAGCCCTTTAATCACAGTTTTAATAAATGAGATAAAATTGAGCAAATTAAAAAAAAAAAGAGTATGCTAGATTTCTCCTCAGCACAGCAAACCCTAGTGTTCTCTCCTTCCCTCTCAGAAGAGCTACAACAACCCACTTCTGGCCACCAACAGAAGGGGACAGGGGCTGAGAGACCGGGGAGTTATAGGGAATTAGGGAGAATGTCTCTGCTCCCACCTTGGCATGGCATGCCCAAACACAGCGTGGACCCCGGCGCTGCAGGCAGATCTTCCTAAACCCAAGATACCCCACGGTGGACGCCTTAAACCTTGGGGATGGAAGCAATCTCAGAGAATCTGTGGTCAAGCACCTCCATTTTCCAGACAAAATGACAAGCCCGTGATTCCCTGGAAGCAGAGAGGAGGATGGGAGCTTGGACTCTGGTGCCGGCTGCCTGGGTTCGAATTCAGACCGTCCAGTTACTAGCTGCTGTGTGTGCCCTTGACGCAGTACAGAATGAGTCTGTGCTCAGCTTCTCCGCTTGTTAAATGGAGATAATGGGACCATTGACCTCTGAGGGCTGTAGAAGGGAGTTGATGTATTTAAAGTGCTGGGTGCTGGGTGAGCTCTGGATACAGGGCAGGGGGGATTCATTTTGCAGTCCCGGCAAGGATCAGAGTGCCAAGCGTTTGGCTGTGGTGCAGTAAATAGATCAGGAGTGCGTGAATAATTAAACAAGGACTAGTACCCCCACGCTGCAGATAAAGAAAGGAGGCTAGAGACGTTACGAGACACACACGGGGTTATAAACCTAACGAAAGGTGACGCAGTCCCCAAACCCCACCGCTGTCTCCCACTGATGACGCCCATGGTAAGGCTCAGCAAGTGTACCTTTCAGGTCCCCTCCACCGCGTCCTGCCTCCCACCCACACTAAGCACAGCCAGTGACCCTCCGGCCCCGGCAGGCAGCAGGTTCTGTTGCAAATTTACCCCAGCTCCTTCAGCCACTCCCAGAGGGCAAGTCCTGGAGGAGGAGTCTTCCCTGTGACACTCTGGGGAGGATACACCCAGCCTCTGCTCATCCCCAGCTCCTTCTCCTTTTTTATTTTAATTTAATTTTATTTTATTTCCTTCTCCTTTTTTAAACCGAACTGCCAACCCGCTGCCTCTGCTCTCCTAACAAACTCCCACAGGGCTGTCACAGAAGCCTCAGGATTCCGAGAGCTTGGTTCTCCCTTTGTTCTGAAGGCGGCTGTTTCTGTAGGGCCCTCCCTCCAGCCCTTCCCTCTCCCCCCACCCCTACTTACTATTCTGATGAAATTCTCTGAGAACCGGAACTCCCGCTGTGTGGTCCCTCTCCCCTTCCCTCCCTCCTCTCACCCCATTCCCCACCACCCTCTCTCAAACATCACTTCCCTTTCCCTGCCTGCTTTTCTTTGCCTGCACCTCTTGACTTACTTTATCCTTCTGGGTTTTAAAGGGGAGGGGGAGACAGCTAGTGATAGCGATCAGCTCCCTGTTCCTCGGCGCAACCTGATCCACACGGGACAGTCCTGACACCTCATCCTCGGACTATTAAAATGTCTTCTTTGCTGTTTCACTCTGCAGCGGGCGGATTAAGGACACATGCATAACTGTCACTGTTTGGTTCCATTCTCCCAAGGAGCAGCCTCCTGACGTTACAGCGAGTGACCTTGAGCTCAAGAAAAATGCTGCGTCGGTACTAACAGTCACCACCAGAACCCCCCCAGAGGAGTAGTTGGTCAAGGATGAATAGGAGGGAAAGCAGCAAGGAGCACAATCACGTCACTCATCTGAGAGAGAAGAGGATTTCAGGCTCTGCGCTCTCCGGTTAGGGACCAGGTTTTAGGTTTTGATTTCTTTCTCAGGGAGGGCAAGTTTACCTCAAGGTATCATTGCTCTGTGATGACACCCGGCTTCAGGGAGCGAGAAGAGTGAGCCGGCCACCCTCCATCCTGGCCTTTGGGGATGTGGAACTGCAGAACCCAGGGGGCATGATCCCTTTTGCTATAGGTTCCCCGTCTTAGTTGCACTGGCCCTTTAAGCACAGATTGTTAATACAGTCTCCCTCTGTTGCCACCTGTGTCACTCCCTGTTGTCCCACCTGTGCCTCTCTGCCTCCTCCACCCTTTGTTTCCTTTGGGCCAGATGGGTTTCACTCTCTCTCTCAGCCACTGCTGCACAGGGGCTTAGTTTTGTCTCCCCAGAAATGCACCCTTAGCCTGAAGGAGAGACCCACCCTACCGGCTCCCCGTGGGAGGAAAAACGGGCTCAACGCTGCAGGTTGAAGGAACCACCACCAGATGGCACCCTTCAGTGCTCTCTGCAGATTTGACTCTGATGAGAAATTTCTGACTGCTTCAAAAAAAAAAAAAAAATCACTGGAAAGCACCATGAGACATCACTAAGCCCAGTGACCTCCAGATATTTTTAAAAATTTCTCACATCTATACTTAATAACTTTCTAATCATGCAGACCCACATGGATTTATTTCTCAGTATATATGTACTATCTATCAAGCTATATTAAACATCAGTAAAACTTCATAAAAATTATGTTTAGATGAAAATCAGAGTGTCTACTTATATAAACTTTGTAATATTTTCTTCCTACATTAAAGCTGATCACTTTATACACCTTCCAGAGGGATCAATGATCTGCTTCCTATTTCCTTTCTCCAAAAGGACATGTCAATAAAACAAGTACTTTTGCACTCCTACTGTGTACTCAGCGCCGTGGAAGGGACAAAAAGTGATTCAAAACAAGAATCAAATGTTTTTTTCTATCTACAGGTTTCTTATGTCATAGCTGCGGGAGGCAAGATCTAGCAATAGTTACAAAAGCTTTAAAGACAATGTAAAACACGATGCATGTGGCACTCAGAACATTTTACCTACAAACAATATAGCCACTCTTACTGTTTCAAACAAAAAGAAATTTAGTAGGTAGCTTACAGAATCTCTTAAAGGACCAGTAAGTAAACCAGGACTGGATGCTAGGCAACAGCCAGGCAAAGTAATCAACCACTCCAGGGCTGTGAGGGTGGAAATCAGTGGTACAATCGCCTGTCACTAGGCACCAGAGACACCAGGGACCAGAGAGTGCAAACTGCTAGCGATGCCAAGGGAAATATACCTGGGCCACCATGCTTGCAAGGAGAGCTGGGCTCACTGCAGGCAGCACATCCTCCTGCCCAGTAGCATGGGGCAGCATCAGCTCCGCAGAACTCAGGCTGTATCCGGAACCAGCCTTCAAGGACACCTTTGCCTCTCCTGATGCTAATGGGGAGGAAGCAACTAGAGGCGGGAATGAAGACTGACTGAGCCGGTCCACAGGATCTGCCCTGTTACAATAGAGTCTACTTGAGGAAAAACGCCGATGCGTGCCTTGAGCTCTCTAGTGAGCAATGCCGGGAGGCTAGTCAAGACCTGTGGACGTTTAAGGCAGGCTCAAGGTGGATCTCAGCCTCAGACCGCCATGAGTTCCTGCCCAACAGGCAAGCTCTAAGACACTTCCTATCCGCGACACTTTCCCCTAAGTTCCAAAGGTTCCTTGCCTATGTTCGGGTGTGTCTATTTTAACTCTCCCAAGTGTACAGTTGACTTTCACCCACTGCTTCATTTTAATTTCCAATGTCTCTGTTCTCTGTTCTTACTTAACTGCCTGACTTCTGAGCTTAATTTTGTATTGACCTCCATTTCTTCCTATTCCCTGACTCCTCCCTGCAAACAACTATTTGATTCACTGCTTCACCTGGTGTTTGGCTTTTATCTTATCCCTTGTCTTGCTATTAGCCTCATCATCTCCAGACTGCCTCAATCCCAGCTTATGCCTCATCTCTTAGGTATATGGGCTCTGCCTCAGCTAGAGGTCCTGAGGGAGTGGGGCTCTGGGAACTGTGTGATATGGAGAACTAGAAGGACATTCTCTTTGGGGACAACCAAGGGCAGAGGTACTCTTTGGCTGGCCTGGAGGGAAGGAAGAGCAACTAATAAGAGGAACATGGAAGGGCCTTACTTTCATAAGGAAAGTAAGATGAATGATGTGATTTACCAAAACCTGAATATCCCTTAGTGCCTTAGTTAGACTTAGGTGATACAACATAGAGACCAAAACAAAAGTGTTTTACATAGCTCAAATTTCTTTTTCTTCCTCATAAAAATCCAAGCTCCTCAAAGGTGCCAGGAGTCCAGGCTTCAGTTCTCGGTTTCCACTACCGGCAGCCACCATTTTGTCTAAACAGAAGGAAAGGGTAAGAGAGGGTACGCTCTTCCCTTTAGAGAGGTGACCCAGATATTGCACACTTCACTTCCTCTCATATCCAGTTGACCAGAAAGTAGTCACTTGGCCATACCAAGCTGCAAGGGAAGCTGGGAAGTACGGATTTCACCAGCCATGTGTACAGCTAGAACCTCTGTTTCTATTTAAGAAGGGAAGAATGAATATTGGGGCAGCACCAGCACTCTGTGGACTGTGCTGTGACTAGGCTACAGGAGCAGTTCTCAGGGAAAGGTTGCTACTGTCTTGCAGGATGAGGTTGATCAAGGCGGTCTTCTCTGGAGGGAATGTGGGCCAACTGATAGCCAATGCCTTATTAGAAAACATCGTACTTACTGACGGGGGTAGGTAAAGGTACGTGAGAGAATGCATTGTAACCCTACACAATGTAACCCACACTCCACCCACCCACACTCTGCCCCAAGCCACCACCTGGGGTGAGAGCCTCGTGGAGCCTTCAGAGCACTATCATCTAGCACAGGTCCAGGTTCAAATCCCAACTCACCCATCAACCACCTGTGCCATCTTGAGCAATTTGCCTTCCCTCCCTGTGCTTCCATTTGCTTATCTATAAAAGAAATAGTGATGGTACCTACCCCACAGGGTTGTTTGGAGGATTAAATGAACTAGTGCATATTCATAGTACCTGATACATAGTAAAGACTCAATGATTCTTGGCTACATTACAACACAAACTATAAACATACCAATAGACCCCCAATCTACAAACATGTACATAGTTCTTCCTGACTCTGATGTGGCAAAGGAGAAAGAGTAGATTTATGCCTGGTTCCTTCCATCACCTTCCATAACCCAGGCTCCACTGTGGGAAAAACAGTGTCAGTAAGAAGGACAACAGCAAGATGCAAAGGTACAGAAGCAAGAGTGAGCATGGCTTTGGAAAACAACGAAAAGCCCAGACCCACTAAAATGGAAGTAGGAAATAAATTTGGATAGTTCAGTTCATGCACTCATCAATAAACACAGATAAAATGTGAAAACATCTAACAAGGAAATTCTCCAGTTGTTCAAAATTCATTTGAGAAGGACATTCTTAGCACTAGCGGTGGCAGCAGGAATCCCTGCTACAATGGTTGCAGTGAGCACCATCAGGACCAGGATCGATACACCCATGTTCTAACACCCAAGGTGCTCTTAACACCCAACGTGCTCACAATGCCATGTCTGGACTCAAAGTGTCTGGACAAAACTTTGAAAAATTAGCACCCATGTTCCGTATAATCTCCCCACCGAATGCCAGGAGCTTGCTCCATTTGTTAATTATCTACAAAGGTAATTCTCAATGGTAGGGAATGAGGGTCGCTTGAAGTTCCCTTAGAGGAACTTCTCAGAATCATCTGGGGGGTGGTTCATCTGGACGCTACATAAGTCCCCCCAGAGATTGTAATACCCACTTACCTACTTACTAATGATGTGCTGGGGTGTGGGAGCTAGCTCCTGCAAGCTCACAAGAGCAGATCTGCATTTCTTCTTCCAATTCTGTGCTCAGTGGCATCCCGTTGATAGCTTGAAAGCAACATGGTGGGAATATTTATTTTATTTATTATTTATTTATTTGACAGAGAGAGAGACAGCGAGACAGGGAACACAAGCAGGGGGAGTGGGAGAGGGAGAAGCAGGCTTCCCGCTGAGCAGGGAGCCCGATGTGGGGCTCGATCCCAGGACCCCAGGATCATGACCTGAGCCGAAGGCAGACGCTTAAGGACAGAGCCACCCAGGTGCCCCCATGGTGGGAGTCTTTAAATGGAAAATGGCAACCACTATAAACCAGGGCTCCCCCTGCCCCTGCTCAGATAGCTGCTTTTTCAACATTTATCAACACACCACTGCCACACATTTTTAAGAATCACTGCAGTAAAGGTTCGTGTTAGTAAGGATAACATATTATATTTGCCTCCTGTTGTGTGGGAGTGGAAAGAGAGAATTCAATGTTCTATAGTATGTGCAGACCTATGCTGGGTGCTAGAAGGCCTTTGTTCTCTAGAAGGGTCGGATGTTTGATGACTCCAAGCAGAGTGATGAGCTCAGCTCTGACTGTGAGGAAGCACTATGGAAGGTCCTACTGGGTAGAACCATGAGTATCTGCCCTTGTCATACTTCTGACTTGGGTGATAGGCAAGGTACAGAGCATATATATAATAGACAATAACATATGGAGAGGTGCCAAGTAACTGCTGTAGGTACTAAATACTCAAAAAAGAGGAGAGTTGATTGAGTGGTACTCAATGTGTGCCATGCACAATACTAGATTCTGGGGACTCTAGTGAGCAAGAAAGGCTTGATTATTGACTGTGAAGTGCTCACCGCTGAGTGCGGTGCCTTTCAAGGTCTGGTATGATGACTGCATCAGAATCATGACTAGTAATGAAAGCTAACAAGTATTAAGGGTATACTATGTGCCAGCCCCTGAACGAAGTGCGTTACACGTATTATAATTTCATTCTCAGAACAACACTATATTTGACCTATTATTATATTTCCATTTTACAGACTAGAAAACTGAGACCAAAAAACTAATTACCTTGCCCAAGGTCGCACCATTTGGAAACAACAAAGCCGTTAGTGAAACCTGGAAGTCTGGCCTCGGTACCCATGTCCTGAACCTACATTAAAAAGGTTGATTCTCTGGGCCCAGAGTAACTGAAGCAGAATCTTTGGGACTGGATCCCCCCAATTTTACATTTTAAATTGGATCCCTAAGTAGTTGTGATGCCTATAAGTATTGATACTCAGTGGCCTGGAGATGAAGTCTGACAATTCCAAAAGCAATCATAATAAAAATAACATGTGATAAGCATCCCATAAGGGGCAACTACAGGATATTAAGGGAGCACTTAGCTTAGATATGGTCAGGGAAGGCTTCCTCGGGGGATTGCTCACAGCTGCCTCAGAGGTAGGTGCTAGCTAAGTATCAAGAGGGTAAGAAAGCTTCCAGACTGAGCAGATTTGGATCACAAGGCCAGAGGGAAGAAAACCGCTCGGCCTTTGAAGAAGTAGAAGAAATCCACTGTGGCCAGAAAATAGTATGGTCGGGCCCCTGCCTAAGGAAGGAGGCAAAAGTGCCAGGTGGAGGTGAGTGAGGGCTTCCCGAAGGTTGTGCTGTTTATGCACTGCATAAAATTTCTACAGCCACTCAGGCAAGGGCCTTTTTGTAACTCAACCCCTCTCCCACATACCTCTCAGCAATTTGCATGGAGAGACCATCTGACTCTCGGGGGGCCATCAGTGGTCTCTCAGTGGCCCTGGGTCAGATCCGGAGGAGCTGTATTTGTAATTTCAGAAGCTCGGACAATGAGTAGCTGTTGGAGGATTTTAAAACAGGAGCAACATGGTTGGATTTAGGGGTTTGAAGGACAATTCTGGCTGAGGTCAGAAATTTCTACAGAGCACACTTACTCGGAGCACAGAAGTCGCAAAGAGGGTTCCGTGGTGAGGTCGCCCCTGTGGCTCCTCCTGACCAATGAGGCGGCAGATTCTTTCCCACCATTGGGACAATGAGTTTCCTCTCATACATTCAGAATGTCATCCTGCCCACCCCCCCTTCTCCATAGGCTAACCTCCACACAGCATGGCACTTAATCCTTACAACTATATTTACCCATAAAGAAACTGAAGGTCAGAGAGGTTAAGTTATGTGCCCAAGGCCACACAGGTGCAAAAACAGAAGCTGAAACCAAGGAGTTTTTGTTCCAAAGCTCTGGCTCCCTACCACTCTACTCAACTGCCTCCAAGTCTATGTGAACACAGTAAAGCCAGACTCTCCTACGGTCCCTATATGATAAAACCGGCATGGGAAATTCAGAAAAACTCCGATTTCCTCTTCAACCTTCCACACCACACAAGGCTGTGAATGAATCCAAGCTCCTCATATCAGACGGGACTAGTGTAGCCCGCAGTGACAGAACACAACCCAACTGGCTTAAGCCAGGTATTTAAATAGCTTACAGAACGCAAAAATCTGATTGCGAGCCCAGCAGATCCTAAGACCTTGGTCACCCTCACTGCATCTCAGCTTTGCTTCTCTCTAGGTGGCTTCATCTGAAGGGGGCTCTCCCTTGGTGACAATAACAGACAAGAGCAGCTCCAGCTTATGTCTTACCTGCTTAGACACCTCAGCTGGAAAAATGCCTTTTACACTGGATCCAGAGAAAGTTCTGGCCAGGGACCTCACCGGTCAAGTCTGGGCCATGTGCCAGCCTCTAGAGAGTGGATGTGGTCAACCCCACTTGACCACATGGTCTAAAGGTGGGATAGAGCACCCCTAAAGGAAAATGAAATGCTGTTATCGAAGAAAGAACTGGATAGGAGGGTAGGGAAAACAGGTTTCAAGACCCCACAGAATTTTCTAATCCCTGCAATTTAGACCCAGTAGGATCACAATGGCTTCACTTTTTCCACAAACTTCTAGGCCTCTCCTCACTCTCTAGGCAGTGATAATTTGAGATACTCCTTAATAAGAATTACCAGCCAAAAAAAAAAGTCTCCCTTTGGTTTCATGTACTTTAACATAAGAAACAAACTGAGAAAAGTCCCAAGAGAAGTGGAGTCCTTGATTTCATGGAAATATCAAATAACATACTTAATTACTTGATAATTTAGTAAGAAAGTAACAAACATGGAAGATGAGAAAATGATTTAGTTTAATAAAGTTCTGGGGCCAATGAGAATGAGCAAAGTTGGAAGACAGGAAGAAAAGGACAATTATTTTGCAAATTGAGGTATCAGAGAAGGAAGAACCAGTCAAGGTTGGTTGGATGTTTCAAGAAAGCAGAAATCCATCAACTTAATCAAGATGTCTATGTGAAAATTGCTGAGCTGTCAAGTATGCTGCTGTTCTCAAGATGACAGGTTACAGAACCAGCCAAGACAGGCGCCTGGGTGGCTCAGTCGTTAAGCGTCTGCCTTCGGCTCAGGTCGTGATCCCAGGGTCCTGGGATCGAGCCCCGCATCGAGCCCCGCATCGGGCTCCCTGCTCAGTGGGGAGCCTGCTTCTCCTTCTTCTGCCGTTTGCTGCTCCCCCTGCTTGCGCTCTCTCTCTGTGTCAAATAAATAAAATCTTGCCAAGAAGGCAAGATTTTGCAATGCTAACTGGTTCCTCCATTGCCATGACAACAGCACACGTAGAGAATAGTGATGCTGATAATGTCATAATCTAATTATTTTTCTCTTCCACCTCTGTTTTTCAGTGCTTAAGATGATGTCCATAAAGTGTCTTTGTTTACTTTATTCCACACAGATTTTCCTTACTTTGGTGAAAACCGTAGATGCTATTCTATATAGCAGTTGGTTCAAAGGTAAGAAGTTATTTAGAGAAATTTGTAGATGGTAGAGGAGAAAAATACTTTGTCCATGATTGAGCTAGTAACACTTTGTCATTTAGGGACGACTATCCACCTGCATAGGAAAAGCATCTCAGTGGGCTCGGTCCTCCACGGAGCACTGAACACTGTGGGTGCACACATCCTCTTAAGATCTGCTGGTTTAAATTTTTTTTCAAGATGCTACAACAAACAAAGGTCCTATTAGTTCAATCACAATTATCCTCATCTTTGAAATCCTGAAAACAGTTACTGCTTATTAAGAGCTTGCTGTGTGCCAGCCATCATGCCAAACACTTCTTGTGTCCCATTTATCATATGAAACACTGAGGCGTGGAGGAAAACTGAGGCTCAAATTCCTTGAGCAAGGGAACAAATCTAGGGAGGAGCAGAACCAAGATTTGCACCTGGGGCTGGTCATCCTGGTTAGCGCCCCACATTAATGGAGACAAACCAGAGATTAAACGCATACCAGGACCAATGAGCCTTGCAATGTTCTAAGACCAGAGAGTTCATTCTTGTCCTTTGCCACTGAAGTGATTCCTCCAAAAGGGGGCTGAGCAAAAGAATGTTCTTTAGCTACTAAAAGTCCAACTCGTGATGTGCACGGATGATAACCCTCATCACCTTCCTTAAATGTGGAGCCTAGCATATGATTATTTTATATTCACCAAATTCTATTGATGGATAATTTAATACATTGACTGCACACTCTGTGCAAGATACTGAGCTCATAACTTCAGTGGGAGAACCCTTACGAGTTAAAGTGAGGCCATTGTTTCTGAGAGCTTACAATATGGAGAGGGTAGGAGAGGACAAAGAAGCTCAGAGGAACTGTCTACAAGAAAACAAGCCATCATTGGAACACCATAAAGGAGCTATAAACCAAGTGTTACAAGGGTTCAAAGACAGAGAGGAATCCCATCCATTTGTGGAAAGGCTTCACTAAGGAAATACCATTTGATGGGGCCCTTAGAGGACGCAGTTAGTTAGGCTTTAATGGGATGCCTGGAGACCAGCAAAGGGGAATCAAGGCCCCATACCAGGAAAGGTAGCGACCTGCCCTGGCAGCATCCCACAAACACGGCCACAAAGAAGCCACAAGAAGCCAGATCAAACCAGACAGGTCCAAGACAAGCAAGGTCAGAGACCCTGACCAAATAAGGAAGAAAAGCCTCAAAACCTTGCTCCCAAAGAAATCCCCTCCAAATAATAAATATCGCACCCCTTAGTTAACAACTGTCAGTACAAGACAGAGACCCAAACCGTGGGCACAGCTCTCCCTTGAGCTCACTGGCTCTCCCAGCTCGAGAGTATACTCTTGCTCACTTTAATAAACCCTTCGCTTGCGCCACTGGAACATGGTCTGGTCTGTCCTTGAATTCTTTTCTCGAGACAGACTAAGACCCTCCCGTGACGTTACCCTCACCCCCCAGCCACCCCAGCTGGGCAGAGGCCTCAGGCCCCCAAGGTCTCAGTCCACCCAGGAACATTCGCGATCTGACAAGATGTCACCATGCACAGAGGAAAGGAAAAGAGGGTGTATCAGACAGAAAGAACAGCATCAGGAAGGGCAAGCAACAGCATGAATGTGTGGTCGGGCACACACACTCACATGGTGAATGAAATACTCTCGTCTGAGGGGAGGTAAATGTGTGCACGAGGAGTGACGGCAGGCAAAGTTAAAGGGGGGAATTGCAGAGTCTGGCTTGATCTCTTGGCCAAGCTGAAACACTGGGCTGGGTGTGCCAGGCGATGGGGAAGACCTACAGACCCGTGAGCAGGGAGAAGTCAAGGGTGGATAAAATAAACAGTTCAATTGGAATGGATGCAATCAGGTTGTTATGACAACACCAACATTTAGGCCAGTGCTACTCAAACTTTAAAGTGCCTAAGAATCACCAGAGGGCTTGTTAAAATGCAGATTTGCATTCAGTATCCCAGACAGGGAACCTGAGGTTCTGCATTTGTAACAAGCTCCCCCATAAGGCCCGTACGGCTTACTTTGAAACCAGCACTCAAAAACCTCAGACTCTACAAAACGACATGGAAGACATCCTTGGGCATTTGCCTTCACTGTTACTCCCACTGGATTCTCTGCCCAGGTACTTGTTCATTGTTTTGCATTTTCACCTGAACAGCTGAAATTTCCACCTGCGGCTCTTCCTGTCCCCGCATTTTTTTAACTCTTTAAATACCCTCTTGAAGAATAGGAAAAAGCAAGCAGATGAAATGAGGTCACTTAAGCAATTTGTGGTTTCAGCTGAAGCTTTGTGTTATCGTAAAAGGGAAGCAGAAAACATGTGGATGTATAAATAGAGGTGTAGAACACAAGTTCACAGAAATTTATTCTCTCACTGTATAAGGATGAGCTCACATTTAGAACGCAGGCTCCAAGCTGGTTGCCTTCGTGAGAAGTGGGATACTGGTTTCGCTGAGGACAACTGGAGCAATTTAGGTCTTTCTGGCACTTGCTGTGGACCAGATGCTGGGGCATTGGCCTCTGAGCAAATTAAACTGAAGACATTTAATAGCAACCTAAATCTTAATGGCTGAAAGAGGAAATGCAGCAGAGGATTTGAAACTAGGTCAAGGAGGAACCTCTGGTAAACCTCCCAAGATGGCTGACTTTTCCAACATTATAATTCTTCCTATCATTTTCAAAAGGAAAGCGTGTCTTCCCAAATGGTATCCTTCCTAAGCCCAAAACAAGATAAGGAAGCAGTCACACCTGGAGAGATGTAGGGACAAAAGTCCAAGCCAGCTGCGCACCCTCACCTCTGCACCACCAAACTTCCGTCCCCACCTCGTGTGTATAGTTACGCTGCCTCCTGGCCATGGGGAGCAATGGAGGCAGAAGCAAACTGACCCAGCATGAGAAATATCCATAAGGACACAGATTAATCCCCAGTCTGAGGTCACTAGAATTCAATCCATTTTAGATGGTTACTTGACTGAGCAGATGGTGGCAGTGTCCATGCATAAGCCCCGGTCAGTTTCTTGACCCACGTCCACTCACACCACGGAAGAGATGAGCTGCCTGCAGCCGGCAGTCTAAAGCAAGACTGGAGGAGATGTCACCACAGCTTTCTAAAATCCTACTGGCGTTCTCTTGTGATGGTGTTCGTTCCCTTGAGAGTAAAGAAATAGAACTCTGCCTATCTCACTTGAATATTTCCTTCAAGGGAACTTAATGGTTGTCACAAAAAGGAAGTATCACCAAGGGAAAGAGCAGTCATTCCTATGTCAGGTGAAAACATGTGGGACAAGACACTACTGAAGCTCTGGGCGTTTTTACTGAAACTGTGTTTGTGGCAGACGCTGTGTGAGACCCCCAGTCCTTTTGAGAAACACTGCCCCACCAAGGTAAGGAGTCCTGAGCAGTAATTCCAGTAGGATCAGCAATGTTCAGGCCAGGAGACTCACTCTGGGGTGAAAACTACCAATCCCCAGATTGTCCTGGGACCCATCTCGAACAAAAAGTTCCGTAAAAACGGAAAAGATAATCAGGAAGCCAGTCAGACCTTCCTCAAAAGTGAAGCTGGAAAAAGTGGAGAGAATCAACAGTGGGGAAGGAAGCAAGAAGATACAAAGAGAAGAGAAGCCCAGACGAGCAGACCCACAGGAAAGGCAGAGCACAGTAGGAAGAGACAGTGTATCCTGCTGCTCAGGTGCATAGAGACTGGAGGGAGGGTGGTCCCAAACAGCCATCTGACCCCTCCCAGGCTTTGTGAGACCCACCCTTACAAGCCTCGCTACTCTCTTTTATGGAGCTTAATGATTAAACTCTTCATGAGTTTCCCCAAGACACAGCTATCAGCTGACATTCCCAATGGCAACACTTGAGTCTCCAATCCTCCAATCTCTATTACTGAAAGAGATCAGATGCTAATGTCACCAGCTAGACCCCAAGACCTGGCCTTTATTGCCCACCGGCTTATACTCACCAACCTTTGTCCCACTCTTTTCCCTAAGCTCTTCTTCCAGTTTACCTCTTAACTCAGGCAAATGGAAGCGAAACTGCCCCTCTAGCCATAGCACCCGCCCTGACAAGCACTCCAGCTGGCCTAGACCACCCAGACCAGTTTGAGCTTACCCCCTGACTGCTCCTGCGCAGACAGACCACGGACGACCTCTAAAATGACCCACGGCTACCGTCACCTCATTTAAAATACTGAAATCTCCACCCAAGGAGGAGCCACAGCCTCATTTACATAAGATACACTCTATGGATTGGTATGTTTCCTTAAGACACATGCGTGACCTCATGCCCACCTCTACATATGCTGACAAGGCTTCGTTATCTAAACATTCATCCTAACTCCCAATAAAAGGAGCCCATCCACCCTTGCTCCGGGAGTCATGGTTTTGGAAATTATTCCCTGTGGTCTCCTTATTTGCTGCAAATAAAGTTTTCTTTGTGGGACAACTCAATCCGGTGCCGTTTCTGACTCACCAAGGAGCCAACCTGAGTTGGTTCTGTTACACTAACTAACCAGATATAGAAAGAAAGGAAGAAAAGATGGGAGGGAGAGAAGGGAGAAAAGACAGAGATGTAAATCCTGAAAGGAACATTTCAAGAACTTGAAAGTTCTTGCAAGTTTCAAGAACTTGTCCGTGGGCAGATGTTCTACCAACATTTCTGTCAGGCAAGACCCTTGCATGCCAGAGATAACCAGCAATTATTTGAAAACAAAGAAGAAAAAGGTGCAGGTATGTTATTATTTTTATAGTCATTCCAAAATATTTTTATCATATTTTTAATAAATTTCATCATTACTTTCAGGGTATCCAAAATCCTTCTTTGGTCTTCTCAGTCTCCTTTGAACTCACAGATCCGTTCTATTTTGCCATGTCTTGTCATCCAGAGAAAAGGAAAGCTCTTTCAGAAAAAAAGACACCATCCCTCCCACCCTCAAAACTCTGAAAATGAGAAAAAGATACAAATACACATTTAGTTTCATGCCTCAACGCTCTTTCCCACTCAATCCATCCCCATATTGGGAGCTCCAGGCAGATTTTTTTTTCAGAACCTCAGAGGTATGACTGCACTAAGAGAGGAAATAAAAGAAAGGATTGGGGCGCCTGGGTGACTCAGTCGTTAAGCGTCTGCCTTCTGCTCAGGTCATGATCCCAGGGTCCTGGGATCGAGCCCCACATCGGGCTCCCTGCTCACCGGGGAGCCTGCTTCTCCCTCATCCCACTCCCCTTGCTTGTGTTCCCTCTCTCGCTGTCTCTCTCTCTCTGTAAAATAAATAAAAATCTTTTTTAAAAAAAAGAAAGGATAAAAAGTTCTCTCAATACCCAAGATTATTTCCAGTTCAAAAATAGGAATTTTTTTTATAAAACTTTCTTTCTTGCTTGCTTGCTTGCTTTCTCTCTCTCTCTCTCTTTCTCTTTCTTTCTCTCTTTCTCCTTTTTTTTCTTTTTCTTTTTCTTTTTTCCACTCCATGACAGCTCCCCCTGCTCTTCAAAACTTCTACTGCCATCATTGGAATGCAGGCTGCATCACTGGTGAGCACTGTCACTGAAATCCCTTTAGTGGGTTGTTGGAAGCAGAAAATCCTCCAGAGTCTCAGCACAACGGTCTCTGGCTACTGTGAGTGTGGACATCACCATGGCAACAAAAGCAGGTAAAGAGCAGTGTTATTATTCCCTGATGGGGTGAGGCTACAGAAAGGGCCTTGAGTTCCCAAAACTCATCCTCTCCAACATCCGTTAGGCCTCTCACCATCTCCTGCTGCAGGAAGTCACCCTCACCTGCCTAAGGTCCAGACTACATTCAACACACCGGAAAATACTCTATATAAAATAGACACATCAGTGAGTCACTGGCTACTCATCAGAGCATGGCTACAACACTGTAAAGGCCTATAACACAGAGCCCTAGCGGAAAGGAGGCGGCTAAGGATTTGAAATCATTTTCCCAAATGCGAAGCTTTCATTCCTTCAAGTAAATAAATAAAAAGTCGAAAGACCCTAGATTTTGTGCGGCATAGCATTCTGTTCTTAAGATTTCTCAGTATTTTTGGGGGGGTGCCTGGGTGGCTCAGTTGTTAAGCGTCAGCCTTCAGCTCAGGTCGTGATCCCCAGGATCCCGGGATCGAGCCCCACATTGGGCTCCCTGCTCGGCGGGAAGCCTGCTTCTCCCTCTCCCGCTCCCCCTGCTTGTGTTCCAGCTCTCGCTGTCTCTCTCTCTGTCAAATAAATAAAAAAATCTTAAAAAAAAAAAAAAGATTTCTCAATATTTTTAATTATTATCAAAATTCTAAAGACCACTAGAGTTTCTTGTTATTAATAAAGAATGGACTGCAGTTAGGCAGAAGAGAACAGTGCCCACCTTTTGTGAGGAAATCTGAAAAACAGTGACACAGTTGGCTTCCTTTATAAAAGTTATACTCTCTGCCTCAGAGAAAGTAAAAATTCCTAAATTGGCAAATTTCACGGAAAGAGATAATTAGTTCTTTTCATTCAAACTTCTAGCTTGCTATGACACAGTATGTCACCATGTTAAACACCTAGCTGTGTAACCATGGTCAGGTTAACAACTTACTAAGTTAGGAGAGCTGAGTAATGGTGGTCAAATTACTCATCTCTCCAGATGGGAGAGCTGTGCTAGAACTACAGTATTACCGCTAACTCACAGTATGACCATGAGCAAATCAATCCTCACACCTCATTCCCCACCCCCCCAATGTCAAATGAAGGTTACATGCTTGCTTTCCTATTTAGCTCGAGGCCATGCTCCTCAGCATTTTGTTCTTTAGGGTCATAACTGTAGACAATAGTCACCCTGGATGCGCTGCCAAAGGTCAAGATGGCTCACGGAAGGGCTGAGCAGGTGAGACTGCAGCTTATGCTCAGTACCCGCCAAGTGCCACTAAGTCCTTCTCTTGCTGATACCAGATTTATCAGTATGGTAGGCAGCCTCTAAGATAGTTCCCTGTAACTCCCAGCCTCCTGGTATTCACACCGTTGCACAGTTCTCTCCCCTTAGGTGTGGGCTGGACTAAGTGACTCTCTTCTAACAAATAGAATATAGTAAAAGTTGTGAGATATCACTTCTGAGACTACATGACAAAAAACCTGATGGTGTCTTGCTCATTCCCTCTTGCTCTCTGTTTTACTCACTCTGATGAAATCAGCGAAGGATGTCCACAGGGAAATGAACTGAGGCAGGTGCCCAGCCAACAGCTAGCAAAGAATTAAGACCTGCAAATCCTCTAAGGAACTGAGTCCTGTCAACGAGCATGTGAGTGAGATGGGGGCAGTGAAAGAGGGGGGCCACGGCCACAGGGGCCCTCCCCCCGGCCCCCCCACCCCCGCCCCCTCAGCTCGGTCCTCAACCAGCATTTTCCAGACCAATGCCTGGATCTCATGCCTGGGTAAAACAGGTAAGAGGGAGTGGCGCCTGGGTGGCTCAGTCGGTTAAGTGTCTGCCTTCAGCTCAGGTCATGATCCCAGGGTCCTGGGCTCGAGCCCCAAATCGGGCTCCCTGCTCGGTGGGAAGCCTGCTTCTTCCTCTCCCTCTGCCATTCCCCCTGCTTGTGCTCTCTCCCTCTCTCTGTCAAATAAATAAATAAGATCTTTAAAGAAAAAAAAAAAACAACAGATGAGAGAGAAGAGGAAACAGAGACAGAGAGAATGAAACAGCCCTGCAGACTCTTTTTATGACATTTCAAAACAGCAAAATACCAAAAAGGCAGCCACCACGCTACTTTTTCACAAATGAAAGCCATTTGAATTAAAAAAAAAAAAAAAAAGCAAATGATGTCAGAATAACAGGCAGTCCTTTAAGTTGAAGAGATTTCATTTCAGGAAAAACTCATTACGTTACACTTACTTTTTTCATTTTACCTCAAATCAGTATTTTAGGTACCTCAAAGCCAGGATTTGAGACTTCAGCCCATTGAAGCTCCCTCCTTCCCATACACATTGACAAGAGCTGGGCCCCTTCCGGCCCAACACCAATGAAGAACAAATGAAATACCTGCCCCAAATAAAAGATGTGCAAAGTCATTGAAACTCTTCAACCAACCATTTCCAAATATAGTTTTATTTACTACCCTAGGGAATTTCTCCTTATCTTAATAGGGCTGCCAGAAAAAGTTTCAATAACCCAGAACAAATTAAAGTTTAGCTCTTATATCCCATGTTATTATTTAATACTTTAAAAAATAAAGATGATATTAACATTAATTGAGTTCCTGACTGTATGTCAGATCTGTGCCAAGACATAGGGATACATATATGCACTTTCCCTATATTTAAAAATTCAAATATTATTTACATATAATAAAATTTAGACTTTACAGCGACATTCTAGGAATTAGACAAATACATACGTTGTGTCTCTGTCACCACAATGAAGATATAGAACAGTTTCATTTGCTCCAAAATCTCTCCTTTGTAGTCAAACCTTAACCTTGGCCCCAATCCCTGAAAACCACTGATCTGTTTTCTGTCCCCACAGTTCTGCCCTTTCCAGAATGTCCATATAATAATTCTCCAGATTTCCATATGAAAAGATTCATAAAGTAGATAGCCTTTTGAGTCTGTTCTCTTGAACTTAGCATAGGACACCTGACATTGTTCTGTTGTACGTATCAGCAGTCCCTTCCTTGTTACTGCCCAGTATGACACACTCTGTTCATCTGTTCATCAATCAAGGCCCTGTTGGGTTGTTTTCTTTTAGGGGGAAGAAAGACTAAAAAAAAAAAAACTACTATAAACACTCAAATACTTTTTTTGTGTGAATCTAAGTTTTATTTCTCTTGGGTAAATACCTAGGAGTGGGATATTTGAGTCTGAAGGTAAGAGTATGCTTAAAAAAAAAAAAAAGAGAAAGAAACTACCAAACTATTTTCCAAAATGACTCTCATTTTTCATTCCCAACAGTGATGCATGGGAGTTATAGTTGCTCTGTATCTCTGCTAGCACTTGATATTGTCAATTCTTATGCATATATATGTTTATATACATTTGTATCTCTCATATATGTATCTTACATATGTATATCTCTCTCATATACATAGTTTCTATATATATTGAATATTTCATATACACAGAGATAGAACACAGAAAGAGAGGGAGAAAGACTTTTTAGTAAATATATAGAGATATTTTCTGTGGTTTTTACCTTTTTTTAATTAAAATTCACATACCATTAAATTAACAATTTCCACCATTTCAGTGTATACATTTCAGTGGTTTCTGGTATATTCATAATGCTGTGCTACCATCACCAATATGTGATTCCAGAATATTAGACAGTGATGATGATGAATTTTATGTGTCATGTTGACTGGACCATGGGTACCAAGACAGTTACTCAAACAAACATTATTCTGGGTCTGGTCTTGTCTTTCCTTCCTTCCTTCCTTCCTTCCTTCCTTCCTTCCTCCCTCCCTCCCTCCCTCCCTCCCTTCCTTCTTTCCTTCTTTTTATTCTGGGTGTTTCTATGAGGATATTTTTGAATGGAAATCCATGGTAAGAGAACTCCTTAAAGATTTTAAAAACTCTATCCAGTGGATCTGGACAGATGTGAGAGGAAAGGGCAGAAAGAGCCATATAAAATACTCACAGCACAACGTGATGAATTAAGAGGTTAGAGTCATTGGAGCACCGCCTGCACCTCAAAGCAGAAATGTGTAGCATTGAGATTCTAAAGGAAAGCATTGCAAAGATGGGAGGAGAGCCAGGAAGGACATGCATAGACTGAGACTAGACCTGGGCTAAATTCTGCTCTCATGGGAGAGTATCTCCCAGAAGAGATTACCCAACTCACGTAGAAGTTAAACAAGATTTGTATAAAATAAGGGATGTTTTTGACAGACCCAGAACATATTGATGTGCTGTTTTTCATGACTGGATAGCCCACAACACAAGATCCAGAGGAGTGTGATTGAAAACAAATGTCTGGACCAGAAGGCAAAGAACATGTGAAAAGAAGGCAGGCTCTTAATTGCTGCAAATAATCTGAGGAAGAAGGGGAGCAGTTTGAGAAAGAGAGTCAACTGTCAGGGATCCACTGAAGCCTCCCAGAGTAGAAGGGAAGACACAAGGAAGGGGGACACGGGAGGCAGAGTCAGGATGGCAGCGAGAGGTCAGAGAAGAAATGCTACTCAAGTCTGGATAGCCAAGAGCTAGAGAGGGCCTGGAGGTGCACCCAGCAGGGGCACATCTGGTGTCTAAGCCCCAGGGACACGAGCAGTTAAAATCCACAAAAGCATCCACAAATAGTAACAAAGGAAAGTCTTACAGAAAAATAGGTGAGTGGAGGCTCCTGGAGGAACTGTATTAGTCCGGGTCCTCCAGAGAAACAGAACCAATAGGATATGGAGAGACATATATCTCCGAGGCGATTTATTCTAGAAATTGGCTCAAGGGCTTATGGAGGCCAAGAAGTCTCGTAATCTGCTATCTGCAAGTTGGAGAAGTGGAAAACAAGGTGGTGTCATTCAGTCCAAGTCCCTGAAACAGGAGCAAAGACATCCAGGGCAGGAGAAGACGGATGTCTCAGCTCAAGCAGGGAAATAGCCAGTTGGCCCTTCCACCACCTTTTGAGTCTATGATTTAGGCCCTCAACCAACTGGACGCTGCCCACCCACATCAGGGAGGGTCATCCGCTTCACTGCTCCACTCAGCTCACCAAGTCAAACGCTAATGTCTTACAGAACACCCTCACAGACACACCCAGAAATAATGCTTTGCCAGCTGCGTGGGCATCTCTTCGCCAAGCTGACACATAAAATTTACCATCACAGGGCTACTCAGAAAGTCAGAGTGAGAAGTTTATGACCGAAGTTATGTTAACCTTATTCTCGCTCTTTATTTATATACTGCCTTTCCACCAAAGAGTAGAATGGAAGAAGGCAGTCCAATCCTAATTTTCTTCCCCCTCTTTCTAGACAAGTAAATGCTAAACAGAAAAGTGACACACACACAAAAGGGTAGAGACGTCCTTTGTGTTAAAGGGGGTCAGAGGACCTCTTTGTTCAGAGCAACCTGGCCCCAGGGATAAGCACAATGACAGGACTAGCTAGGTAAGGTCTCACTGATAAAATGAATTACTGCACGATAAAGGAGCAGACATGAAGTGCACAATGACAGGACTAGCTAGGTAAGGTCTCACTGATAAAATGAATTACTGCACGATAAAGGAGCAGACATGAAGTGCACAATGACAGGACTAGCTAGGTAAGGTCTCACTGATAAAATGAATTACTGCACGATAAAGGAGCAGACATGAAGTGTTCCAAGTACTACCGACATGTCCCAAATTAATGAAATAAAATTAAAAAGCAAAAGCAAAGCAAGTCCTGGCTTTGGACTCCATATGCCGGAGCCATTACCCCAGCAGCAGAAAACTCAAAACGGGAAACAACCTGATTGGCTGGTATCAGAGACACAGTGGCTTTTGCCAAGTGCTGCCTCAGTGTGATTCCTGGCCTCTCACACAGACCTTCTCTTCATATGTCCCTCAACCATGGGAATCACCACTGACCTTATAAAGGAAAGAATCGGGCTTCTGCTTTGCTCCGTTTGCAGCAGGAGAGGATACTAAGCAGACGGGGTCATCTAAGTAACGTTATTAGACAACATTCCTCTTCCTAGATTCTAAGCCCTAAAACATTTGTCATTCTGTCCGCCAAACCAGAATTAGTTGCTCTAATGGGTCGCAATAACAGATTTTATTATATGAGTTTGTCAGGAAAGAAAACATCATAAGGTAATATTACCTTCTCCCTTTTTAATTTATCCACAGCCTGGCAGTTTGGAGGCAGCTGTATTTCATCTTGAATCATGTCCAGGTGCATCTATAACAAAAGCAGACTCTTGGGTAAAATGTTTCCTCCTTCTTTTATCTGAAGTCCCCCCGTGTGTTAAGGTCAACTTTCCTCATGAAGACCTCGTTGTCCATTTTGTGGCTAGGGTGACCATATAATTTATTATCAAACAGGGACACTGGATGTAAAAGAGGGACAGTGGCCATACACAGATTCCAGGCAAACGTGGTCACCATCTGGATGTCATTTCCTCGATGACTTTGCTGTGTTAATGACTCGTTTTATCAGCTTCATGCATTATTAATTAATCTTTCAAGTCTGAGTTCTGAGTCAAGTTTTCTTGGTTGAAAATAACTGAGACACCTTAAACTAGCTGAAGCCGAAACACAAAATGGGAGAAGATTTATTTTAAGCACTTGGGCAGTCCCATGGACTCCGAGAGCAGAGAGTACAGCACATCTCATGAGCCGCTTGTGTATCCAGGGACTGGGACAGGCACTGGGAACCAGGATGATGTGCACCAGTCAGTGGTCTAATGATTCTCCAATCTCCACTTCTCTCTACTCACCTATTTAAGTCTTCTCTTTATCCAAGACTACAAATAAGATAGCTTCTGGGATACCATGGGGCGCAAAATGCCTGGACTCAGAATGATACCTCCATGCACTCTGGCCACTTGGTGTCCTAATTTTTCAGTTCCTCATGCTCAGCTATGCAAGACACTTGAGGTTTTATTACTCACTGACTTCTTTTCACATAGTTTCTTAACTGCGTTTCTCTTTCCCAAAGGGACATCTGGAAATGCCTATTGGCAGAGGGATTTAATGTGGTTGATGGGGGTGGTGGCGGGAGAGACATGCTACTCATTCCTCACTGCAGGGACAGCTCCATACAATGAACTGCCCGAACCCCAACCCCTCTCACTCTCCTCTTCCTCCTTCCCCCAAATGCCAGTCGAGCTCCCACTGAGAGATACTGAAACGTGGCGTGCTGCCTGCAGGAGCCTGGGTGGCTGAGTGTGAAACAGGTCACTGGATTGAGATGCAGCACAATGCTCTGGGGTTCGTTAGCCGGCTGTGACTGCAGAGATGACCTTCAGTGGTAATAGATGGAAAAATAAAAACCATAGTAGAAGAGATTGTTGTTGCATGTGCCTTTATATACTAGCTAAAGGTCACTAAGACACATTTGTGGTTCTGGCCACACTAACTGTGGGCCACTGTCACAAAACATGGCTTAACAGCATTAAACATGACGTCACTCACACACCCTCAGGTCACGGCAACCGTCTTCAGAAAGCGAATGTGAAAATCCCCCAGATTAAAGCGAGTGTCCCTTGTGTGCTGACAAGCTGTGGGGTGCTAAAATAGCCTCTTTGGGTCCCTGGGATATTTCAATCAATCTTATCAAAGCATTCTTAAATGCCAGAAGCTTCTATCACCTGCTATTTCCCACATTGATTTTAGGGGACATTTGGTCCATAAACCACAAGGATCTTTGAGCCTCAGAATCTAGACCTGGTTGAACTGGCTTGTTTAGGAGGTCTGCAATTACTTCCCAGATGGGATTTTGGGCTTTTCGTGTCATAGATTCTTAAGCTGGGGAGCTATGAAGCTAGAGCTGTAATGGGAGCTTGGAGCCTTGGAGCACCCCTCCCACCTCCAGACACGCTGCCAGTCTTCCTGCCCTGTGCTGTCACTTGGCCTCCGCATGGTCACGAGGGGGAAGCTTGGCTCCCCACCCCCTGCTCCACTCCCCCACACCCCTTGCCCCACTTCCAAGCTCATCCCTTGAAGATGATTTCAAACTGCTCCTATCTAGTATCAGAAGACAGAGAGGAGGTTTACAAAGATATCTTCCAGGGCTATCTAATAGCTTTCCTGAATGACAGAGGAAAAAAGAAATCCTGAGGTACAAAAATAAAACTCAGCAGCATCATCCAACTTCACAGAAAAAGAGCTTCTCTTTCCCTCTTCATTATTAATGAAGTCAAAAAACAGTCCGAAGTTTCAATCCAGGAAGCACCAAGGGCAAATGTGGTAAACCATCTCTATCAGGCTCAGGGTGAATGCCTTCCACGGCAGGCAGCTCAGTGTGTGAGCATCTGGCCCGCCAGCCAGGTGTGGGCTTGCTGTGGACGCGGGGCCAAGCCTGACGAAGGAGGATGGCAGCTCACGGGCACATTGCCTCAGGCAGAATTCCCAGTCAAGAACCACAGACAGATGCACACGGTGCCTAGACTTTTCTGGACTATAATGGTTAGTGTCTTCCTCCTCTCAACCTGATGAGCACTTTTATTTTCCTGGAACACTGAATTAAACTGTTTTTATCTTTATCCTGTGAACTCACGTCATTTGAATGACAATTACAGTCATTAGGATTAATTGGTTCATTGAACAAATGAGATCTTTCTGCATGAGGGTTGAGAATAAAAAGCATGGTGGGCATTCAAGTTTATTTCAGCTGATGTCGTGTCTTGTTTTTAGCTTTCCATTCTTTCTCTTTGAGTCAGACATCAGGAAAGGGTTTGTTTTTTTTTTAATTACTTTAATTTAAAAAGTCTAATATTAAATGAATGGTGTGTGTGAAATCGTAAGCCCATAAAAGGAAATCTAGTGATGGCTGCTCAGCTGGCTCATGATGCAGTAACGTGAGCTAAAATCGGAGCTTGACACATATACGACACACAAACACATAATTTAAATGCACAGATAATTGTTCCAGACACGGCATCTCTGTTCAGAGAGAGTTACCCCAGTCCCTCCTCAGGAGGTCTTGACTACCCAAGGATGAGGAGACATTGGTTGAACTTCTCCCATTCTGCTGTTCGTAACTGCTGACCAGCAGTAATGGGATGACCGGCTGATACTGGGTTAGAATCTAGCTATAGAATAGAGGAGTGAAAGATTTTCAGGGTTCTTTGGGAGTGTAGTATGGACTCAAATCATTACTGGTTAAATATTTCCCCTACAAGCCTTCTACAGGAAGACCTCCGTTCACACTGCTCTGCTGTCTTTGTTTTGATAATAAAAAATAGGGTCCAGAAGCAGAATTATGGTAAGGCAGAGTCAAGAAGATCACTTTTCAGGGGCACCTGGGTGGCTCAGTAGTTAAGCGTCTGCCTTCGGCTCAGGTCGTGATCCCGGGGTCCTGGGATCGAGCCCCGCATCGGGCTCCCTGTTCAGCGGGAAGCCTGCTTCTCCCTCTCCTACTCCCCCTGCTTGTGTTCCCTCTCTGGCTGTCTCTCTCTGTCAAATAAATAAATAAAATTTTTTAAAAAGAAGATCACTTTTCATAGGATAGTGTAGATCTGCAGAAGCCCTGGATTAAAAAGCTGGAGAAGGGGGAGAGGAGAAAAGAGAGTGTGGGGGAATCAGCTGGGGAGAGAATCCTTAAGATCAGTTTTTAGACATTTTGTTGCTGTTTTCTGCTACCCATCTTTGCCACCTTATTTAAGATTTCAGGAGAGAGAGCGTTTTTCTAAGGCTTTCTTGTTGGATTTTTGTTTTGAGATCAATGTTGAGCACAGAGCCCAGATTTACTTCATGTCTATCTACATGGTAACACAGATGGCGAGAGCCAGCCAAGTCAGAGCAAGGTTTTGCTGAGATGGGCTGAGGCAGGCAAAGGGACCGAGGGTGCTGGGAGGGGCGGCGTGTGGCCAGGCACCCAGGACACCCTCCCTCTCCTCGGTTGTGCCCTGGGGTAGCCCCACAGAGCTCCTTGTTTTTGGCCTTCCGCATGCCCTTGCTGCACCAAAGGAAGACCCAGGTAGTTGCCACCAGGGACTGGAGCGGCGGCAGCAGCTGGGAGGCTGGGTGGCGGTCCACTGGCTCGGGGCTGTCAGCACTGTGGGCCCGTCCACCCTCTCCACCCACATGCTCCTCATTAGGGCGTCCGGGCAAACCTGAGCCGTCCTCAGTCCCCTCCACTTTCTCCCAATGCCCCCCAACGTCCCAAGGATGACCTTGGGGTACGATCTGCAGGCAGAAGCACATTGCCCACTTCTCCCTCGAAGCCAGCCTCCGGCCAAATGCTCTTCTAGACTAGGCCTGTGAGGGGTGGGCCTTGGAACCTGGGTAGAGGAAGTTGGCACTTGACGGCAAGTCTGGCTCCCTGCAAAGAGACGGATCCCTCGGGAATTCAGTGCCTCTGTGGTGCTTTTAGAAACAGTTCCTGGCTTGACTGAGGAAGAGAAACTTTTGTGGAAAATGCCTGCCATTCCTGTTCCTGGCAGATCTGCAAGCATTTTAATGGCACAGATGCGGCTCTGATTGCGCACTCTACAAACACAGACAGAAGCGTCCTCAGGACACTGGCTGTGGAGCGTGCCAGTTAGCAGACCAACGTGGCGGGGCTCAGACAAAGAGCAAAGGGTGATTTCTGAGCCCCGGAGAGGTGAGGACGTGCGCTCTCTCCAACACCCTGATGCCACCCCAACACTGTCATCTCCACCTTAAGGATAAAGTTGTTCCTCCTGCCCAGAGTATCTAAGGGCGCCTGGGAGACGCGAACTTACGTTTATCCCAGAGTTATGGGTTGAATCATGTACTTCCAAAAGGATAGCTAAAGTCCTAACCCCAATGCCTCAGAATCTGACCTTGTATTTGGAAATACGTCTTTGCAGATGTAATTAGTAAAGGTGGAGTCTTCCTGGAGTAAGATGAGCTCTCAATCTAATGTGACAGTATGCTTCTAAGCCAAGAGAAGGTCACGTGAAGACACAGAGACATAAGGGACAGGACGGCTTTGGGTTGGGCAGAGGCACACTGTAGAAGGCTGCCGCTACAAACCAGGGAATGCCAAGGTCAAACTGCCAGGAGCTACGAAGAAGCAAGTAATGATTCTCCTCCAAAGCCTCAGAGAGAGAGCATGGACCTGAGAGAGCATGGACCTGCTGACACCCTAATTTCAGACTTCCAGACTTCAAGAACACTGAGAAAATAAATTTATGTTGTTGGAAGCCACCCAGTTTTAGTACTTGGTTCCAGCAGCCCTGGAAAATGAGCAGACCACATGACATTGGCTTGGTGAGTGGCACTCTGAGCCGGCCAACATGCAGAGGGTAGCTAAGGGAGGTCCCAAGCGAACGTCCCGTCAAGAGCACCAGGTAAAGAGCATGTACTACAGCAAACTATTTTTGTTGTTTTCTATCTGAAAATGCTTCTCTTCCATGGTCCTTGGATGGATCTGTAATCCCTTTTTCACAGACCAAAGGCGTCAACAGCTGTCACCACGTCCAGTAATAAACATGCGAACTCCTGGAGCCCCTGTCCTGCGACTGAGACTTGGCAGATAAGACAACAATCCTTGGGAATAAAAGCTCAATCTTGTCTATTTGGTCTCAATAAGGAAAGTTCAAATCCCTCCAGAAGAAAACAACCTACTCACCTGGCTGGGCCTAACAGCCTGGGAGGCTGGTCACACCGTCCTTGGGCTTTTAGCCACTCACTTCTGATTAGAGTCTGGGGCTGAATGAACATAACCTCAGCTTTCAGCCATGGCAGAGAGTGACCTTGGAGGCCTTGAGCTGTCTATGAAGAAAGTCAACTTGGCATCACTTTGGGGATTAAATGGAAGGGAAATTTGGCTGGAGAGCGTGGCAGGGCGGAGACGGTGTAATCTGGGCACGATAAGGCCACTACTTGAGCCAGAACAGGATAGTGAAGGTTAAGGGGACAGGGTAGCTTTCAGGGAAAGAAGCAACTTGAACATAAGGACAACAAGAAAGTTCCTAAGGACTGTGGCAAATGTCTGTGTGTGATAATGGAATATTAAGGGAATTCGCCTCATTTCACCCAGGGGAGAAAGGGTTTATCTGACGGATTTTTAAAACACCTAGATCCCCAGGAATATCCAAGGCATCTCATAAAATCAAATATTATATAAAATAGGAGAATTAAGAATTAAAGAACAAAAAAGAGATTATATAAAAGAGACGAAGGGATAGAGGTTACAGGTACATGCATAAAAGGAAGTGTTACAATTGAATGCCAAGGCAAAAAGAAATTATCTACATAGTTCTCCTTGTGTACAACGAACAAACTCATCTACAGACCTTTCCTAGAAGTGAGCGAGAACATTTTTATACCATTAATCTATATTCTTTTTATGAAGAAATGATCATTACATATCTCCTTTTCTTGGTGCAGGGTGTTCATTTCTTCAAAACTTACTGCGCTGCAATGAGGTTCAATTTAAAGTTTGCAAATGCGTTCCCTAATTTCTATGATTAGTATCCTATCCTTAAGAAATAAGTTTGTGCTAAGGAGCCCCATTAAAATATGCATGATTTTACAATAAATACATTCTCTCTTAACTACTGTCGGGTCTTAGAGCCACAGACCGAGCAATGGGTAGTAATTGAAAGACAATCAGGTCTTAATAGGGCAAGAAATGCAGATGATACCTTTAATCCTTCAGAGGTGTTATTATCTCCTGCAAATCCCAGAGAGTGGAGAAGTCTCCTTGCTATTATCAGATTTCTTTCAGTTTGGGATGGAAATAGATGCTGGAAGTCACTCACTGAAAAATACTGGTTTCTCTATCAGCGTGTTTGAAATCTGAGCTGTGTTGGTGATTGATTTGGTCCTTGAGCTAGGTGAAGCCTCGCTTTGGCTCTCCCGGAGTGCAGAGCTTCATTCTGAAATGCACTGGTGTGTTGCCCCTTATTCTGCTTTTGCACGTGTTCCCAGAAAACAGCAGGACCACTCTCATGGACAGCTAAGATTCCTCCAAGTTCAAGATTTTGTTCCATTGACTCTTTTTTTCCGTCAGCAGTTTCAAAGGTTCTGAGTGGCATTTCTTTTGTAATGGCATAACCAAAGATTGGAAGGCTGCCCAAGTACCTGATCAGAACAAAGCCTTCTCGCCACATCACCTGACTTCATGCGTCCCCCGCCACTCCCCTCCCCCTGCTTGTTCTTTGTGGCTTATGTTGTCATGTTTTCCAGAACCAACTGTTTCAACAATGGACAAAAGGACTGACTTGCAGGTTCAAAATGATTAACAGAATTAAAGACGCCCAGTTTATATGGAAATGAGAGATGCAGTGTTAATGCTGTCCCTCACTCTCCACACATGCACACACACTTATTAGCAAAGAAATATGGTGAACTGAAGAGTTAACCAAGTGACCAACTAAACATTTATAGGGGAAAAGACCTATTCCAATATTTAGTGGACAATGGTAATAATGGTCGGACCCCTCCGGAAGCCAGGCGTTGCAGACACTTAATGGCATTACCTACAGTGTCCTAACTAACCCTGCTAGGTGACTGCTGCTCAGTTCCTTGTGCCAGTGAGGAAAGGGAGGCTGTAAGAGGTTAAGTGACTGCCCAAGACTGCTCATCTGTAAGGATTAAAACAAGAACGTGACCTTGCAGCTGTATTGTTTCTAAGCTATTCTTACTCTCTCTTTCTATTCTACCAAAGACACAGAGAGCGGTCGTCTAAATACAAAATAACTGACTTCCATAATACATGTATATGTTAATGATGTTCACTATAGCCACTTCTGAGTTAACTACAGCATAATCACTGAGGCCTCTCTTCTGGGCAATAGTCAAATGGGATTTGCTAAACTCTCAACCCAGGTCAGTGTTTTCCCGCCAAACACTCTGCAGCCTGGTGAGCCTGCTTCTTCCTCTTCGTTCCTTCCTCCCCAGAGCAGGGCAGCATGAGAGTTTAGCCCCGCTGCCCATCTCTCTGTTCTTCCTGGGGTTTGCAAGCGAGGATGGCCAGCTCACTGACCCACAGAATCCTCAGCCTGGAAAATCCCACCCCTGATCTTCCACGGAACCAGCTCTCTGTGCACTCAAGCAATTGGAATTGCTCAGGGAACAGCAGGGACACAAAGACGAGCTGACCTAGGACATCAGAGGCCAACATGGCTTCTCTTCGGCGGTTTCACGAGACTATTAGCAACAGTGCCCTCTGGTCCTGGAATAGCTGCAACTCACGGTGCAGTGTCAGTCCCCCATACCGCTCCCCTGAGAACTTTCCACACGACTGGAACCTCTGCCGTCCTTCTTTCTTTTCTGTTCTTCCTTCCCTTCCATTTCCATTCCTTGTCTCTTCCTTTTTTTTTTTTTTAAATGAACTCCAGGTGCAGAGGAATGCCTTAGTCATAGGTCTTAGTTTGTGATATACTGTCCTCATGAACCCACATAAGGACGCTTTCTTGTTTCATATAAATGTCCTTCTCCCTCCTCCCTCCTCAGGTCCCCACGTTAATGTGCCTGATTTGCGTTACTTATGTACATGTTTGTGATGGACGCTGCTTCTTGTCTCCCTTACGCACTAACAGAATTTGTAGTGGGCTGTTAGGCTGACGACAGCACCTAATTTTGGCAATGGGACACGGGCAGAAGTGACGTGTCAACTTCTAGGTTGCCCTATAGGCAGAAATGTGTACTTCTCCTTCCTCTTCTTCCTTCCCATGCCCCAACTGGGAGGGTGAGGGAGGAGATCAAGCAGCCTCAGAGGACCTGGACCTATAAGCCACAATGAGGTGGGAAAGCACAAGAATAGAAGCAGTTGGGTCCTCGGTGATTTTGAGTCACAGTACTCCCGTGGGCTGCCCGTCTGAGTTTTTACAAGAGAAAAAAATGTATCTAGTTTAATGTATGATCATTTAGAGTGCTTCTGTTATAGCCATTCTAATTTCCTAAATAAATACAGCATCTTTGCAAAATACTCAGGGACACTTACTGTGTCTGTATATGCTTCACATTGTGGATGGTATTGTTCTCTTTCTTCAGCTTTGGTTTTTCACTCAGCTCTATTTTTTAAAAATCTATCCTTCTACCCTGAGCACATCTAGTTCCTGCTTCTAAGTACTGAAGAGCAGACCACTGTATGCCTCTACCATTTTCCCATACACTCCCCTAGCGACAGGCACCTAGAAGGTTTCCAACTTCTCCTTACCAGGAACACCACCATGACGGTGTCCTTGGTGATGTCCCTACAGAAACTTTAAAGGACTTTCTCTTGGGTCTATGTTGAGAAAACAATCCCTGGTCACAGAGCAGTCTCACGTTTGTTCCATTAAGTTCTGCCAAATCGCTTTCCAGAATGGCTTTACTGGTCTGCACGGCCATTAGCGATGTCTGAGGCCTCCTACGCCTCCACATCGTTGCCAATGTTTTATTTCAGTGTCTAATTTTTGCCAGTCTCCAACGACTCATTTTTGTTCGCAGTTCTATGATTATTAGTGTTTATGTAACTGTTCATATACTTATTAGCCATTTGGGTTTTTCCTTCTGTGCATTTCCTCTTTATACCCTTTTCCCACTTTGTGATATACTCATGACCCTAATTCTTGTTGGTTTTAGTCACTTCTAGTCATGATCCTTCAAGGCAGGAATCCCTAGCAACTTATTAGCCATTTAGTATTAGTTTCCACATTGGTCTGCAACCCCTATCAATTCGCACAGTTCGTGCCCCCATCCCCCAGGGCCCCTGACATTCCCAATGTCACTGAGCTGCCTGCCAACTGCCAGATGTCCTCAGCTTCCAGTAACTTTGCTGGTGAGTCAACTCTCCCCTCGCTCCCCCTCACTCCCTATTTTAGTCCCCAAATCTAAATACGGGCATCGGGTGGCGACCCTTTTCCTTTCCTGTACTCCTTTTTGCTTCCTCTGTAGTTAAGGAGCAGAGGGGAACAGGCTGGGATTTGGATTATGCAGCTAGAGGCTAATACTTAAGACTTCAACATTTGGAGGCTGGGCTGGGGCAGGATGAGGGGGGGTATGGAAGGTATAGAGGGGCGGGGGGTGGCAGGCCCTGCAAGGTGGGGTCTAGAGATCCCCCCTCACGCTGGCCCGCCGCCCCCCAGGATGTGTTTCTCCTGATCCAGTGCCACAAGACCATCATCATCACGGAGGCGAAGGAGTGGAGGCCAGTGCTGAAGCTGAAGCTCATCGTTGAGGGCATCCTCAAGCGGTGCCCTGACATGCAGCTGCTCTACAGGGATGACCAGCTTCTGGATGGCGGCAGGGTGCTGGGAGAGTGTGGTTTCACCAGTGAGATTGGGTGGCCGCAGACCCCAGCCACTGAAGGGCTAGTCTCCCAGGCAGATGAAGTTTCCAGGCCCTGCACATGGAGCCCTGCCCCAGCCCACTTGAGCTGCCCGGTGTGATGACCCCACAGGACTCTGGGAGCGGTGCCAATGAACAGGGGGCGCGGTGAGAGGGCCCTGGGCCCACCCCCAGGAGACCCCTCCCCCAATAAGAGAGATGTGGGTGTCTGAGAAAAAGGATTTCAACATTTGGAAATGGAAATTTGGATGAAAATTTAAACGGGAAACTTGTAAGTTCCCTCCTGATTCTAAAGAGCCCCACTCCTCAGAGTACATGTGGAAATTTACAGAACTTTTCAAACCAAGAGTTTTCCATTAGCTATATTTCCTATTTGCCACTTAGTTTTTACTGATCGTCTCACCGAAGGGCTATTCTCCCTCTGGATTTGTTAACACTTGCCTTCGGCTTAGCAAAGCCCACCACCATTTACAATAGGAGGCCACGGAAGTTGTCAACCCTGGATTTTTTTCTTTACGGCAACCTGGGAGAATGGCAGCCCATGAAAGCCAGTGTCAAAAATTTCATTTGGCCAAACAGAGAAAAATATTTTAAAAGAGCTCCCCCAACTAACAAACCAAGTAGGGAATAAAGCTGATTTCACTGTTGGAATAGAAAGAGGAAGGATGTACCACTGCTGGGGCCCCTGGTGTTGACCAGGGTCCTTTAGGTCATAAAAGTTTCTTAGCCGTCACTTTTGGCTCTAATCATGGTTCACTGCTACACCACTCAGTCTGCTAGTTAATACACATAATATCTTTGACCTTTTATTCTTCTGTCATTCCTGCTTGGGAAACTCCAACCGGAATTAATTCAGCCATGCTCCTCTGGGCTCCCACAGAGAAGCACTCTTGCTGAGCGCCCTGGCAAAGCTCTCACCATGGTGCCGATGAGGCTCCGAACAAATCTGTGATTTCCAACCACAGCTGGGCTTTCAAGACTGCCTGGCAATGTTCCCACGATCTGCAGCACCATTCCCTCCAACAGACTCTTTTAGATTTCCCTCTCTCTTTTATGTCGATTTTATTAAATTCACTTCCTTCTTCACTCTGAACACATCCTAACCTCCAACTTGACCAAGGATAAGGCACAGGATAACTCCCTCAACCGCATGTCCTCCCTACTTCTCCTCATGTGTATCTCATCCACCTTTTTGACCTTCCGGAGGCAGCGTCCAGTGGCTTCTCCCGCTTCATCCTTCTATCTTTGCTCATGATCCTCAACTGAATCAGATCCAATGGCCTCATTTTATAAAAAATACTTTGCAAACCTCTTGCTCTTTACTACTGAGAAATCAATCTAACCTACCTAAGATACATACTTACATTGTAATTGATTTAATGCTGCAATTACAAAATAAAAGGGAAATTAAAGGGTCGTAATGAACATTTCACTACATAAAAGTTCCGGCCCTACTATACTGAATACATAATTAGGCACACAGATGCTTGCACCTGCTGAGTCACATATGATCGTTATGCATGTGCAGGCTGATACACGTATTTGGTACCGGGACTCAAATAGGAGGGGCAAAAACACCATCCCCAAAATGATAAACCCTTGCTAAAACTCTCAACAAAATACAGTATAATTTCCCCTCAATTTACACAACAGTTGAATCTTTGGAAAAATTATATTAACATGGCATAAAAATTCTTTTTTGTTTATGTGAAAACCAGAATTAGGTGCCAGGCTCAGATGATTCTAAACAGGTTTTTCAGCCTCCTGTTTGGCAGGTCATTTGAAAGCTGTCCAGGACATAGAAACGTCCTCCCCTATGTTGCCCATCACAGTATGTTACCTCCCAGGGCTCTGCCCACTCAATGCCTTAATCCGTGCCCCCCCTCTCCAATAAATCACCTCAACCCTCCAGACTGTCCCACACATCTCCAAAACACCTCTCAGGACAGCCACAACCCTGAGTGGAGACCTTCTGATCTGTGTCCTGGATCTTTCCCCAGGGACCCTGTTTCATTCTAACCCTTTCCCTTCAACCTTCACCCTTACCTTCTCCACTTGCTGTTTTCCCTCAATTCTGTCTCATAAGGAAGTCAAAACAAAACAGTGACTTTCCCCCCAACACTAGGGCCTCTGGTGAGCGCACCGCCTCCCCGCCGTCCCAGATCACCCGCATGCCAGCCTGGCCCTCCAGCCCCTGACAGCTCTCTGGGGCCCCTATGACACCAAAGGAATTGCTCTTGTCTGGATGACACGGAACTCTTCCTTTCCCCGTTTCTGAGGGGCTGTTTGCTGTCTTGTGTTCATCTTGATCCTTCTGGACAAGCCATCTCTTAGGTGAGCACCTCCATCAGTCTCATCTCACCAGCATCACGGGTCCAGCTGGAGGCCAGGACATCACCACTGGACAGGAGGAAGATCCCTAACAGGGCCTGGAGAGCCCCAGGGGAGGGGGCTGTGTAATGATGTGGGAAACAAAGGCAGAAGAGAACTTATTAAACGTCTTTACTCCCTACAGCCCACTGACAAGTCCTTGAAACAGGCAGAGAGACATTCCTCTAGGGACTCAGCTGCCTCGATGTTAATACTTTGCTAAAGGCAAAAGGCAATCCTAGCCTGAACCCCCCTGCCCCAGGACCCTGTAAGCCTACTTTAACATATAAAAATTCCTTTGGAAACTTCCTTTATCTCTAACCCCCAAGACACGTGTTGGCAATCACCCCCCAAGCAGATGGCCCACCGATATACATCTGAAGGGTCTCATGACTAAGGTTTTATTAGACGGTAATAAATGACCTTTTCTCAACAACAGCTAGCCTCCTCAAGGTCCTGGAAACCTGGCTTCCAAAATTCCTTAGAGACTTATGCTATCCCTAACCCCCTCCCAACTTGAGGGTATATGAGCCATTCCTCATGACCCCGGTGCAGCTCCTTCTGCTCACGGGTCCTGTCCCTGTGCTTTAATAAAACCACCTTTTTGCACCAAAGACATCTCAAGAATTCTTTCTTGGCTATTGGCTTCGAACCCTAATGTCTTTCCTACATCACTTAGGGCTGTAGGGGATAGAACGTCTGGAGACATCTCCGACAGGGTGTCCGTGAACGCTCCACTGCAGCCAAGGCCTAACTGACTACAGAGCAAGTGTTAGAGTGGGCAGAGGTTGACGTGCTGGGAAAGGAACACACATTTTTGCAAGAGCACGGACCTTGTCTCTTTACATCTGTATTTGCAGCAACTAGAATAAGTCCTGGTATTCTGTAAGTGCCCGATAAATATCTGATGAATTATTAAATAAATCTTTCATGGGTAACATGATAAAGTATGAACGGTGGTTGGCTCTGGGTGTGGTATTCGGAGTCTCTTCCCCCCCCCCCTTTTATGCTTGTTGGTTCTATCCAAATATTCAACAATGAGCATGTATTCCTTTTAAAATTCCTTTTGTAGTTAGAAGTGTTTCATGGACACAAAAGGAAGTGCTTGCATAACGCATTTCTTTGGCAGTGGGGGTGGTGGGGGTGGTGACATTAGTGGGGAATAGAGTTTGTGCTCACTCCTTATTCCTTCACGCCCTCCTAGGGGAAGGAGTATACCTTATACAGAGCAGTTAAGCAGGAAAGGCCATTGTAGAACCCTCTCCCCGCCCCCCCCCGCCCCCATCCCTCTGTCTCTCTTTCATATTCAGCAAAGAACTATGTGGGCTGCCTGTGAAGAGGGTGCAGACAGGAAAATGATAGGGATTTTCCATGCATTTGAAAATCTGTGTGGGAATATGTTCTTTCAAATCACATGGAAAGCTATTTGAAAGGAAGCCTATTGTGAATGGCGCACGAGGGTTGGATCTCTCAGGATGTTCTTGGTGTGTACAAATGCAATACTCCCACGAGTGCCCGAGCAGCCCGAGAATCCCCCAGTGCACGGACACTAAACTAAAGGTTACTGAGTTCTGACAACATGCTCCAGCCTCCCGCAAACAGCAGTATAAAACACTTCATACAGATGCCAACGAGGAGACGATCACCAAGGATTACTAATACTAAGCGGAAGCAAACCAAACTGCCAATTATGGGATATGACTAAAGGAGAAAAATCTTTTCAGCTGGTGTTTCAGAGGAACTGGAGCTGATGGACAAATGAGTTGGGGGGCAGGGAAGTTTCCAAAATCTAGGGGAAATTATCAGGTAAATAAGCAGTCTGCAAATGGGCTATCCACATTGACATATAAGTTCAAAGTCATTCCAAGCCTTCCAGGAAGCCCACAATGATCCCATCATTTTCCAAAGTGACCCTCCATTTGCACATATCTGGGGCTTTCCCCCAAAGTAATCTGCTTGTCCTACTAGTTAAGAAACTCATAATTCTCTATTGAACTATCATCCAAATAGGGTAAAATAAAAATAAACCTTTTCATATTAAAAGTTTTGTAAACTTACCTGCTATGCACCCTTTCTTAGGAAGCTACTAATACATGAGCTATACCAAACTAAGCAAAGTAATAGATAAACTAAGCCAACTAAAAACATCGGGATCCAGGAAATGGAAGATCGAGTAGAGCCAGGAGGAAAGCGACTGTCCAGGAGGATGCTGAACACAGATTCCTCAAAGCCAGCAGTCAAGACAAGATCTCAGAGCATATGCCAAGAGAATACCATCCCAGATAGAGCGGGCACGGGAGACTGAAAGCCAATGCCTCCTGACGTGTTCAACCCCAATAAAAGTAGGCTTGTTTCAATGGAGTGCACGGAACAAATAGTAGTTAGGGTTTTGCAAACTAAGGTAATAAAAAAAATAAAATAATTATCTCCAGGAAAGAAGCTACATAAAAATGGAAATGTAATTATAATAAATGACATGGATTGGCTGTAAATTATTTTTTTAGGACCATAACCATGCAAACTTTTAAATAATAATGCAACCAGAACATGTGATAGAATTCTAGTAGAAGACTTTAAGAGAGCATGTGAGGACGAGATCTGGGGGGAAATCCTCATTTGTCAGTCAGAAGTGTATACCTAAAATCAGAAAGGCAAGAGGTAGTGGTGCAAACAAGTCATTTACAAATATGGCAGTAAAAGCAGGGAGAAAGAGTAAAAGGGGGTCTCGGCTTTCAGTAGGTAGAAATCGGTGCAGCAGGTAAAGGATTTCCTTTTGTTGGCTCTTAATGGTTGAACGGTGTCCCCCGCCAAGTCTCTATGTTGAAACCCTAACCCCCAATACCTCAGAACGCGGCTCTACTTGGAGATAGTGTATTCTGAAGAGGTAAGGTCATGTATGTAGTACTAACCCGATTTGATCGGTATCCTTATAAGGGGAGACCAGTTACACACAGACACCAGGCATGGGGACACAGAGAGGAAAGGCTGTGTGAAGTCACAGGGAGAAGGTGGCCATCTACAAGCCAAGAAGAGAGGCTTCAGGAGACACCGAACCTGTTGATACACTGATCTTGAACTGCCAGACCCCGGAACTGTGAGAAAATAAACTTCTTTTGTTGAAGCCACTCAATTTGTGATATTTTTTTAGGGCAGCCTAAGCCGACTAACACATAATGGATCAGGTCAGAATTGACTTTTTAAACAACGTACCTGTATTACTTTTACAAAATTAAAAAAAGAAAAGGTTAAAAAAACCCCAAAAAACTAACGGGTGAAGCAGTTCTTACCAGAAAAAACAAAACAAAAAACCCCAGAGCTCAGGCTAGTTGAAGACTATGCCCAGGTGAGGCATCTGAAAGCCCGGTGTGTCTCTCGCCAGCCAGAGATCTCCCAGTTTCTCCGGGAGTCCGGGGTGGGGGGTGGCGGGGGTACAGCACAAAGCCCTCAGCCCTCTCGTGCTGACAGGACAGCACTAGCGCTGGGTACTTAGACCAGTACCTTGGACTGCCCCTGGGGAGAGGCTATGCATGGTTTCCCCGCAGGCCCCTGCCGCCGGGACCCGGCTGTGATAGGCGCAGCAGCTCTGTTGGTGGGATCTGAACAAGAAAAACCTTAGAGGTCTCTTTGCCCATCAGCATACCCTTTGAATGCCACTGCCCAGCTGTAGGGCAGGCTGGGAGTGGTTCTGGCGGGAAGGCGTGGTTGGCCTTTGTACCTGGAGCTGAACTCTGTAGTTCTCTTGAGGTCTGCGTTGATAGAGGAGAAACACTTCTGTTTCTCTTATAAAAGAAGAAGAGTCCATATAAGGCCATGGTGCTAAGACCCTGAGCAAAACGAGAGGAAGAATTATAAGATGCTCTTGGAGAAACTTCTGTTTCTCCCTAAGGCTATGTGGGTTGATAGAGACAAGACCATAAACGAAAGTCCACTAAAGGAGTTACCTGACAGCTGCAACCCCTCCAAAGTCAACACCTGAAACACCTGGGCCTCGGCCGTGGCGCCCTGCTAGGCGTGCCTCATCAAGACGCTGGCCAGAACTCAGAGCCAAATTCGCAGTCAAGCAGGACAAAGGAAAATGGACTGTTTGGGAAGCTTTTGTCAAACAATTGCCCACCAAAGAGAAAGCCCCCGTATCTATCCGTGAAGTAGAGCCCCACTCAGGGTTGACGGGACTCCCAGGGTTTCTCCAGTAAACTGCTACCAGTCCCCTTAAACAGCAAAGGGGAAACTAAAATTAATGGAAAACCTTTCCAAATTCTAGTAGCTACCAGGGCTACACTCTCTGCTTAAAACCCCACTCACTGTGGAGCCCCGCCGTGGGATCTTAGCAAACCTGACCCAAGGCCGCAAGGCTTACGAATTCTTACCAGAGTCCGCTCTCCTGGATCTCCGCCGTGCCCAGTCCCAGTTGGAAGAGGAAGGTAAAATTTCAAGTTCTCTCTTCCTTTCCAGATCCTGACTCCGTGGTTGTCCATCCCTTTCTCTTCCAGGAATAGCAACTGCCTCCTTGTTTGTTTCGTTTTGTGTCCTGAGAACTTAGCTTGGCTGAACTATTATTTAAAGTACGCTATTCCTATAACGTTTTCTTCTCCATATTTCAAGTGGTAGGCAGGATTCTTGTAGAGGAGGGAGGGGGGACAGACAGTAGTCATAATCACCTCTAGGTTTTTTTTTTTCTTTTTAAGTTTAATTCCAATGAAGAGCAAAATAAGGAAGGAAGGAGAGAGGAGTCGCTAGAGGCCAGTGGAGAGAGCGTCCCTGGGATCAGGAAAAGGAGAGTACTTGTTGTTTGCAGCCACTTGAGTGAGTAATAAAGAGACATTAAAAAAACAGGCTCTCTTTAGACACAAAAACTACATAAGGAGTTTAAGGAAGTAGGTCCCCAAACGGGGTTCCCAACCTCAGCTTATATTACTGGTTTATCAATGCATGACTAGGAGGCAAAGGGCCGACAGACTGTAAGGAATCAGGGACTGGGCAACACAGAGGCCAGGTGCTCAGGCTCAGAGGGAGATGAGAGAAGCTTTACTTTGGGAGAGAGGGGCGTGTGCTAATGATGACAGAGATGGAAATTCCCAACACCCTGGGAAGACATGGAGCCCCAGTTAATTGACTGAAATGAAAGTAGTTATTTCTTGCTCACCCAAGTCCATGGACTAAGATTCAAACCCACTGCACTCAGTTTGACCTTGAGTATTTGTGGGGGAAATGGCGCCCAAATCAGGAAGCTGGGAAAGCACAGGTGGAACTCCTTTGAAACGAGGCCCTGTGGGTAAGTGCGTGCCCACTGCTGGTGGAGCGCTCTGGCAACCGGAAGTGGGCCCCTCCCCTGCCCCCCAAGTGTAGTGTTCTGCTGTTTTAAGTTCGTTGCTGTGTATCTGAGGAAATGTCTCCAGGTGAAAGCCCTAAACTCAGATGGGCTCAACACACCCAAACTGACCTAAATCAGTTTGGGGGAACAAGTGGGAAAGAACGCAGTTGGTTTTTTGGTCCCAAAGTCTCACCTTGGGACCATAGACTCTGAGGAATGGACCCTGGGTTTAGATCAAGAATTCCCTAAAGGTGTCAATTGGGCACCTTGTGGCCATAGTCACTGTCATTCTTTGTGGTAGTGGGAGGAAATTAGTGAGTGGCTAGGCATATCATTCTATTTAGTGATACTTATTCTATTTAAGTTTTGAGGGTTCTGGGGATTAAATTTTTGCTGAAATTTTTACTCTCATCACAAAAAATGGATTTTTATTTTTGTCATGCAGAAAAAAAATTGTGAGGAAGAGGCAAGCAGAGTTTTTGGCTAGCAATAAGATTAAAAAAAACCTCTAAACTTTATTTATCTGGGATCTTAGCAAGCTCAAAAACAACCACCAGAATATTTTTATGGTATCAACTTAACAAATTCTCTAAGACCCCAAAATGTTTTATCAGATTGAATTCTATCCAGTTATCAGTTTGGGGGCTCTATTAAACAAGTATTAAACACTTAAGAGTCCACAAGGCTGGTTTCAGATGTAAGCAGATTTTGCTCTCATGGAGCTTTGTTCTGGTGGGAGAGACAGAGAATGGACAAATACACAGATAGATAAGCCAGTTTGTAATAAGCATTGTAAAGGAAATTAAAGCAGGGTAAGGAATAAAGAGTAACGGGGGAGGGCTGCTTTCCTTCCATTTCTCCGGAGCTCTCAAGCTCATTGATACCTAAGGACCTCTGCAAGTGGTTTCTCATCTGGACCACCCCTCCCCTCCCCCCCCTTCCTCTTCCTGTCAACTCTCCCTTCTTGCCTGGTTACCTCTCACTACCCTTCAGCACTCAGTCCCAGATCGCTTTCCTAAGGAAGCCTTCTTCGGCCGTCCAGAAGAGATGAAGTTCGGGCGCCCGCTTAATCACAGCACAGGAGCTTCTTCGTTTGTACTGAGCACTTGATGGTGACCTGCGTTTGGAAGGGTTTAATGCCTGTGCCCCTTCCAGAGTCTGGCTCAGGAAAGCAGAGACTGTCTTGTTCTCTGCTGAACCCTTAGAACAAGGTGAATCGACATAATTTGGTTTTGTTTGATTATGAGTATCAGTACTAACTTATGCCACTATTCTTTCATTTCACTTCGTCCATCTGCATCACTCTTGAAAACCTGGGCTGAATAACCTACAACTTAAAATGAACAGTCTTTTATTTGTAAAAGATCGAGTCATAAATAGGCAGAATCAACCCATGCTTTTATTTTCATTGCATATAAAAATTTCATATGAAGGTATTGATGTACAGTACTATCCCCATGGGCTGTAAGAGAGGCTAAGAAACCACTAAAAGAATCATCATCATTTGTAATGCTCACACACAATTTACCACTCTGAAAACATATCCTAAGAAATAAAATTAAAAACAACCAAAATCAGTAAGGATGTTTTTCATAATTATAGTGTCCCCTTTGTACTGTTTAAAACAAAAGTAATCAAATTCCTTTGGGCCAGGGCTGCTAAAATCTACAGTTTGTGTCAAAAAAATAAAATAAAATAACAGGAGGCTCATTTTTTTCCTGGAAAAAGGATCTCTCGCTAAGTCAAGTGCTCTGAGGGCTGGGCAAGAGTGGGAGGCAGTTTCCATGCCACCCAGTGGGAATTTTTCATAACTTTTGGGAGCTGGCCATTATTCCAAGTTTAATTTTTTAAAATTCAAAAGCCATAGCAGTTTCGCAGAAACAAATTCTAGAGAACGGTGAATCGTTTTTGTGTGAATTGGCATCATATAAAAACTGTGTTTTATCTAGGATTTACACACATTATGGAAATTTGGTTGGTCTTAGTTGGAAAATTCTAGGGTTAAAAAAAAATGATCTTTTCCTATTACATATTCTCGTAACAGGAAGCTGATGAATAAATGACTGACCAACACATATGGCCTGAGGCTCTAGTTTCAAATCAAGTTCATTTGCCTATGTGCTTAAGAAGCCAAGAAGGCTTTGTTATCATTGGACAAGAACATATTTTCCCAATTAGTGTTTGAAAGTAAAAAAAACCCAACAATCAGATGTAACTACCTGAAGGAGCTCCTGAAAGAATCGTTACGTATGCAGTGCTGCTTCGTGGCAAGTTAAAAGCTTGTATCTCAGAAGGGTCTCAGAATCTTCCAGCTGAAATCCAATTGGTTCAAAGCTTGGATGTAAAATGCCCAGCCCTAGCCCCCCCACCCATTACCTTACTTTCAAATGCAGCAAAACAGAAGAAAATATTGGTTAAAGTTAAGGCACAGCCCTGGGACCAAAGACCTGCAGCTATGTTTTTTAAGTTTATATATCTTTATGTATTTTATAGTTTTCTTGAATCTTCCATAAACAAGCTCTAAGGTGACAAGACTATATTACAGGAGAAAAGAAAATGTACAAGGAGTATGTATACACACCATTCATTCTCTCACCAAGAGTTTCCAAATATATCAACACCATCCCGTCATGGGATGATGTTTTAATAAGAACTGATAATTTACAATTAACATTACAGTATGTACATTACAATAAATACATGGTTGTAAACAGACAAACAAGACTGTATTACAGGTAAGGTCATTTGGTGAGAAAAAAAATGCATGGCACAAAAAATAAATAATGCATTCAAAAATTATCATAAAGCTTTCTGTAAAATCCATTTCATTCAAGTTTTTTTTTCCTTGTCTGCAATTTGTTCTATCTACATTACTTTCTTGTGAATCTTAAGTGATGTAAAAGAAAATTAAAACAGCATTATCGTGTTTAGTAACTTGCAAGCTGAAATGTACTGGTTTTATGCAAACTTGGACATTTTTCCCCATACAGTACCCAGAGATTGCATTTTCTTATGGCATTTTAGGAAATGTAAAGCCACTTGTATAAGGATGTTCTTTTTAAAGCAGTGTATAATTCTGAAGCACACTTTGGCGAAAGAGAAGGAAAGAGAAAGAAGGGAGAGGATAAGCAGATTGTACAGTGCATTAGTCCCTGTCTCTTAGATATTATGTATGCCTTTTCTACAATTTGATTGTCCACCAGTATCTTCACATGTGACCATTATTAACCAACAAACTGAAACAAAACAAAAAAACCCCCTCTGTTTTTCAATGCAGTTACAAATCCTTCCAGGTCTGGATTTGTTTGTGATATATTGCTACTTTAATTTTTTTCCTATTAAGATTTTAGGCACTCTGTGGGGGAAATACCAAGCATTAGTGAGAGGAGGGAATGACAATATTTTGGATAAAGGAATAAGCTCTAGATTGTTTGCCTTTTTTTTAGACCTCCATCAAGGACAAATAAAATTAAACAAGTTTCCAAATGTTCTTGCAAAACCACTTGGCTAAACACAGGACTTTATTTGAAAGATTACTTATTTTTTTTCAGGGAGAGGAGAGTGGAAATCTGATAATTAATTGGTTGACTCCTGTTCTGCTCTAAGAACAGATCTGAGCTACATAATTTTTCTATCAAAGTTTCCCCTGTGGATCTCAGGGTTTTAAAATAGGGACTATCTTCAGCTTTGGGTCATTTCCCAGGCTGATGACTTAGTTATTAGTCCCCAGTAGACTCCTTGAGAAATCCCAAATATAAATGTTTTTCAGGGTTATAACTTTTCTTGACAGTTTATTTTCCATTTGGTCAGATAACCTTTTTGGTTTCTATTTCAATTTTTGGATATCAATGTGAAATGATTATTTGGGCTCCAAATTCTTCATAGAGAAGGCAAACACTTTATTAAGAGCTGAAATGGGAAGAAAGTCCAAAGTAAGTAAGTACCACAGGATGCCAACTGAAGGTAAATACTGGGAAGTAATCCCAAAAATTGTAATACATTTCTTGGTGCTAAATGCAGCCAAGAGCCATCTCTGTTACTTTGGTAGAATCCTCTTACCCAACCTAGTATTTCAGGATGGCCTTATATTACCAAACCTCTGGTGCCAATGGCGTCATCAACTTCTCTCCCTCGGTGCATTTAAAGTTCTCCTCTACAAGACATACTTATGGACCAATGATAACTGAGAAAGCAATTTCTACATTACGTGGCTGTCCAATTAAGGAAGAGTAGTTGCTACGCTTAAAATCCCTTCTCAAGAATATTCCTCATATAGTTCTTAATCCCATGGTGAAATCATGGAAACAGAGCATTAGTTGTAGTGGTGTTTGTTTGTTAATATATTCTGCTAATATTGTTAAAAACCACCTAGCTAGCTGTTAACTTTTCTCTATGAATCAAGAGTAAAAGTTAGTCATTATGTATGGCCTTGTGGTCGAAATGAATGGTGACTCTAGCCTGACTACCTCCTTCTCTTAATCAATCAGAATGGTGGTGATATATTTGATAAGACCCCATCTAGTGAACATGGACAGAGATTCATACACACACTAAAGAATAAAGCAGCACAAGGGGAAAAAGATTTTCTTACTACAACTGACTGTGAAAACAAAAATGAGCATAAAATGTGTGGGTTATTACAAAGACATGCACTTGTGAGATGAGGGTCTATTGACACAGCAAAAAGTTACCAGAAGACACTAAATAGGAAAATATCTAAAAAAGACTGACCATTTTAGCTACCGGGTATTTATATATCTCTTACTTGCTTCAGACAACACCAACTGATGATTGTTTATGAGGCTTAAGACACAGTAGACAGAATGCACATCAAAGTATTACAGAACAAATATTTACTTTGTACACCGTGAAAAAAATGTCAGTGGGAGCAACTCTGAAAAGACTGAAATGAAAGCCAAGTAAATGAAGACCTACAAAAAGGGTTTCCTGCAACATAAAGTTGGGTTTTGTTTTAAAATATGGAAGTCATTGGTATATAAAACAATGAATCACTACAAATTAGTTAATTGCTATGAACTCTAAGGTGCAAGTAAAATTCGTAAATTAGATTTATCCAGTGTAGCACAGATTTGTACTGAAAACTTGCAAGTTACTCCTTAGAAAAAAATAACCAGTGGCAGATGAAGTTTTGAACATAGTTTTTTAAATATAATACCTCAATACATTTAATAATAAAAGTAAGCTCTACAAAAAATCTGTTTTACATATCATACAAAATGTAGAGGTCAGTGCAGCTCACTGAACCGCACTGTTCAGTCATGTTTCAGGAAGACTTGAAATTAGAAAATTATGCAATTTCTGTGGCTCATCTTCCTCCCGGTAACAGATTCGTGCTGTGTCCTGTTCCTGACACATTTGTTGCTTCATCCATGAGTTCACTCTGTCTGTGTAATGCCTTCTTTCTGCTGAAAATATTGCGAACAAATAAAAAGTAAAGAAACCCCAAAGCCTATCAACTCTTGGGCTGCTGGATGAGCCACACTCCCTTGAAAACATTTTAGAGTTGATTTTCTCTGCTCTGTCAGCTCTTACCAAGCTGAAGTCTTGTTAAAATGCTGTTCGTGAAGATGTCCCCCCCTTGCTCTGATGACACGGAGGTGAAAAACTGGTTACAGTATTCCTGAGCGCGAGACTGCGTAGTCAAGGTCAGTTTTGTTCAACAGACATCCTGGCAGATGACAGTGAGGTGTGACCATGGTTGTGGCATGTGACATGCACTTTGGAAACAATTTTTCTACTTAAAAAAAAAAAAGGAAAAAGAAAAGGCGTGACATTCTTTGCACTGTTACGTGTCAGGAGAATGATCTTCTATTACACAGGCTTCGGGCTGGCTGTCTTCTTCCTCCCCCACTGTCTCCTCTTCCACCTGCTCATCAAGGGGAATTTCAGTAGACTCCGAGTCTTGAGTACAGAGAGTCTTGGAGTCACTGCAGCTAGTGTCTTCTTCCACCTGACTTCCACTGTCCTTTTCGGTGTCGGACTCGCCATCTTCCTCTAAAGTGAGTTCAAACTGGAACTTCTCGGTTTGACCCTGCCGGCCTTCTTCCTGGTCATCAGGCGCTGGGGAGGGGCTCTGAGGAATTGTGCTCTGGTACCATTCACGATTGTCCTCCAAAGTGTCCAGAATGTCCTGGGCATCAGGATGCACGAGGTCCGCCCATGTCTCCCAGAGAGGATGAACAATATAGTCTATGAAGCCCACCTATTAAAAAAAATTCCGATTTGAGTATAAGACTTGGGACTAAGAAACAATGGAAAAGGTGAACGAGATCCTACAAATATACCTGATTATGTATCTAATTATATCAATTTATATACATATATATAATTTATGTTAAAATATAAAAAATACAACATGGCCCACAAACATAACACTGAACAGAAGACTTCTGACCTGAGTGTGGTATAATAGTCACTATTTTGGGCAATAGAACATATAAAAGTGTTGTTACTAGCTGGTGAAAATTAGCAAGAACTCTTAGTTCAAGAGTACGTTTATGATGTAAAAAATTTCCCTTTCTTTATATATAAGTAGGGCTTGGGCATTAGACCTGGACTTTATTTTAGAATGGCCAATTTATAGGTGAGTCCAGATAAGTAAAGTCAGACCAGGTACTCTATATGGCTTCATATAACTGAGTTCACTTATGAGTTCAGATGGCCCCAAAATCTCTATATATGTGTATACTATATGAATACGGTCATAATGGATAAATATAATGTCATGAGAAATGAATATATGACCATATGAATAAAAATAATAAGAATGAGAGTTTTCTGGCTCATAAACACTGAAGTGAAATTGAGCCTGTCAAAAACAAAGTAATTTTAAAGACCCAATGAAATACTGTGTGATGTGTATACAAAGCGATCAAATGTTCAGGTTGGAGTTGTGTTCTCTCTGCAAAGTTTATGCTTAATGCATCACCTGTGACTTTTCCACAGATGCATTGTGCTTGTCACACATGGGACTGATCTCCATGCCCCGCTCCCTCTCTCTGTCTCCTTGGCGGAAGAACTCCTCCATGATGCGGTCCGTCCACTGGCGGTACAGCTGGAGAGGCTTCGTGGGGTTGCTCAGGTCTGCACAGTGCACCATATTCTGAAGGACCTATTAAAAGAGACACTTTATTCAGCACCTGCTGCTTCTTTTTTTTTTTTTAATAGAAAGTCACAGTGGATGAATGTGACACTTAAAAATACATGTAGTGTAAGATTCCTTCCAAACAGCTCAACTATGATGTGTCTGTGTATGGTTCACACTTGTATTAATAGCCCCCAATAATGTCCCTTCCACCATACCTAAATATCACTTGAAACTGCTTATGTGTGCATGGCTGATTAAATTCAGGGCTGCTTAAGTGGTCGGTTTTGTGAGGCATTAGGTTTTTTTTTTTTTTTTAACGCAAATGCAAATGAAAAAAACCAATAGAATTTTATCTGGTTAATTCTCAAGATTAAGAATTTGGTTAAAAAATTCTGCTTAAAATTACTAAAATTATAAGCTGGAAGAAAGGAAACAAAAATCTTATCAAAGTTAGACTCTTAACAAAGTTAGACATGTGCACACAAACACAGAACAAATTCAAATGATGTTTTACCTGAATCCTATCAGAGTAATTATCAAGAAGAAGAACTCCAGAACTTGTCACTTTCTTAGTTTCAACCATAGTTTTCAAATCAGCCAGTAGATTCATGTGTTTTGACATGTCTGTTGCAAGTACCTTAAAAGAGTATTTTAGTAAGTAACAAAGTCCAGAGGAAAAGTCCCCAGAATTTGCACATGAAAACATTAACACAGAACGTGAAAGAAATGGAGGAACACTATGGCATCTAACAGCAGTGAATGGGAATTCTGTACTATTCCTTCGGGCAGCCTCTTGGGCTTTGCTGTAGGTTTTCTGGAAGCCCAGATAAACATGTGCAATATACAGAAGGTTAGCACCCAGCAACCACTTTCGTGGTGAAGAAAGGGGATGAGATCCCCATAGATAAGAAATCAGCACATGTTCTGAAGTTTTTTCTGTTCCTTGGACTAGAAAGTGGTCCCTGAACTATGACCAAGTAATTCAACGTTGCTCACAGAATACTTCAGAAAATGGTTAATTTTCTGCTGTTCCAAGAAGATAATTCCTACCTTTGTAGGTACAAAGCTTAACACAGTAAGTTTCTGATAACCAGAGGCTTTCCTGTGTCTCGTAATTACCGTGAATAATATGCATAAAGAGAAGTCATGGATGTCTGCAAACAGCACCGTCTACTGACATAAATTTATTTTCCATTTCACAAGTGGAGAAAATCCATTTGAACTAACTGCTTTTGTTAGTCATTTTCCCTGCCTGCCACCAGACTGGAGAAGTTCAAAATTAAACTAGAATGATTACGACAAGCTGTCACTATTCTGAACTCCAAACCGCTGGAAGGAGAAAACCTACTGGAGAACCTCATTGCACAGCACAGGCGGCTTCTTGAACGTAAGGGGCAGCGTGAAGTTTTGAAACACAGGGTTCCATTTACCTGATACTCACCTCATTCTTACTCTTTTAAAAAAACCACTTGTATTACAACTTTCTTTTTTGCTTTTATCAGCTACTTACAATGTCAATGACCATCTTCCTTAATGACTGTCTTTGCTTTTTGGTCAAATTCTGGAAAATATCACAGTTTTCTTCCTGAAGCAACTTAAAGCCCACAGCCAAATGATGGTTCTCCAAGACAGAAGAATCATTGTACATCAAGGCAAGTTCGGAGTCTTGAAAGATAGAAAGGAGATAGAAGATAAGCAAAGCCACTTTTTCTGAGTTTATCTTGGTCTTCATATTCTGAGACAGTTTGGGTTTAAGAAACAATTTCCCCTCAGCATCCCGTTAGCCTTACCATGACATGACACCACCCAGGAGAGAAAACACTAGTTAGTGTAACCGTGGAAAGGAGCACTGGAATCTTGGGGGTGAATTCTAATGCTACTGACATGCGACCAGTCATTTCAGTCTACGGTCCTCAGCTGCCGCTTTTCTAAAGTGGAAGAAGAGTTGGGCGGAATGTTCTTGAACCTCCCCTCCAGATGTGCCACAGGCAGCTCCATGGGCAGCAGAACATGGCATCATTTCTAACAGCTGTAACATTTCAAGAGCATAAGGTGCACATTCCTGCTAACTGTGGACCACCTTCCCAACATTTCATAGAGTGTAAGGATCCTGTGATTTAGGATTATACTCAAGAACAGTCTGGAACAAATGAACAATATTAGATTTGTTCATCTGCTCTTACTCATTTTTTTCCATAGCACAGCTTTGGAAGTCGAAGTGTTACTCATTTTTTCCATGTTTTTTCCCGAGTACCATGGCCATCGCTACATACAGATATATAGCCCTTCCCACCTGCATGCTCGTGACTTCACAGAGACAGGTGTTCAGCTGCCTACATAACTCCATGGTGAAGATTTTGCTGCTCCCTTATGACTGCCCTGGACCTTTGTATTTTAGGCAGTAAGATCCTGCTCCTTTCCTGGTTCCTGTAAATAGTAGACCAACCCCATAAGGTAGTCATTAAAAAAAATTGGTGCTTTATTCTGTTTCCACTTAGGTCACTGTAAAGACCAAAAGCACATGTATTTGATCTTTTTTCCTGACTAATGCCTGGGAAATATATATTCATTTCTAAGAAACAAATACCCAATGCTACTCAATGACTATTTTAAAGGAACCAGGAAGGAAAAGAGAGGTTCAAGACATATTTCTATTGTGAAATCCTATGAATTTACCAGGACTATAGAAATAGGAATTTACACATCTAAATTTTTGCTCTCAAACTACAGGAATGGAGATGTTTAGAGTACTAAGGAGTAGGTATGTACGGTCTCTTTTGGGGGGATAAAACAATAGTGTTCACTCATTCATTCAGATAGTATCTGGTCAGGTCTGACTTTCAAATGGTCTCTGAAAGCTTCTAACTGTGAACATTTATCTATAGATGTTAAACATAGAAATAAAAAAATTAACACTATATAGGATCTTAGCCCCTGGTATTTTTGTTTCTACAGTAGAATCCTATTAAATAGATATATATTGGAAAGAAGGCAAATGTTTTCTGACTGGACAAATAATGCCCAATTCAACTTTTAGGGTTCTCGTAAGGGAATAAATATGCATATAGATAAGAGGCATTAATGCACCAACCTGACTCAGGCTTACAAAAACCCAGACAGGTTTATATACCTCATGAAGAAAAAAGAAAGAAAATAAGGCTGTGGAGCCTACGGAAGAACAAGGTGAGGATTGTTACTTTAAGGAAGAGGGTGATCTGTGGTATGGATGCTCTAACAACAAGTCTCAATTCTAATCAATGTAAAGATGGCCTTGCACACAGAGGGCAGTCCAAGAGTCCTGACGAAGCCTGCCTTGGAAAGCTGTTGGCTCCTGACGTTTACTAAGAATCCAGACTGGCCAGAAAGGTGGTGAAAAGATTCCTTACAAGTGGGTCTCCCCTGCCTCTCCAGTTTTGGGGCTGTTAACAAGAAGGTGGTGAAGACCACTGATTTTTAAATGAACGTGTGGCAGCATTTAAGCAACTGAATCTCAGGGTAGTCATTTAACTTTCTACTCTTTAGGGCTGAAGGCACGTGGACACATCTAAAGGAGGTAAGATTATGCATCTCCTGAGAAGTTTTTCTCCAAAGACACTACTGCAGCACTTCTACATAGAGTCCTTGAAGGTTCGGGAATCACCAGAAAGTTGCCTTCACACTTTGCTCTAAGGTACAGGAAGGTGGTGGTGGGGGTGGGGGTGGGTGAGAAAATAGTTGATAGAACATTTCTGTTGAAACCCATTCATCCTCAAGGCCCAGTACAAGTTACCTCTTGCATGAAGCCCGTCCTGATTACCACAGGCAGAACTGCTCACTTTTTGCTATAAAGTCCTTTATAATTTGTACCACTGATTTGGCGCTGATCACATTCCACCTGACTTGTCATTATCTCTGTTCAAGTCTTAACAATCTCTTCCAAAGACCTCCCAACCCACTTAGAGACTTAAGACCCTATATAAAATGAAAAGTTATTCATGTAATGTGCATGGTTGTCTGGTTTCTCCAGCACTTCTGAACAAAATATTTCTCCTTGAAACAGGGAAGGGAAGTGGTAGTTTTAAGATCTAGTTGCCAAGGACAAAGGATTAAAACTGGCTCACTCCCTCAATTCATTAACGCCCTATGCCTGTAACCTGCCTTATTTTTCTCCATGGGACTAGTCCCATCTGATATTCATGTGTTACAGTTTATTCTCTTCCAGTGGAATGCAAGCTCTTCAAAGCCAGGCCATTACCTCATTCACCCATATATTCCTAATGCCTAGAACGTTGTTTGGCACAGAGTAGGCTCTCAGTATTTTTTTGTTGAATAAAATATCAATCTCTGTAGTATTTTATATAATCACATTTGATAAAAATGAATTTATCCTTATTATGAAAGTGTTAGATTTATGCAGAAAAATAACATTCTATATATAATCCACAGATACAGCTATGGAAAGCTTATTTTAAAATGAGACTAGAGAAATAAAACAGCGTGTATACTGGTAGCTAAATACAGCTCCACTTTAATATAGTGAAATGTCTCTGCTCTTGGAAATCAAAGCCATATGCTTTGAACACATGACCAATGTGAGTAAATCTTTTTCCCTAAAATTTAGGCATCCTTGCTATAAACAAAAATTACTTGTTTTCCAAGTAAAATGTAATACTATATATAGTCTGTACTTTTGACGGTACTTTATTGTTTCAGAAAATAATGCTGTGAAGTCAAATGCTTTTGTTATGACAAATACTCTCCAGCATGTTCTATTCAAAACTTTATGATTCCATTTACATTTTATGGGTTTATTTACATGTACTGTCCTTGAAAAAGACTGACGCAGCTCCCTACCCTGGAATTTCAACTTCTTAAAATCCTACTCGGATTCCCCCATTCCCCCAAATCACTTAAAAAACTTAACCAACTCTGCCAGTAGAAATGATGTGTTTCTCAAAACCCCTGGCATGTTTACCAAGAGTGTACGTGTCATTAGTATCAAATCATTTGGAGCCTACAAGTGGAACAAATCATGGGAACTGTTGTCACCACCAAGAAGCAGAGGAGTACCTGGACTGGGAAGCAGCCTGGTGAGCTCCAGAGCCCTTCTACCAGAGGTGGTCATGCCACCTCACTGTGCCTCTGGAGCCTCCTTAAAATAGGACAAGTGACCTCCCAACTATGGGTATGTAAATGTGATGATTACAAGTCTTTAGACTTCTCTATTATAAGAAACAGATTCAACCCTTGGCTTTGGACAAGTTGGCAGCACCAGCTCCAAGGTGAGAGTGCTAGTCTGAACCACTGAGGCTCAATCAATCCATGAAAAAAAACAGAAAACACGCACTTAATGTCTATATATTAAAAAAAAAGGGGGGGGGCTGCAGCAAACTAAAAATAATCACATAATTTTGACAGAGTATTTCAAACAAAGCTATTTATTACAAGTTTACAAGTTATGAGAGAGACTCCTTTATAGAATGCTATGAAGTTCAAACTTACTTGTGTTACTGGTTACTTATTAACCTCTCCTGCATCCTAAAATAAAATGCTTGCTGGCATGACCCCTAGTCAAAAGCTAACTAAGGCCTTGAATTCTCGTAACGATCTGGGGCCCTGATCCACCCTGGGATACTTTCATGTACCAGCTGATGATGATGATTCATTCTCGCAGGAATAACACAGCCTCCTCACACCCCACCCTGGAGAAAACATTAGGGATCCAAAGCTGCTTTGGGAACTGTTAACCTCCCAGTGTTGCTGAGGTCTCGGAGAAAGGAGATCATCCCACGATCACTGAATAACAAAGTATTTCCAGAAGTAGGATCAGTTACCCTTCCACCTCAGGCAGGTCATCAGCAAAATGACCTTAAAGAGGCCACTGTTACTGTATGTATTAGTGTCCCCTAAATCTGTTCATCATCTATCTCAGAGGGTCTCAAACTTTGGAGGGCATCAGACTCATCTGTGGACTGACGCCTTGCTACTTAAATTTCACACTCCATGGGTACCCTAATGCCTGCCAGAGTTCTCCAGTGCCAGCCTAAGCCCATTTGACCTTAGGGGGTCTACAAGAGAGAATACCAGAGCCAGTTCTCATTTTTCTTAAAAGCATTATCAGAGTACTTGGAAACAGTGACTTTATTATCCACTGTTTTAATCTGTTCTCTAATCTCTTAATTGTAATGCTACAATAAGAGAACAAAAGTAGTGTATGGAGTAGAATACAAAGATAACACACCAGTCTTTATTTTGGGTGTTAATTTAAAGAAAAAAACGCATATCTTTTTTTAAAGGCTGACATTAAAACAAAATTTTTATGTCTTTGTAAAATCTTGATATGCATGCATAAGAATCAAAATAATAAATCGGGTCAGGCTAAGGAAAAGGACCAGCGTACAGCACACTGTACTATATGACCTCTCTGCCCTTCACAGAAGGAGAAGCTTAAGCACTTGATACTGTAAACTCAACCTTAAGCACTGATACTGTAAACTCATATAGTTGCATCTGATGTGTATGAATAGCTATGTGTTAATATTTAGTAATGCCTTGATGACTCTTGAAAGCAGCCCAGTATAGGTTCTCATAAGATAGCTGGAACATGAGATTTAGCCTCTCCAATCCTGGGTTAGTAAGTTCATAAACCAAACTTCTAAAATGTACTTGAGTAACCACACCTCTCAGGAAATTCATGACCTTCCCAACCCTCCTACGTATAAAATGAGTCACAGAGGTGCATTTTGTTATAGAGTAGTCTAGAGGCAATTGAGATATAAAAAATAGACGTAAATAATCTTAAAGATCTGAGTTAAATCTCTCAAAATGAGGCTACATTTAAATTGCCTCTTTAAATCTGGCTACAGCAAAGTATAGGGAATAAAAGGGGAATGAAAAGACGCCACAGAGTTCGACTTCTGTAGTCACAAGAAGGCTGTTAATCCACAATCTCACAGCAAAAAAGGGGCAGATTTTTAATAGATATAAGAAATTCTCTAACAACTTTGCATTTTTTTTTGTATATAAATGTGAATTTATAACATTGATATAGCACGGTGGGAGGAAATTAAATACTACTACATTTAAATCATTTACCAATTAACTTCAAGTATCAAAAGAATAGAAATTTTGTAAAACTGAAAGCTCTTTGCAAAGGCATAGCTCAAGTATTGCCTAAACATTCCCTACAGAGGTTTTCTATGAAGCCGTGTGTCAGAGATGCCCCATATTAAACAGTCTCTATCACTCCTCATATGTCCAAATTCAGTGATGCCTTTCTTTTTTTAAATAAAGATTTTATTTATTTATTTGAGAGAGAGAGAGAGAGCAGGCAAGCATGTGCATGAGCAGAGGCTGGGGGTCTGGGGGGTGAGAGAGAAGCTGACTCCTCACTGAGCAGGGAGCCTGGAGCTCAATCTCAGGACCCTGCGATCATGACCTGAGCTGAAGGCAGACGCATAACCGACTGAGCCACCCAGGCGTCCCAAGGGCTGACTTCTTATTTGATGAAATGTCATGGGTTCGAGAAAAAATTTAATGGTTAAAAATATTTAAATAAAAGAGAAATCAAAAGAGATAAAAAGTCAAAGAGATGTTCTTACTGCCCTCAACAGAAGATGTAAAAAGGAAAGAACAGAGCTGGGCATGGTGGTGTATGAGGAAAGAGTAATCACAGCCTCTGAAGAGGATGAAATGACAACCTAAATAAAGTGAGGAAGGTCTAACTTTTCCTGTTTTTACTTCAAACTTTAGGGACAATATAACTATCTAAATCTTTCTGCAAACTTTCACTTTTGATTACCCTTGTCTACTAACATATTATTTCTAGAGAAGTACTGGAATGCATGTTTTTCAAACAACATAAGCCTCATGGGATAGAATGATAATTTTCAGAGCTAGGTTACATTAATACACACTATCAATAAAATGCACATTTACACATCCCAAAAGAATATTATGGCCCTGGAAACATCCCAAGTTTATAAACAAGCTCAGTCATTCTAAAACATACAAAGGAAAAATTTTTTCTGCAAAAACAAACTTCACTCACTTGTATTGATCAGAAACTGATTTGACACACCGGGATGATCTACATCATGTATTGCACTAGCAAAAATTGCTGCAAGAATCTCCAAATCTGTAAACACAGCCTATAAAATCAGACAAGACAGATAACATTATTATTCTGTAATAATATAATGGAAGATATATACAAATGTGAAATTACTTCCTAGAATTTGCTGGAAAACAGAATGAAGCTTCAAAATATTTAATAGCTTATTTTAAAAGTATTCAAGATGTTTAAGGATGTCCTGAAAATGTACATAAAATTAATGACATGAGCAATTATTTTCTTTCATTCAAACAGGGACTCTCAATCTCAGCAGAATTGACAATTGGGGCCAGATTATTCTGTTGTGGGAGGCTATCCTGTGCTCTGTAGTATCAGGATCCCTGGCCTGAAGCATGAGATGTCAGAAGCATCTATCTCCAAGTTGTGACAGACAACAAGGTCTCCACATATTGTCAAATGTCCCTGGGGGTGGGGGGGTCAGGGCAGGAGGAATAGGGAGGAACCATCCCCAGTAGAGAACCACTTACTCAGATGATGAGGTATTAACACAATTTTATGATGAAAACAAACTGAACTATAAAATATATCAGCAAAAGAGAATCTTTCCCCTAAATGATTAAGGAAATCAAACTGTCTTAATAAACATTTAATGGAACAACTTCTTAACATCTGGTAGACTTAAAGATGTGTTTCTTTCTGAAAAATTCCATGAAAAATATCAAAGCATTGTCTCTATTTTATAAATATCATCTGTTGAACTATAAATGTAAAAGGCATCAGGCTGAATTCCAAAAAAACTAAGTGAAACTGAATAAGCCAGATGTACCTTATGGAATGTCCACTAGGTCATTTCAAAGAAGCAGTATCATGAACAGATGAATCCCTAAATCTTTGATCAACTTTCACAGGCAAAATTCATCAAAGACTGAACTGTTTATTAATCACAACATTTTTTCCCTATAACTCAACATACTTCCCATGAAGCCATTAATTTTCTGCCCCATACACCCTTCAGTATAGAAGTTTAAGAGATGTTTATGAGTAGCGGGTTAGTGGTCTCAAAGTTTTAGAAACCAGATTTACCTCCAAAGCAGGTGTAGATAACAGCACATGTGTTGACTGGACTACATCTGCAGCATGAATATTGTTGTGGTAGGCCACGTCAGCATGATAATGGTCTTCCAGGGTCATAAGGTATGTAATTAAAGTGTCTACTGGAATTTTAAATGTTTTTAATAAATCCCGTTCCTGTAGGAAAGGAAATCCTCTTAACATTTTGTTTTCACATAAAAATATTTTCCATAGAGTGTGTTAACAGAAAAATCACACCAGTGTCACCTATGGATAACCCAGAAACAGAAATAGCATTCTTGCAGTATCTAGTGAGGAAAATGGAACCCTTTGAGAATATCCAGGGGCTTTGGGGACAAAGCCAGGGTAGGGCTGTCCTTCTGGGGCCTCACGTGCTTTCCTCAAGAGGTATGGTGTCGGGAATAAGCTGCCAACTGTCAAAGTGTCTGTGTCTGATAATCATGAAGGCAGCTTCAGCCCAGTACCGCTGACTTAGCTAATGGATCACACCAATTGGAACTCAACATTTTCTCTAGGGTTGGAACATGCCATGCTAGTCCCATGTTGTCTACAGCCTCAACTCCTCATTTATATTCTAATCCTGAGTAGGGGCAAAAGCTCAACAGAATGGGAAACTGACATGGTGAAGAGAGCAGTACAAGAAAGAGCAATTGAAGAAATTATATTCTAAGGTTAGTCAGCAAGGGGCTTATTCATTTTTTAGTTAGTACTCTACTCTCTATGCAAATCAGGTCATGTAGATAATTTTTAAACTCTTGTTTTAATGAATTGCTTTAATTTTCCCACATGACTTCTTGGAATGGAAAAAATAACAAAATTGGTTTAGTTGTCTTTGACCCATACTCCATACTTTGTTATCATTTGTCCCTTGGTAAAGGGGCAAATGAGAAAAAAAGCATCAAAATAAGCAAAAGAAAGTGAATAGTAAAGAAGATAAAACACAAGCACATTTCACAGACCAGACATTATGTCACCCAATAAAGGAAAGGTGATAGAACTTAACCACATTACCTGAAAAATAGTATGCATGATAACAGTCAAAGGCCGGTTACCAGACAGCTCTGCTATTCTGAAAACATGAAGACCCCATTTATTCACATCTTCTAGTTCCTGGGGTTACAGAAAGATTGAAAAAATTAGGAAGCAGAAGTAGAATATAAATCAATTAACACATTCATTTAAATGTTACTGACCTTAATAAAAAGAGTGTTAGGTTTAAAAAAAAAGATTCATTTTAAATGTAATGGACGCACCCCATAAATACAGGCAAACTTCTAGGTAAACCCACTTAAATGTACTGAAAACTGAATAGTATGCTTTAACCTAACGCCTCCGACAATACAATGTAGTTATATACTTTGACTATCAATTTCAAAGCATTTCTTCAATAGATAAAATCTATTCATAAAACCTCAACTATTCTTCTGAAACCCAAAAGATACCAAATATTTCTAACTCTTGAAGGTAAAACAAGCAAATGGAGATGTAAAAAAGCAACAAACACATACACCAAACCACCTAAGTCCACATATTAATAACACCCAAATAATTTGTAAAGAGCTTTATAAAGTACTTTGCCACCTTTCAAAAAAAAAGGACCCCACAAATTAATGAATTAGTCCTTCTACTTAAAAGAGAAAGGATCAAAACTCATTAAAAGGCATCCCAACATATTATAATCATGATCCTTAAAATCATCTTACCTTGGCAAGGACATCCTCTTGTTCAGTTTTAACCCCAAATCTTGGGATGCTTGAATTCGTCAAACTGGAGCTGTGCATCAACTTCTTGACCCCACTGATCTGAGACATTGGCCTTTTCTTTTTCTCCTTTTCCTTCTGAGTTGGAGAAGGAATTTCCACTTCATGTTGCTTATCTGAAGAAATTTAGAAAAGGTTCTACATTTACTGTGAAGTCTACCTGAGTTGTTATTTTTTAATCATAACGTCCATAGTTGGACAGGTTTTAATTAATCATGATATGTTCCAGAAAATGTTTCTAAGAAACACTTCTTTTAGAGAAGTTGAGTATTTACAATTTGATATGGGCCTACTATGATACCCTCCAACACAAAATTGAGCAAATAAATCCCACTGCAAAATAATTAACATCAAATGTATTCAATGGTTACTACTTGGATGGAATGCTGTAATAAAATTTTTTTGCAAGACTTATGATAGCAGACTTGGAAAAAGCAAAACGTATTGGTTATTTCCACCGTTCATCAACTCTGTCCCTGTTTGAAATTCACTTAGTGGCTTGGAAACTGCTCTTGCCACCTAAGGATTCCAGTTTTAATACCTATTTTGAAAAGGAAGGAACTTCATACACAAATATAAAAACAGCACTGGGTGAACCTAAAGGCTTACTGAAACAGGTCATAATGTAAGAATACAAACAGTATATCTGAATGACTTACATTGTTTCTGCTATTTTATATTTTCTGTGCTATAGTGAGATAATGGTTATGATGTAACAAGGGGAGCACAGGAAATTTCCAGCATCATCTGATAAGTAACTGTCAGATTCGTTGTTTTCAAATAAAAAACATTAGATACCTCAGTGTTTTCATCAACTATTTCAAGGCAGTGAGCTCCTCTAACTCATCCTTGCACATAGCGTGTGTTCAATAAATGTTTCTTTAGTGAGAGTGCTAATTAAGAGATTACAGCAATTTTGAAAATAAATTCAAATCAAGGATATGTTCACATTATTGACTTTCACTAAATGAATTTTCTTCCCATGGATGGGGGGTGGGGTGGTGGCCCAGTACACCACCCTGTCAATATTATTATCAGCAAGCTCTTCTTTAGTTGTATTATATCTGCCTCATCAGTCTACCAGGCTTGGTGTTCATTAGACTGTAACTCATTATGGCAGGGACCATTTCTAATTTATCATTAACAAATGCCCAGCAATGTCTGGAATTTAACAAGAATTTGTTGAATGCATGCATAGATCTCTCTGTAAAACACATTTTATGGTTTAGTGCTTTGGAAAAACTGGCAACCTACAACTTGAATCCATAGAATCCCTGAAGTCCTGAATAAAACTAAAAGATAAAAAAATGTATTTTGTCATCTTAGATTCCAAAGCTTAGAGGTTTAGATACTCAAATTATTAATAGGATGAATGAAAACAAATGGAATCCTAATACTCGTTTGGTTTCCAAAATGAGTTGGTGCCCCAATCCACCTCCAAAAACAAACAACTCAAAAGAAAACTTTAAAATTGCATTTAAATTATTATTCTCACCTAAGAATGTGTTTGATATATACTCTGACACTTGATTTCCAGACCGACTCATTTCAGAGAGATGGGTGAGCTCCCGATTAAGCATCCTTTTAAACTGAAAAACAGAAAAACAAAATGAAGTAACATAAGAGGAAAATGTAATTGAGGTAACATGAGCATACTGTAAGATAGAGAAAACATGCCCAAGAATTTTTAAATTGTCCTGACAGTTTAGATCAGTGAAATCCAATAGAACTTTCTATAATGTTGGAAAGTTCTAGAATCTGAGCTGTCCATTAGTGTTACCACTAGTCACATGGGGCTCTCAAGAACTTGAAATATGGCTAGTGAAAACGAGCTGAATTTTGAATTTTATTCCATTTTAATTTAAATTTAAATAGCCACATGCAGCACAGATTTAGATACTCAAGGACATTAATTAAGGGGGAAAAAAAGGAATAAAAAATTAAGGTGCATTATTAGTATTTAGAGAAGGAAAAATCCTAATTTATTGGCACACATATGTGCTGCCACGTAATAGAACACGATTTATCAATTAATTTGTCATTTGCAGAAACTAATATGTATACTGGTTAGAGGTTAAAATGTTGTCTTTTACCCCAAAGCAAAAGTGAATAGATTTATTTGAGTATTCTTTCAGAACTATAGAGAAGTAAAATATTTGAACAGATACTATATACTCTTTCCTTTTAAAGTTTTTCCACATAGAAGGTATAAGATTTTTTGATTCTCAGCATCTGTGGGATTTACCAAGCCATTTCTCTAAAGTCATATAAATACAAAATAGGTCAATTTTCAACACTCAACTTCATTACTTGACAATTTATTTTACTGATGCCATGGTGCCTATTTTATCCTAAGAAACAATGGAATTGGGGCGCCTGGGTGGCTCAATCATTAAGCGTCTGCCTTCGGCTCAGGTCATGATCCCAGGGTCCTGGGATCGAGCCCCGCATCAGGCACCCTGCTCAGCAGGAAGCCTGCTTCTCCCTCTCCCACGCCCCCTGCTTGTGTTCCCTCTCTCACTGTCTCTCTCTGTCAAAATATAAATAAAATCTTAAAAAAAAAAATGGAATTAACTTATAATCATCACATGGCATTACCCAAATCCAAGATTCTCCAGGACTTTATGCTTTTCCATCTATCAGCTGTTTGTTACTATGTTTTCTTTTGATTCCCAAAATAGCCCAGATGGCCCTTTAACTTAAGTATGCTTTAATATTTCTCTTAATATACAGAAACAATAATTTTTTCTATTATATAGATTACTATTAGATACTTGATCAAAAAGGTCAAACACATTTTACTCTAATGTTCAGTAGCCTTTAGAATTTGCTATTTCACCATAAATTCTCATTTGAGTCTGGGGAAAAGAGAGTAGTGAATTTACCATTTAGTAATGTTTGAAATGTAATTCTAACTCAGTATTTAGTTTATTAGGATTTTCAGAAAAAATCTTGCTTCTCTGGATAATTCATACCAAGGTGTCCTCATTCAAGATGACTTGGCAAATCACTTCTAAAGGCAATCTTATTGACCATTTAGATTAGGTACAGGAATTTATCACAAAAGTACTGAGGGAGATCAATAAAAACATTTCAACAAATTGCTGGGTGTGAGAAATGTGTATCAGCATTCTCTTGTAGCCAAAACTGAAGAACTGGCCATAACCAAGATTAATTTTTCTGGTTGTTAATTTATAGGTCTAGGGAGTTTATTCTTGAACTCAGGAACATAAAGTTCATTTTTTTTGGTTCATGTATTTTTTTCAATTAACTTTTCTCTGATTATAAAGTGCACACATGATAGAGAAAATCTAAAAAGCTATATAGAAAAATTAGAAATCGTGTATATCCCCATTGTTCAGAGATAACCACAGATAATTACCTATATTTCCATCTATGTCTTTCTTCCCAACATTTACTTGTACGTATTTTAAATTGGCATCATGCAGTATACAAAACATAGGCTGCTGCTTGTTTCCACTCAGCATTATACATTATGATTTGCTGCGAAAAATCTGGGCCTCCTAAGAATATTCATGAAGACATTTGTAATAGTGTTCAAAACATTTTCTGTCCATTTTTCATAAAGTTATACTGAGTTAAGTTATAAGCGATTAACTAATTAAATGAGCTAATAGAAAGTGTCTTGTTTCTGCCTGGCACACAGCAGGTGCTTAACACTGAGTTCCTTCTATCTCCCAGGTCCCTGGGCCTTTTATAGTGATAGCTGATTTTTATCATTGCAGGACAAACAGATGGAAGATCTGACTAGTTATGCCCACAAAAAAATACATATATAAACATCTAGCTCCCCTACCCATTCTAAAAAGTAATTTAGGATATTATTCACATAGGAGATGATAACCATGCTTCAAAAATGTAACAAAAAATACAGTGAGCAAAGCCCAAAGGTAAGTAAATCCTTGCTTAACAAATGAAGTTTACTCTTGGAAAAATCTATTCTTTAGGCAAAACAAAATCCAAAGAGACTCTGCTAAACATTTAAAACATATACTGAGTGAATATCTCTTTGACCTGTAAATGTGCTATGAATTACAAGTTGCCAGTAAGAACAGCTTGCTCATGACAAAGTGTGTTTTGGGGAGGGGTGGGCATGCTAGGCAGGGCTTTCAGCCACTCCTAGCCCTTCTTCAGTCTATACAGCAGCTGCTGTCCACCTGCCCTCCATGCATTTCTCTCCATGTAACTAAAAAATGATGTAAGCTAGGGGGTAGGGGAGGGTGCAATTGGAAAAGTTAGATAGGGACCCAGTTTTTCCATAAAACTACCTTCTAAATTGGAAGCAACCTAGTATGAGCAATATGTTGCCATATGCTCAGCAGAAAAAATTACATGGTACCTGCAGATACGCAACACAAATTACTGGATTCTCTGGAATAATATAAATAATGAATTGTAATTTTCCTGGCAGTTCGTTTATATAATCCCTCGAAATAGCCAGTCAATAGAGATAACTAAGGCAAAAAAAGCCAGTGCAAGGAAATCTATTCTACAGACTGATAAATTACAGGTTGCATATGCACTGACTGTTTCTGCGCATATACATCTATTCCCAGGCTACGCTTATGCTGTTCAAAACCCAGAAGTGTGGGGCGGAGAAACCCTGCAGCGCACACCTACATCCCTGCCAAGGTTAAGGTTTGTCAGGTGCTCTAAGGAAGGCAACATTTCCTCTTAACATGATTAGAAGAGACAGTATTTTCAGCAGTCCTCTTTCTTCCCAAGGGAAAGGCTGTGGGAGATTTCTTAAAGACAATTTTCAGAGTCAATTAAGTTATAACATAAGAGCATCTTCTAAAAGGAGTTAAAAGTGCTTCCCTTTTTTGCTGTTGATATAAAACTTTCAGGGAAACTAAATTAATAACCACAAAGATTACCATCAGGGCTTTCTCAACGTGTCTTACAGTACGATTTTGGAGTATAGAGCTGGCTATACTAAAGAACAAGACATGAAACAATTCAACAATCATTTTAAAATGTAAGTGGAATTTCTCTCATTTAACATGACTACATACCATTTATTAGGATAACTACAAAAAATTATCCTGAGAGGAAAATGATTAGAAAAGGTAATAAAATGTGTTTTTCCTAGAACATTGCTACAGTCCTCAATTTATAGATTTAGAAAAGATACAATACAGAACTGATTAAAAAAAAAAAAACTGGTTGCAAGATGCAGAACAATTTAATTGAGCATTTAGATATTTTAAAAAGTGACCTCTAAATATTTTCTGTTGATGGGTTATTCTGATTGCTTTTGGTCTAAACAGTATGAAATAATAGATGGAATTACTGTTCCAACAATGAAAAAAAGAGGAAGATTTAAGTGAATGCTTTCAAATCCTTTGTTCTCATCATGCATCAGAATGTCTGCGTGCAGCATGTAAAGCATAAAGAAAAGTGAAAATGCAGTTGAAATAAATTCTGTATTTTGCTTTTTAAACTCCCATTTTCCAATTTATGTTCTACATTTAAGACTGTTGAGGAAGCAAAATTTAATAATAAAATAAAGTTAGAGTATTCTTAAATACAATCCCTGTACGCCAATGTCCTGGGTACATTTTATATTCTCCTAGTATATAATTAAGAAGGTGGTAAAGGTCAAACATTAAGAAAATCCTTACCCTGCCCCACCCCTGACCCCAGCCAATATTCTGCTAAAAATCATTTGAATATGCTGCATTGTGATATATTACAAGTTTGGTAGATATCAGCATTAAAAGCTAAAATAAATACTGCATTGGCTGTATAAAAATAAATCTGTCAAAATGCATAACACTAAATATATTTATATTTGTCCTTCTTAGGTGTTTTTAGCAGTATACTATTAAGACATAGACAAGGCTGGCCAGCAACAATTTTCCTCAAAAATAAAAGCTCTACAATTCCTTATTTAGATTCTTGGAAGTATTATTCATAATCATAATACAAATATGAAGCCCTTCAAAAACATAAAAAGTGAGCGGTCTAAAAGCTAAGAGATGAATTCTAGGGAGATTATGGGATTTTCCTTTATTACTTACTATACTTTTCTGTACTAAAAAAAAATTTTTAAGCAAAAAATGGCTAACAAAATTCAAATAATGGAAGTCTGTATATTTCAAAAACAATTAAAAAGATTTGGGCCATCCATTAACTTAAAACAAAGTGGGGAATCATGACTCCTTGGACAACTAAAACTGAAATAAGTTTTCTTAGAATGTGAGAAAATCTCACAGCAAAGAGGGTATTTTCCTCTACAAAGAAACAAAGAAAATGAAAAATATTTCAGTCTGCGAGTCCTTAAAGTAATGGGAAAGGATTCTTAAAAATTATGTTTTTGAATGGCTCAAATGTTCAAGAATAGATTTCAAGTTCTGAAGTGATGCTTCATTTAGGACTGAAGAAGGTTTCTCTACCTCCTGTTTCTGTTACGGAGATCAGATCGCCAGGCTAGCATTACCAGGAGGCATGCAAGAGGCTTGCCAAGCGGAACAGAATCTTAGTAAATTCAGTGAATTACTTCATTTCCTGAGATTAACAAAAGTAGCAGTATCAGATGAACTTATATATTTCTTTCAGTTTTACAAATAGATAATCAGGTTTTCATTTTAATAATATATCACTTAAATAGTCAAGTAATGTCAATTTTTAATGTCATCTAGAGCTTTATATCCAAAGATGAAAAAAATACCCATCAGGTTAAAGTGATATAGATTTTTAGAGTCACAAATTAATTTTCATAAACTTTAAAAGGTGCTACATATGAACTGGAACCCATACATCAGTGCAAGTAATTGGGCCCAATAATTTATTTCCAATGATTTTGTTTGATTACCTTGATATTAAAAAGCACAACTCAAATCTATACCCTATGACAAAAAGAAGAACCACTGCACATTAAAAAGCTATTTTAACATGCAAACTACAACTAATAAAAGTTATAAATTTTCTCCTTATCTTGACCACTAAAAACACATATTTCTTCTGCAGTTCACATCTAAGGAAAAAATAAAAGACTGCTTACAAAGGTTGACTCCATTGTAACTTATTAAAACTATCAGTTATGTAATCAGAACAATTAGGAGCTAAATAAATCTTACCTTAATGTAGCCCCAAGACACTGACAGTAAATAGTTTGCTTCAGGCATTTTTGATTGATTATATAAAGAGACAGTAAGTTCTAAAACATGTATATCTTCAAAAGCTTGATACTTTTAACAATATCCGCAAGCCAGAGTGTGGGTTTTTAAAGATTTTTGGTAATTAAGTATACACAAGAAAGCCTTGCATTAGAGCCCATCTAGCCGTCTTTCCATTGAACACATGCCATTTGTAAAACTCCAGAATGGAACAGAATTCTACAACTATTCTGAATAAAGAAAATTCATGTGATAAAGAAATATCTAACGACCTAAGGGTCTGCATCTTTTTCTTTCTGAGCTCCAGGGCTTAATGAATAATGTATGTCAAGATGCTTAGCTGCAAGAAAGACTAGTTCTGTCAAAAGCTACCAAATAAGGAACTGCAGGGAAGCCAGGAAGAGTGACAAGAAACCCCTCCCATAAAAGCCCAACTATGCACCAATCACACTCCATCACTGGGTCTACCAGGGTGGGGGGGTGGTGTGTGGACTCAGAGCAGGCTGTGTCGTGATTGGTTGGCGGGGGCGAACCTCTGGGGAGGAGGTTTTCCTCCTCACCTCTGGTAAACGCCATTTAATAATGGTTTCCCTACAGCTGAGGCTGCCGAGTAAAAAGATGAATGGGGTTTCCCGCTTGCAGATGATGAATAACGACCACAAAACTCTTCAAAATTCACAGTTCATTCTTAAATAAGGATTGCCAGTCTTTTTGGAGTCCTTCCTATGAGTTTTATTATTCTCTGACTTCTCTTCCTTCAAAATAAAAGCTGCTTTGAAAAGGGCCATTAGGCATTTTAACTGCCTCCCTCTCTCCAGTCCAAAGCAAGGAGCTTCCCTGGTGACACAGATATAACCAAAGGTTTCCCTCTGCCTAACATAAAAGCATAGTGTGATTATAAAATACAATCAACATCCAGAATTGACAAATGGGAAGGATACATTTCCTCACCTGTGTGTGTGGCTGTTCTCAGCTCTTTTTGTTTCTATTGTTACATGTAGCTGAGCTCCACAACCTTAAAAATCTAAGGGTGGGTATGATTTATAATAATTTTGATTGCTAAAGCACTGTGTATGGTTAAAGAATGCAGAGTTCTGAGTACAGATTTTAAAATCTGTATTTTGACCAAAAGAGAACATTTTTATGATTGCACATGAAGTTAAGAAAGGTATTAACAGTGGCTCTTGGAGGAATATAGCATTAAGCTCGAGTAATCAGGCCTTTTGAAGGAGAGTTAAATAAGAAATCTAAATTTCTTAAAGAAAAACAATCTTTTCTTTTTGGTTTGGGGCAGTGTCATTCTTTAACTTGTATACTCAAGACTTGTGGATAAAAAAATGAGGGAAGTCTAGCTTTTACTCTATTTTAACATAAAATTCTGTCCCTTTCTTCCTCATCTCCATCTCAAAGCATTTAACTGCTTTGTGCTTCTGTGCCTTGCTAATATTGTTACTTTTCAGTTTTACTGCTTTTGCTCTGTTTTAGATAGTACACACATCAGAAACATCCATATAATACTCTTCCTCTTTGAATCTGTAATGGTCCTTTGCTTGCAAAGTCTTCAGGGGCAGTTCACACCTATTGTGTTAAATTCCTAAATTCCTCTTAATCCCTTACGAAAGAAAAAACTAACCCCCAAAAAGGCCACTAAAACTTCCTCCAGAAGAATACAAAAAGGTCCTCCTCTTTCCTAGTCTTTCATTCTCCTTCACTGCTCACAAGTGTTCAACAATGTACTCTCTCCACTCTCCTTCAATTGCAGCATCCTCAACTGCTCTGCCTTTCTCCCCACTTCTCTGACCATGCCTTCTTTGCCTTCTTCTATTCATCCTCTAACTTGGGATACCCACAAGACTCTGTCCTGGGTCACACTCTTTGATGACTACTTCTAACATGAACTGCAGCACCATATTTCCAAATGACTAAGGTTCCCTCCCCTGTTGAATGCCCTGCCACTCATCACAGACTTTTTCAAAATCGATGGATCCATTTATCTATTTAAAGTAGTTCTTACTATAACTACTCCCATTTCAGTCAGTGGGCTGATATTTCTCCCAGTATCACAGACTGAAATCTGTGACTCCTTGTTACCATTCAATAGGCATTTCATGTGAGTCAGCCACCATTAGATGTTTAATATAAATCATCTAACTGGATCCTTGAATAACCCTAATGTATTCCCCATCTATATCACCTTCCCTCCTTCACCAACTTTATTATCATGTTTTATCTTTTATAAAATGCTTTTTCATTTACTGTTCCTTCTCATCCCCACTCCCATCATCTAAATCCAAGGGCTGAACGCCTGTGAGAAATGGGAAGCATCTTCAATATCAAATCCTCTAATCTCATCTCCACATGAGAGAGAGAGAGAAAGTGATTTTCCCAAGTTCACCCAGGTCCCAAGTACAGAGGCTTGAGTTCAAATCCTTTAGTGCATATTCTTTAACAAATAATCTCACCTTTTAGTGTTCTGGTTTCCTCATCTGTAAAATTGGGTTATTATGGTAGCTAGTCTCCAAAGATGCCTACTAATGAGCCATCCAGCCCTACATTGAATCTGAGCTGGCTTGTACAACCAACAAGTAGTGCTGTCACAAGAAATGGAGGCTGTCAGAAGAAGTCTTGAAGCTTTCACCTTGCTTGCCTTGAATGCACTATTAGGATTCCGGAGCCACCCTGTTAGTAAGTCTGACTATTCTAAGATTGCCATGCTATGAGAAAGCCCAGGCTAACATCACAGAGAGGCTGCCGAGAGAGTGGGGGTAAGGAGAGAGAGACAGGAAGAGCAGATGTATGCCTGGACAATCTCTAGCTATGCCAGCCATCCTAGCCCAGAGCCAAGACCTGATAGTGAAGAGGCCATCTTAGTCATCCCGACAGGGGAGCCTTTAGATGACTCCAGCCCCAGCTGCCAAATGACTAAAGCCACATGAGGGACTTGAAGTGAGAATGTCTAAGCAAGCCCAGTTAGCCCATGAAACAATTAAAAAAAATAGCAAGTTGATATTTTAAGCCACTAAGTTTGAAGTGATTTGTTTTTTTTTTTTTTTTTTTTTTAAAGATTTTTATTTATTTATTTGAGAGAGAGAGAATGAGAGAGAGAGAACACATGAGAGGGGATAGGGTCAGAGGACGAAGCAGACTCCCTGCCGAGCAGGGAGCCCGATGTGGGACTCGATCCCGGGACTCCAGGATCATGACCTGAGCCGAAGGCAGTCGCTTAACCGACTGAGCCACCCAGGCGCCCTGAAGTGATTTGTTTAATAGCAATAAATAACTAGAACAGTTATTATGAGGATTAAATGAGATGATATATGCAAAGCACTTAAAACATCTGGTACATAGTGACAAATAGGTATTAGGTGATGATGATGATGATGATGATGAGAACAATGATGTGGATTATGATAACTATTCCATTATGGTGACCAGATTTTTTTAACTCCCAGGCTTATCCTGTGTGTGTGAGTGTGTGTAAGTTATCATGTTTTCTTTTAACTGCATCACATCATTATGCATCTTAGACCCAAAACACAATACTTGCTTCTTAGCTCATCTTCTTTGGCTTTTCTCCTTCTAATCCCATTCTTATCTCTGCTGCCAGGCCAAGTTTTCTCAAATCCAGCCTCAGCCTGCCACTCCAAAGCTATTACCTAACAACTCGGCATCACCTGCCTCATCACATCCATATTCCTCTGTGAGCCCCAGACTGACAACCTCTGACCCTAATCCCCAACTCCAAGCCCATCTCCAGCTGCTCTTTACACTCACGCTCCGTTACTGAAAGGCTAGTATTCCATCCAGCTCTATGATTTAGCCAACAGTCCTATTTCTATTTTTACTTTCACTGAATTCACTGTCTAGAATACCCTCTTTCTTCTACTCCTTCTCCTTCAAGCTGGTTTTTTCAGAAAAAGTCAGATTTAAATCATTCAAAATACATCTCAAGACCAAATTATCTCAGCCCCTCTCCAAGCTTTATTTTGCATTCACTCCTTTATTTAATAAATACTTATTAAGCTCCTACTGTGTGCCAGGCTCTGTCCTGGATAATGAGGACATAGCAGTGAACAAAGGGAAGGTTTTTCACCTGTGGCTTACATTCAACAACTGAATCAGCAAAAATACACTATGTCATGTGGTGAAAAATTCAATGGGGGAAAAAGAAAGGATAAGGAGCCTATGGCATGTTAGCGATGGAGGTTCCTGTAGTATAAAATGGTCAGGGAGAGCCTCTTTGATGAGATGACATATGCTCAGAGATCTGGAGAAAGAGAGGGAGCAAGTCACGTGACTATCCAGGGCAGTGGAAAAAGGGGAGTCAAGTGAGGGGAACACCAACACCAAAAGCCCTGAGAGGGGAGCATGCTTGGTGTGCTTCCAAAGAACAAGGTGTGTCATACAATGTCATTTACATCCAAATGATGCTTTCTATCCATCCATCAATTTTATTCTTTGACTAACTCCAAACTAAGTTCCTTCTTTCTTAACAAATATTTTTTTTTTGTAGATTTTTTTTTTTTTTTTATATGACAGAGAGAGACACAGCAAGAGAGGGAACACAAGCAGGGGGAGTGGAGGAGGGAGAAGCAGGCTTCCTGCGGAGCAGGGAGCCCGATGCAGGGCTCCATCCCAGGACCCCGGGATCATGACCTAAGCCGAAGGCAGACGCTTAACCATCTGAGCCACCCAGGCACCCCTATAACAAATATTTTTATCCTGATTTAAAAATTCCTACTTTTCTAACACACGCACTTGACTAAATACATCCGTACATACTAAATAATCCCTATATAGACACTTTAAAAAACCCATATAGTGGCTTATCAGTAACATAAAGGAAAAATACACTGCAAAATATAAATGCGTGTACAGAGGAACACTAAAAAGAAAAAATAGTCAAAAGCTGAGATCTTACTATCACTTACTGTGTGACCTTGACAAAGTTATCTAAACTTTCTCACTTTACTTCATCTTCAGTTTACTCATCTGGAAAATAAGAATAATAATAGCATCTACCTTACAAGTTGTTGTAAGAAAAAGCTGGTACATACATGTAAAGCACTTAGAACAGTAAGTGCTTTGCAAGTGTTTGCTCTGCTTCCTCTGATACGGAGAATTATGATGAAATGTGACAGCAACAGGGAAATGAATACACGAGTACTGTATTAGAAAGACAATCTTTTTCCAAAATGGTGAATGACTCTTGAAAGGTCTCAGATGTAACAAAGAACAATTCTCCTTTAGTATACACTGCGGTTACATTACTGAAAAAATAAGTGTGGATTAAAATCATGTAAAAAATATTTTGTTTTTATATATAAAAAGTAGTTGCGTTCTAGGCTCAGATAATTGTAAGTGACTATTTCACCTGCTTGAATGGTTTATTGGGACACAGAACAATTCCTCCTTGCTGAAGGACTATCCCATGTATTCCAGGACACCTAGCCCCCCTGGCTTCTGTCCATGAAATGCCAGCAGGATTCCCCAGTCAGTGCACCCTGAAATTGCCTAAATGTTCGCCAGTGTTAAGAATCACTGTTCCAGTTACTTCAACTGCCTTGAACTCTGCCTCCTCAACCAGGGTAGAGGATCCTTTGGGCAAAAAAGACACCTAATTCTTTATCTTTTCCAAAATAATTAATGGACCACAAAAGATTCAACTGTAAACCCCTAATCTGCTGTAGTAGAGGAGATAACAGTAATGATATTAGTAGTAGCAGTAATTACAGTAACATCAAGTAAAATGTACTAAAGACAGTTTCCATATTTCTAGTTAATAAGAAATCTTTTTTTTAAGATTTTATTTTATTTATTTATTTATTTATTTGAGAGCGAGTGAGGACAAGCAGGGGAGGGGCAGAGGGAGAAGCAGACTCCCCGCTGAACAGGGAGCCCATTGCAGGGGCTTGGTCCCGGGACCCCGGGATCATGACCTGGGCTGAAGGCAGACAGTTAACTGACTGAGCCACCCAGGCACCCCTGAAATCTTTCTTAAGCTCTGAGCTAAATTAAGATTCATTTCATTTTCCTCATTATCAGAGACCAACTAGAAGCTCCTTCCCTTTGCTACAGTAGTAGCAGATGGCAGAAAGAATCTGGACAACCCAGAGGAGAAATCTGGATGGGGCCAGAGAAATGTAATTCTTAGAATTAGACTTAGCTTCTGACAATTTTAAAGGGGAAACCGGAATCTGTTAAAGCATCTGTTAAGACCTACTATGCACCAAGAGCTTTATACCTTAATGCTAACCTTTGCAACATGCTGGTAAGATAGCTATTATCCCCACTTTAAGGTGAAAAGACAGATAGATACTCTTAAAAATTCGATAACCTGCCCAGTATATGACAAGGGCTGACAGCCAGGCCAGGTCTCTTTTAGTCTTTGCTCTTTATAGTGTTATGAGTCAGTCATCATATAATTAGGTGTTTGCAAATTCCTTGATAAACTGTATGAATTTAGGAGTGGACTCATTTATCCTCAATCTTTTTTTGAGCCCCAATGTGGGGCTCAAACTCATGACCCTGAGATCAAGAGCTGCATGCTCTTCCAACCAAACCAACCAGGTATCTCACTTTATCCTTAATCTTTGTGCTGATTTTACAATGTCCTGAATTAAGGAACCACTGATCCTATTCCTGTGGTCAGATCTCTGGACAGCATGGTTCCTACTAACTAGTGAAGTCAGGAAGCTTGTGCCCAAAGACAGGCAGCCTCCCCTGATAAGGAGAGCTCCTGACATGTGGGACAGTGACACTTAGATGTGGGTGTGTTCCATGAACATGACACAGATGCTCTCACACACAGCTAGAAGCCATATTTCCTGACTGGTAGTCTGCTGTGTTCAAACACCCAAATATGTGCATGTACTCAAATTAAAAATATATATATATATAATTTCCTTCAGCATTTAGTTCTCTTTTTCTGTCTTCTCCTAAAAATACTCCTCAAAATCTTTAGATACCACTCCTCTTTATTCTTCATTTTCTCAGTTCTTAAATGAGACACCAAACAATCAAACTTTATGGAGTATCTTAAGATATTTCAGGATACTTAAAATTCTGCTGATGGAGTTGAGGTTTTGATATATTAACCACTGCTGGAATTAGGGACTTTGCAACAGATGTTAAGACAGGTTAAGATATATTTTTGATTAGGGAAAAAGAAAAACAGACAAACTAAACTATGAGGAAACTGAGTCTCAGAAGTCAAAGTATCTTATCCAAGGTCACAAAGCCAAGTTGCAGAGCCGGGATTTAAACCACATTGTCCGGCTACAGAGTACTCTAAATTGCCAAAAAATATTTCAGGCATTAATCTGTACAGTTATCCTAGAGCCTATAAACAACATGTCTATTAACATAATAAATTCTAAGCTGTACATATTACAGTTTGAAATATTAAAGAAATATTATTTAAAGTAAGTGTATTAATGACTCTTAGATTTCTACAACCTAAGGGATCTTCCTGGCAATAGCACTGTTTTCAGTAGGACTAATACCTTTGGAAAATATTTTATTTTATAATCAATCTATATTTATTTTACATATTTCTACTTAGGATCAAAGTTCTGGGAATTGTCGTTAATCAAGAAGCTAATCTGTGTAAAGTGGGCTGCCACACATCCAATACTGTTCTGCTTAACATATGCAAATCTAGTTACTAAATGCCCCCTGAAGAATTCTGAGGCAAGAGGAAACTTCAAATATTAAATACAATAAATACAACACACCAGTGTTTCAGAAATCACTGTGTTCCTTTGCTTTCACTACAAAAATCGTTATAGAGGCAGGCAATAATCCAGAATTAATCTATAACCTATGTTTTAAGTAACAGAATTTTAAATCTATTTTTACATTATAAAATTATACTTTCTTTGATTAATGCTAATATTACAAAAACCACCTTATAAATCCACTAAATCTGTTTGTGTTTACTGCCCTCTAGTGATGATGGATCCAAATACAATTTAAGGAACTGCTCTGTTCTAAGAGTCGTCACATTTCAGAAAACAAGAACATATCTTACAAATATTATGGAAGTTTGAGATTAAGAGGAACTACAGCTTGATTTTTAAAAACAAAATCATCATCCAAAAAGGCTAAGGATCATTCTCCAATTAACCTGGCTTGAGAATTTTCACCAAAAAAGTTTTATTTAAGAAACACCTCTAACATTTACTAAAAAAGGAAGTTCCAATATAAGAAACTTTATTTTTGTTGAGAGGTACTCTGAGGCTGAAAGAACATCAAACTGATCCGATGATAACTGTACTTAAATTTTGCTTCTACATGGTCTCCTTCGCGTGGCATTCTATAATTACTGATACAGTTTGAATCATATACACTTGGTAGAAAATTTTCTATGTCCACAACTACTGAGTAAATCCAGCTGAAATCCCTACTGCCACCACCAGCCACCATCATTTTCACATCCACCAAGGATTTCTGTTTCAATGAAGAATAATTAAGGCGATGAATGGGTGCACAAATCTCACATAAGTGAAGCCTCCCAACAAAAAAATCTTGTATAAATATAGACTTCCTACTTACAGGGAAAATTAGGACTCCCAATTCACTTAAACTGTTCTAAGTTAATACCAATTTTCCATACTTACGATGGCCACGATAATCACCATAAAATATTTGCTAATATTGCTTCTGTACTTCTTGGTGTGCTTTGTGAAAATAATTTAAACAGAGAATACCTGTCTCCTAAAGCAATAATAAAAAAAGTAGGGGGCGTCTGGGTGGCTCAGTCGGTTAAGCGGCTGCCTTCGGCTCGGGTCATGATCCCAGGGTCCTGGGATCGAGCCCCATGTCGGGCTCCCTGCTCGATGGAGAGCCTGCTTCTTCCTCTCCCTCTCCCTGATGTTCTGCCTACTTGTGCTCTCTCTCTGTCAAATAAATAAAATCTTAAAAAAAAAAAAAAAAGCAAATAGGCAGATTTCTGGAAATACGTATTTGATCCTTTATGTACACCACTTTTATTGTGGATCTTAAAGTAATTTTAAGTTATAAAACTTGGGCTATATTATATATTCCTTTCAACAAATAGCACTTAAACACATGGATGTCCATTCACAAAAAAAATGAACTTCCACCTTTACTTTGCACCATATTAGTATACATCTACTCAAAATGGATCCTAGAAGTAAATGTAAAACCTGAAACTATACAACTTCTAGTAGGAAATTCAGTAGAAAATATTTGTGATTGTGGGTTGGCAAAGATTTCTTAGAACACAAAAAAGCATGACACATAAAAGACAAGAATGATAAACTAAACTTCATCAAAGCTTCTCTTTGAAAGAAACTGATAAGAAAATAGAACAACCAGCCATAGACTTGTGGAAGAATATATGTGCAAAATATATCTGATAAAGATTTATATCTGGAATTATAAAAATTCTTACAACTTAAAAAGATCAATAAGCACATGTAAAGATGTGCAACGTCATTAGTTATTAAGAAAACAAAAATTAAAACCAAAATGTAATGCTACTATACATACTAGATACGAGCAATACAAAATGCTGGCCCGGATGCAGAGTCCATGGAACCCTTGTCCACTGTTGGTAAGACTGCAAAATGGGATAGCGACTTTGGAAAACAGTTTGTCACCTTCTTATAAAGTTAACAATTATATTCACTACATGTTCCAGCAATCCCACTCCTAGTTATTTACCCAAGAGAAATGAAAAAGGTCTATATGCAAATGTTTACAGCAATTCTATTTATAACAGCTGAAGCCTGCAAATAGCCCTGATGTCAATCAACTGGCGAATGAACACAAATTGTGGTATATCCATAAAATAAAACACTAGAAAGCAATAAAAATAAATTACTAATATATGCATAGTGTTATTAGTGGATGAATCTCAAAAGCATTATGCAAAGTGAAAGAAGCCATTTACAAAAGGCTTTTTATAACTGTATGATTTTATTCATATGATATTCTGGAAAAGGCAAAACTATAGGGAAATGAGATCACTGGTTGCCAGCAATTGGTAGTAGGGGGAGGGGAATGAATACAAAGGGAGCATTAGAACTCTTTTTGGGTGATGAAAATATTCTATATCCAGATTATGGTGGTAGTTATCCAATTGTATACATTTGTCAAAATGCACTCAATTAGATCTAAAAAGTGGACATCTTACCAATATGTAAATTATACCTCAAAACTTGACTTTAAAAAATGTCAGGTAGAGGCGCCTGGGTGGCTCAATTGTTTAAGCGTCTGCCTTCGGCTCAGATCATGATCCCGAAATCCTGGGATCAAGCCCCCACATCAGGCTCCCTGCTCGGTAGGGAGTTGGCTTCTCCCTCTGCCCCTCACCCCGCTCGTGCTCTCTCCCTCTCAAATAAATGAATAAAATCTTAAAAAAAAAATGTTAGGTAATGTTACCCAATTACTTTAATTCCAAATTTGCTTAACTTTGCCTAAAGAGAAATGAAACAAAAATCTCAAGCTTGGAGCACCTGTGTGGCTCAGTCGGTTAAAGACTGGACTCTTGATTTCTGCTCAGGTCCTGATCAAGGGGTCATGGGATTGAGCCCTGTGTTAGGCCCCATGTTTCTGGGCGTGGGTCCTGCTTAGGATTCTCTCTCTCCCACTCCCTCTGCCCCTCCCTCCTCGCCCCCTTTCTCTTAAAACAAAACAAAACAAAAACCAAGCGTAGTCATATACGGTAAAGTAAGTTTTACTCTAAGAGCTCCACCACTTTATCTCAGCCAAATAGGCATATGTTTGTCTATAAAGTCCGTGTTAGCTTTGAATAATGCAATATATGCTAAATTCCTAGTTATACAAAGCATTTAGGCAATATAATAACAGCTGAAGTATTCTCATAAGTACTAATATTTTACTTTTAATTCTTTGTAATGAAACATTTCCTAAAATACTTAAGATATGTTCGTGCTTTTCTTAAACAAACCAAACTGATATTAATTAACTTAATGATCTGGGTGCCTGGGTGGCTCAGATGGTTAAGCGTCTGCCTTCGGCTCAGGTCATGATCCCAGCGTCCTGGGATCGAGTCCCGCATCGGGCTCCCTGCTCCTTGGGAGCCTGCTTCTCCCTCTGCCTCTCTCTCTCTGTCTCTCATGAATAAATAAAATCTTTAAAAAAAAATTAACTTAATGATTTAACGGTGATCCTGGGCCACCTTTATTCACTCATTGATGAACAGTCAACAGATACTTACTGTGTGTTCACTCTAGGCCAATCACTGTGTCAGCGTTGGAGCTAGAAATATCCAAGAAAGCAGGAGGAGCTGTTCGCAGAAAACTCAATAGTCCCAGCTGCTGTATTCTTTTTGAATCCTTCCATCACTTTTTTCATAGGTTTTATTTTTTTTTCTGAGTCCTTGGTCGATAGCCTGTTCTCCTGATAGTCAGTATAAATCTGCCTCCTCGTACTCCACATAGTGTCTCTTTCCCCCTGTCTATTATGATGGGTTTTTGTCTAAGGCAGCAGTTTTCAGAATGTGTTGTAAAGAACAGCAGTCTGATGTGATAATTCTCAAAGAAGACATCCAGGGTCAAACTTTTGACATAGTGCTAACCTTCTTGGAGACTGTGTACATTAGCATATTGAAGGCTTTGCCAAGGACCATAATATATAACCCTGTTTTATTTTGTTTAATCTAGTATTTTCAAACTTGTTCTGCATCTAACTCTTTGCTCCCTTCCCATTTATTACCAAGTAAAATCAAACAAAAATACCAGGGTTTCAAGAAAATAAAAATAGAAAATAAAATCAATAATTCTTGTGGAAAGCAAAAGGCTTTAAATATCTGATAATGAATTGTTTTAGGATGGTTATTCGCTTCTTCACTCAACAATTATTTATTACACAGCTACTATGTGCCAGCACAGTGGGCACAGTGATAAACACAGAAGAGTTCCCTGACCATGTAAATCTTGAACTCTTGGGGCAAAAAGACACAAAATGAGGAAGAAACATACTGAGTGGAAGAAAAGGGAGTAACGTGATACCATGATCATGGACTATTCAACTAAATAGTCCGGAAAAGCTGCACTGAGAAGGTGGTATCTGACACGAGACCCAAAAGACTAGAAAGAACCAACCAGAAGATCTGGGGCAGAGCATTCCCAGCAAGGGCTGAAGAAACACAGCCAGCACGAGGGAGGACAGGTACACAGAATCAGATCAGAAGGGGGCGCCTGGGTGGCTCAGTTGGTTAAGCGACTGCCTTCGGCTCAGGTCATGATCCTGGAGTCCTGGGATCGAGTCCCGCATCGGGCTCCCTGCTCGGCGGGGAGTCTGCTTCTCCCTCTGACCCTCCCCCCTCTCATGTGCTCTCTCTCTCATTCTCTCTCTGTCAAATAAATAAATAAATAAATAAAATCTTAAAAAAAAAAAAAAAGAATCAGATCAGAAGTACAGCAAGGCGAGGTCATGTGGGTCCTTGTAAGCCTTGCAGAGAGTGCGGGCTATCACTGAAAGGTTCCGAGTTCTGTGGTGTGATTTACATTTTAGAAAGTTGTCTTTGTGGAGAATGGTTTATAGAGGGGCAGAGCAGACAGAAGAGGAGAGGAAGCAGTGAGGAAGAGCTGACCTGACTTGGTGAACTGAACGCTGCAAGCTAAGAGAAGAGAAGAATCAGCCCCTAGACTTCTGGTATGATCAGCATGTGACTTGGATGGATGTTTGTGCCATTTGCTGAAATGGAGAAGACTGGGGGAGGTACAGATGTAGAGGATGTAAGTAAAGTGACAGAAGAGTTATAGGAGTCAAGTGTAAGAAAATTTAAATACATGAAGTTTATTTTTCTGTTGAGGACCACACCCCCCAACCAAAAACTCTGCTGTACTTGATCTTCTACATGTGAATCTAATACCCTAGCAGATAATGAGTCGATCACATATGTTAGGTGGAATGGGATCATCAAACACACCATAATTCTGTGATTCTGTGAAATATAGCCAAGTTGGAAAGCTCCACTGAAGACATTTAGTCCAACCTACACAGACAGGAGTCCTACAAGTCTTCATAAATAATAATCCACTTCTCCTGGATTTCTTCTATTGCTGTGTAAGTCTGTTCCTCTTTGAGTGAAAGTAGTTTTAAAATGCTGAGCTAATATTGAGGTAATGACCATTAGCTTGCATTAAGCTAATACCATTTTTCAAAAGGTCTTTGTAAACCCCTTAGAATTGATTTGACTCTGGACACAGCAATGGAAAAAAAAAAAATATGGCTCAGGGATCTTATAGAAGTTGCAGTTAACAGAAGAGCAGTAAATATTCTTAATCTTTTGTGTAAAAAAAAAATTCTAGGTCTTATAAACAGTGACCAACAGCTAAGCATGAGTAATTACAGCTTGGGCTCTCACTTTCTCTTAACAGGTAGAAAAGCAAGGATGTGAATTAGGACATATGAACGCCCACTTGGGGTACTGCAGAAACACCCCATGCAAATGGATTTTATACAGCTTCCAGAATAGCACTTGTAGTAAATCACAAAATTGTCTTTCCCTAAAACCCACAGTAAAAAATAATAGCTAACATTTGTTGAGTGTCTACAATGTGACAAGGATAGTGCTGAATACTTTCCTGACATTATTTCATTTATTTCTAGTAACAACCTTATGAGGACTAGTGTTATTCCCATTTTACAGAGGAGCCCTAAGGTCTTAACCACCAACCCTGCACAGGCAGCTCCCAGCTAAGGTCCTATCCTACTACCAAAAATCCAGTCCTAACAACTGAAGGCCTACAGGGTGTTTTTCCTTTGATATGTGGTCTTACCTCAATTTCATGTCTAAAAATTTAACTATCTTTCACTCCACCTCAAATTGGCTTCTCTTTCTAATTTTCCAACTGTTATCCTAACGTTTGTGTTTAGAATTTTGTACTTTCTTCTTATTCACTGCAGTCCTGCTCCCCCAAATCTTGTCACCCCATACACCCTGTCCTCCTCTCACCCATTACTCTCCTTTCATCCCATCCTGTATCAGTCCCTCATCCCTTACCTGCCTAATTTTCTAACAGACCCTTCGGGCTTTCACTATTTCCCCTCCATATGATCTAGACCACCACAAGACTTATCTTTATAAAATTATTTTGTTATTTCCTTGTAGTATTTTCCTTAAAATAAAATGCAAGTGTTCTTTAGGGCTTGGAAGATAATGTGGAGATGGCTTAGTCGGGCATTGAAGGTACTCTTTATTGTAGTCCCAAGTCCACATTTCTCAGACCTGCCTCAGTTCCCAGCATTAGATTTTCTGTTCCAGGCAGGCCCATTCTTACAAAACACCCACTACGTGCCCACTTCCACAAACACACAATAAAGCTAAATCCACAATAGTGCCCCATCCTACCCTGCCTCATCTAACCCCTGGAATGCCATCTCTTCCTTTGTTAGCAACCCATATGAATCCTCCATGTTTAAGATCTAGCTTAAGTAACACTTTTTTCTGGGATGCTTTCCAATCATTTTCGTCCTCAGTGTTGAACACATTCTAAACTTCTCTACAGGACCAGAAGACCATGCACTACTCTACTATTCATTAACACACAACAAGTTTACTTACATGACTAGTTATATTTTCAGTCTGTATATCTATATGCCTTTCTTTCTTTTCTATCATCTATCTATCTATCTATCTACTTGAATACAAACACACATATAAAAATCTCATTTTGTCTCTAAAAACCTTTGGAGCAGATACATGTCCTACTGTAACTAGGCAAAAACAAAAATTCCTTCGTAAAGCCTAAATACTGGATTGTGATTATCTAAAACAAATGGTACAAAACAACAAAAAACTTCCTAGTGATATATTTGCCACATGAAAATGGTATCTGGTCTAGAAAATGGTTAAGGATCAAACACAAATAATAAAAACTAAAAATTTCCTTCAAAAGTTAGTATGTCAATAAAGACCAATATCTAGGTCTTAAGTCTAGCAACAAAAAATTTGTATTTTCCACAAGAGAAAAGCCTTGACAAAAGTAACACAGTACTATTTTGTTCCAGGTCACTTCAACTCTCCTGTACCTTGTTACCTCATCTTAAAACGAAGGAGGCAAACGGGCCGACACCACAAATCTCTTTTACCTCTAAGGATATTTGGAATTTTAAGGAAAAAAACAAAACAAAACAAAACAAAACCCACAACTTTTAGTAAGCATACCAAAGTATGATTTCTCTGCAAAATGGCTGAGAGTAAGTAGACAATGGAAAGGAATCAATCACCTATTCATTGACTCATTTTCAACTCTTAGAACAACTACACGGTTGGGGAATTTGTTCTTCCTCTGCTATGCCTAGTGTCAGATCTATGACTAAGATCGCATCATGAGCTGAAACCAGGTTCAAGGTGATTTCATCCAGTCTCTCTTTCGCAGCTGGATTGTCATTTTAAGTCCATGCCATGATTAAAGATTCTATTTTTGGTTCTTGTTTCTGTTTTTCCCAAGAAGAGACACCTAGTTACCTGATAGGATTGATATTTGACACTCTTGTTAATAATCATATCTCAGTATTTCACAATCATAAAAATCATTTGGAGGAGTCTTGAAGGTCTTCCAAGGTGAGGGAGACTCGAAGCATAAGCGCCACGCCCATTTTTAGACATGGTGGAATGAAGATCTACATGAGACCTCACAACTCTAATAAAAGTTTCTTTCATGGCTGCCTTCATACATATTCTTTCAAGGTAATCATAATTAAGTGGTCAGTGAGAGTGTAAATAAAAATATGCCATCAGAGAGTGCTAGGTAACTGGGCTAAAACTAAAGTAAACAAACTCAGTGGGCCATCACATATGCAAGCTAGTAAGGTCCCATAAATCACCATGACTGGGTATCAGGATTTCAAAGGCACACTCTGTGAGCTCTTTCACCCAGACCTGTTGTTTCAAGCTCGAGTTGCACTGGGTTACCTATATGGCAGCATATGAAGCTCACCTTTTAAGTTTATAAATAATTCCAATCCCCATCCCTACTAAAGACAGGCCACTTTCTGTGCCTATTAGGTGTGTGTACCGCTCCAGGCACTTCAGGTAGGTTTTCATCTAATTCATACAAGAAGCCTCTGAGATAGATATTTTAGTCCTGATTTACAGAGAAAATAGGTTCAGAGAAGTTGAAGCAATTATCCAAGGTGACAATCTAGTGTGGGGTAATACAGAAGAGGAATTGCTAAACTCACTGGAATTTAGGAGATTTACAGCTGAATTTTAAAGATAAAGGTTCACACTGTCACCTGCTATTCTGTTTCACTTTCCTCTTTTGGCATCTACTAACTTACAGTATACTAGACTGAACTCATCTATACTTATTTTTTTTTTTTAAAGATTTTTTTTTTTTTTTTTTTTTATTCATGAGAGACAGAGCGAGAGAGAAAGGCAGAGGGAGAAGCAGGCTCCCAAGGAGCAGGGAGCCCGATGCGGGACTCGATCCCAGGACCCTGAGATCATGACCTGAGCCGAAGGCAGATGCTTAACCATCTGAGCCACCCAGGCGCCCCATCTATACTTATTTTGACACAGTCTCTCTTCACCCTGTTCCAGCTTGTACTTTGTTGTCCCAGGCCCTCACATCCAGGCAGCCGGTTCCTTAAGGGATGGCCCAGCACTGGATGTGACAATCCACTCATGCTGCTATTGGGCTATGACTCAAGGAGGCAACAGGTGAAGGAAAGGATGCCAGCTCTTGATGCTAAAAAAGACTCTAGCCTCATGCAGTATACTTCATCTGTAAATCTGCCCTCTCTAGTCATTTGCCCCAATCCCTAACTCCACAGCTGACTGTCCTCCCTTTTAAACATTCACACCCTCACCCTGACACGTCTGGATTTCTTTTTTTCTTCAAGAGTGTCCCAAAGGTTCATTCCAACCAGATTTCACCCTGCAGTGGAAAGGGGGAAGGAACATGAACACATCAGTCTGCCTCTAGCCAAGGAAAGCCCTGATCTAGGTGAGCCCGGTCTGAGATTGCTCCTTCTTCCATACCTCCCCTTCCTCATCTCACTATCTGAAAAGTCATGTCTATCTTTCCTTCCTTCAATCTTCATTTCTCACTCTATCCATGAGTCTTTCTCCCTTCTCCATTTTGCCCCCACTAAGAAAACAGACCTCCAAGGCAACCTCACAGTAACAGATCATTTTAAAAATCCTGACACCTGCTTACACCTTCCCTGAGTTTATCCTATACCTTCTGCTGCCACACTCCCCACCATTAGTCAAGCTTCATCCTGTCCAGTTGTACCCACATCCTCTCCAAATCCTTTGCCAGCCCAGGGTCTCAGATCTGCTTTTGCCAATTGGTCTTCTCATCCCACTTACCCCATTACCTTTCATTTGATATCTGTGCCCTGTTAACTACCTGCCTGCTAGGTTCACTCCCAACCTAACATGCTATCTATCTCACCATCACACTCTTCCTAGGAGCAGGAAACTAGGTCCTGTCTGCCCATCCTGACATGACAGAGAACAAGGGAAGCAGAATAAGCTGCACTAGGAATTATATTTTGCTGAAACTGTTCTTGCTATTTTGGAATCTAGTACTTATTAAAAAATTATATTAGGACATATTTTGAAAACATAGTGTCAGAACAAACACTTGTTTTTCTATTTCCCCATCCTCCCCCCCAGAGGCCACATTCAGAAAAATAATTATCTTTATATCTACTAAGAGGCACATAGATCTTGTACAAGTCTAACTGAGCCTCAGTTTTTCATCTTTAAAAATAAGACCTACTGTTCTGGCATGTAGTGTACTGTTTCTGGGACTAAGTTAGAGATTTAAGGTTTGAAGTATGAGAGAACACCAGGATCGTGCCTTTTATTAGAAAGTAAGTTATATACCAGTGTTTCCTGACCACTTGTAGTCAAAGACTGCTCATACGTAACAAAGGGATATTAAAATGTTACACTGAAAATAAAGCCAAGGGGCAAAAAGTTATTAATCTTTCCACTGAGTTTTACTTTTGAGAGAACAAATTGCTTTCAATCTGCAATGATGTAAACTCTCTGTTTGTTTTGTTTCTTCTACTATGTACCCTTTCATCATTTTACTGCTCATTAACACTGTAGGGAAAAATTAAGATTTAGGCCCAAACAGTATCTTCCAGGAGAAAAACTAATCTTTTCCTGATGTATAGTAAAGAAATTAGGATATTTCTAGTAAAACATTCCTAGGATTTCTTGAAACCTAATTATCACTTACCCTTATGGAGATCTCAAAGACCATGCTGAGAATATATGATTAAGAAAACAAAGAAAAAAATAAAAGCTTATGCCAAAGATATTAGTTTCATTCTTATCAGAGCATATTGTTGAAACAGACTTGAAATATTCAAAATAAAAAAAAATACAAGAGGATCAGTGCTTATTTTAAAAGAGGTAGGAAAAAATCAGCAAATATCCAATGAATACCTAATCTATGAAAGCCTTTGAGCAAATCTCTCTCTCAAAAAGAAAATAAAGTTCAAATTTCAGGTCTCCTAAATCTAATTTCTGCATACTCTTTTAACAAAATTACAGCTTTTTTCATTCTTTGCAGTCTTTAACCTCTTTTGTGAAATAAGGTTGCCTCACAAATAATGAAATGACACCTACATATATTTAAAGCACCCATGACAGCATTTTATCTCTTAATTAAAAACTGGTAAAGCCCTTCCAAATTTGAAATTTATCTTCCTGAGTTCTTGTGACAAAGCCCATCATTGTTAAAGTTGTAGTTCATTATTTTTCTGAAGCTTGAAAAAAACCGAGTAAACATAAAATAGAAACTTTCTTGGTCAAAGAATGTACTCCTTTTCTAAAACCTGAACTTGATGTAAGAGATGTAAACAATGGGAAGTCAACTTACTGAGAAATGCCCTTTTCTTTGTAGTTCTGTATATTAGTATAATTTATGATTCTTTAGACACATGATTATTTGATTTTTGTATATATTTTTTAATAATTTCCCATTGCAATGAAATGTCTTTTCTTTCTCCCTAATGGGTTTGCACTGGATGTCAAGTGAAATTAAAGGAGAAAAACAAAAGGAAAACACTTTGATATATTCTCTCAAAATATTTTGGAAAGTATTATTTAAGATGTCTTTATTCACACAAAAACCAAGCAACAGAAACATGCTATGCCAACAGTAGAAAGCAGCCTTAAAATCAGCCGGTTCTTTTCTGAAACGAGGAGAAAGCTCTCAGCCTGCACTTACTCCGCGGTGGCAGCCTCGCTCATCTTTGCCTGTTGCTATGGACACGTCCCTGTCAGGCCTGAGCCTTCTCCTGTCTAGGCCGGTTTATGACAGGCCGAGGTGTTTCCTATTATGGTGCCTCTGTCTGCACAGCACACTGCTTGTCAGTAATAAAAGCCAGAGGCTGCCATGATAGGGATTACAGCACAGGGGACCAGAGATGCTGACGGAAACCCAAGCACGCCCTGGGTAAAACTGCACAGAACACTTCCTAACAGGCAAAAGCCAACAAACACATCCTTTCTTCCCAGGCTACAAGAGAAAGTACGCAGAAATGTCATTTTTAGTTGGAACCAACTTATATAAGAATGTTGTTGCTAAAATAGGTATGGAGGAGAGAGAACAGTTTATGGCCTTTGTCTGTGCACTATAGATTTTTAATTTAAATGAGACTAATCTGAGCATAAATTATGCTAAAATTTCTGAGACCTAAGCGTCTAAGCCGAACTGAGACTCTTAAGTGGAAATGATCAGGATTCTTAGCAAGGAAAAAAAACAAACCACCTTTCTTGCAAGGCATCAACCATAATGCACAGACTCTGAGTCTACCAATCCAAGATGAGAAATGGCATTTACATTAACCAACATCATGCATCTGGTACTAATTCATATGATCAAAATACAAAATAATATATTGATACACACTAGGTTTGAGCTACAAGCCACATGGAAGACCTCATCAATACTCCTAGTGGCTGGGTAGAAAACTCACTGTTTATGTCTTTAAACAGTTATAAAACCCATATGCTTATCAGAAATATGGCTTGTAGTCCATTAATACATTCAAATAAAAAAAGTATAATCTCCCTCCCACAATTATGAATATGATTTAAAATAAAGGCTCCATACATGAACCCAAACGATGCTGAGACCCTCCAGAAAGTGAACGACATAAGTCATGAGATTTCTAGCTGTCCAGGTGGACCTGGACAAGTTTTGGGCCTCGTTTTCCAACTCAAACTGGATGAATTAGACAAATGATCACTTTTAACTTTTTTAGTTCTAAAACAAAGCTTCAGGATAACAGTACCAATGCTTTCAAATACTGATCATGCTAAATACCACCAAAACTACCAAAAACTGTATGGTAGGCAGGAACAGATTGTATTTTCATTTTATTAATTTACATTTGGACTCAAACATTAGACTGGAAAATTTCTTCAGTTCTTTGACCAAATGTTCAGTAACTTCCTTGCAAAGAGTGTGACAAACAGTAAAATTGAAGCTATTACCTATAAAAGAAGAATTTTGAGGGCTTTTAGGTCTTTTTTTTTTTTAAGATTTTATTTATTTATTTTGACAGAGAGAGAGAGACAGCGAGAGAGGGAACACAAGTGGTGGGGGCAGGAGAGGGAGAAGCAGGCCTCCCGCGGAGCAGGGAGCCCAATGTGGGGCTCGATCCCAGGACCCTGGGATCATGACCTGAGCCGAAGGCAGATGCTTAACGACTGAGCCACCCAGGCACCCCCGAGGGCTTTTAGGTCTTAAAAAGAGTAAAGTCCCTGAGACTGATCAGTCATGATCCCTATAGTACTGAAGGCAAAAACACTTAAAGCTGCATTGCAAGGACCATAAAACCATTCATACAATTCACTCAATATTTATTGAATGCCTACTTAACAAGGCTTTGTGTCCAATGCTATGGGTGCTGGAAAAATGAGTAAGACTAACAACCTAGTATACAACAAAAACCAGTAAAACAAAGAAATAAAATACAGTATTTAGAGTTAAGAGATCTACAAATAAAGTCTTGTGGAAGGTCAAAGGAGAAAGACATGACACCCAATCAGGGGAGGCTGGGGTGGGAGACACGGGAGAAGAGAGGACAGAAAAAACTTTGTGGAGGAGACAGCATTCCAAATAGGCCTTAAAGGATTTGTTTAATAAATTTTTTATTTTGGAAAAGTTTTAGATTTACAGAAAAATTGTGAAGACAAGTACAGAGAGAATTCCCATATGCCCCATAACCAGTTTCCCCTATTATTAATACTACATTTAATATGATATGTTTGTCACAACTGCAGAATCAACACTGATGCATTATTATTAACTGCAGTCCACACTTTATTCAGATTTCCTTAGTTTTCACCTAATGTTCTTTTTCTGGTCCAGGATCCTATCCATGATCTTGTGTTACATTTAGTAACTTAGGCTCCTCTTGGCTGTGACAGTTTCTCCGATTTTCCTTTTTCTTGTTAACTTGGACGGTTCTGAGAACTAGTCAGATATTTCGTAGAATGTTCCTTAGCTAGGAATTATCTGATGTTTTTCTCATGATTAGAGTGGGGTTATATGTTTTGGTAGGAAGACTACAGATGTAAAGAACCATTTTCATCAGAGCATATCAAGGGTGTATACTATTACAACCTGGCATATCACTGTTGATGTTGACTTCAATGACCTAGCTGAAGTTGTGTGTGTGTGTGTGTGTGTGTGTGTGTGTGTGTGTGGTTTCTCTACTATAGAGTCCTTTTTTTTTCCTCTTTCCATATTGGCTTTTTGGAAGGAAGTCAATATGTATAGCCCACACTTCAGGAGGAGAGAGTTTTGCTCTCCTTCCTTGAGAGCAGAGTATCTACATAAATTATGTGAAATTCTGTGCACAGGAGATTTGTCTATTCTCCTATTTATGTATTTATTTAATCAATTATAGCAGTATTAACACAAGGATATTTATTTTTTATTTTGGGTTATAATCCAATACTAGTTTATTTTCTTGATCAAATAGTTCCAGCTTTGGTAAATGGAAGCTCTTTCGGTTCGCTCTTGTGCCCCTCTGATACGTTCCCATTAATGTGGGGTTCAGTTTGAGCACTTCTTACTTTCTGGCACTACAACATACTCCTGCCTCATTTCCTGCCCCACTCCTAGAATTAGATATTTTCCAAGGAATCCTGGTTCCTCTGGAGAATGGCATTAGAAACCAAGATGAGGGTGCTGGGTGTGTTCATTGCTACTGGGGTGTTGTTTCTTTAGGCCTTCTCAGTTGACAGAGCAAGGAAATATTTATACACGTACTAGATGGTTAAGATGTTGAGAGGTGCAGTGGGAGGCTATGTCCTTAACAGGATTTTCTTAACATTAAATATTAATGAGAAATTCTGTGCCTGGGTTATTTTCAGTCTCATTCACAGGAATAATTGGGATGTATTCATTTATGATAAAAAACTGGTTAGACTATTCTATTCTCTACTGTTTTAACTAGAAACAGCTCAGGGAGTTTTAGATATTCTGATAAACCTTTAGGTCAATTTGATGAGCTTTAGTGTAAAATTACACAAAGAAAATAGAGTTAAACTTCTTGAAAAGTCACTGAGTGGGAGAAGAGCCAGTGAAACATTCCAACAGTATTCTTTGGTTTACTTCAACATCACTAGGCCACTGCTGCCTCTTAAAAGCTCATTAGAAGTATAGATATCAGGATGGCAAATAAACACCTTCTCTAGCCCTCACTTCACAAAATAAGAAAAGAAAGATGATATTCCTTTATGGATGGAAATAAAGGATTTAACATTACTCAACATCTATGTTCCTGACTCTGTCTAGACAATTACTGTCTTTTAATTAAGAAATCATCATAGCAACTATTTAACAGATGAGGAAACTGAGGCACAGAAGGTAAGCTGTCCAAATTACATCTAGCAAAGGGCAGAAGGAGACTCCAACTCAGGCAGTCTGGTTATAGAAGGGTGCTGCAAATCCACAGACCATTCTGCCTGAGGAATGAATGCCTAATGAATGGGAGATTTCTGCTGGTGAAATTTGGCATTTTTTTCCTCCAGTGAGGAGGTCCCATTAGTGGCAGAGAAAGAAAACCAAAGGTTGTTTAAAATAAATATATTTTTCTGACTAAAAGTGACTCCTAAAGTTGTTCTTGCTACTGGTTTAGTATATTCAAAAGCATACTCAGTATCTATGAGTGGTAAGCAAAATGCTTCAAGGTGGTGTATGGAAGAATATTTTCTCACCTTGTTACATATTAATTTTAATGTATATTTTTCAAATGTATATCAGAAAAAAATATAAGTAGGACACCAAATCCATGATTTCATAAATATCCTTACTTAAGATGAAGCACTCAGATAGGTATCTGCATTTAAAAAATACCCTAAATAAAAACTCTCAACATAGAGCATATACAATATACACAGAAACAACAAAGTATGAGCAACACTAATTTAGACTTATTTGCTGCACAGAAGAAAGGTAATGCTTTTCTTCTAAGAAATATTATGTTCTTACATTGCAAGGAGTATATGACACAGGGTTCTTCTTTATCTCTTTTTCAGTATATCCTAGGCATAGAATAAATTACGTAATTTATTGAGCACTGAGTATGTGCTATGCACCAAACTGAGCTTTGCATACATTATATTTAATGCTCTCAACCATCTTTCAATTTTATTTTCTCTTTTTACTATCTCCCTTTATAATGAGGAAATTGAGAATTAGAGAGGTGATGCCTGTTGCCCCAAATATTAGGTCGGAAGCCGGAGAGCTGAAATTTGAAACCAAGTTTGCCTGACCAAAAAAAAGAAAAGAAAAAAAGAAACAACTCTGTTCTTTCCACTCTACAAAGCTGCCATAAGCATTGCTAGTGAACACTATCAAGCCAAGGAGTAAATATCACTCATCCTCATCATATACAAAGTGTGGTGAAACAAAACCAAAAGTTCAGGATATTAAACGATAATAATAATGAAAAATCCTTCATTAAAGATAAAGTTTTCTTTTAAAGAATCATACACACATTACTACTACAGTTGGGAATCCAATGTAACTAATTTCCTAATGAACACAGCAGAATTATTTGTTGCTTGAGCAAATATCCCCTCCCCATCCTCAGTAAGAGTGAATAAAAGGAAACGCATTCCTAAAATGTCTTTTAGGACCAGTGTGAATATTAAAATAAACGGCGACCCATCTCTCTATTTCCTAGAAAGATCTCAGACTAGACGGGCCAATGAAACCATCACGAGTACCAGGTACAGCCCGACTGCCCTAGCAGAGCTAGACCATCACAAAATAAACCCTAGCTATTTGCAGTTGTAAAGGGCTGGCCTCTTTCTAAAAATGAGATAATCCGCTTCTGCATACTTGAGGGATAATCTGAAAATCATGACATTATCAACATTTCACATCTGCCATATATGTGTATCTTAAGTAACAGCTATAATCTATGTGTATCATGGAAATCTTCTTAAATTGAACAATAGCATTATCTATTATCCTTGTTACTTGGGAAAAAAGTTTGTTTAATCTGTCCATAGCATTTGGAAAAGTACTATTTTATCTTGGCCAAGCTTATTTTTTGAAATTAAAAAAAAAAAAAAGGACATAGTTCATTATGCTCTCAGGCCAAAGTCACCACTACCCTATAATGAAATAAAAATGTAATAACTGAAAGGGATTCCTCTAGTAATGACTAATTCACTGAATCACAAAAATTAGAAGTTTTGGATAATTAAATGTTAGGCATATTGAAGCTTATTGCCCCTAAATACTGACACGAGAACTGAGATGACAATAGAAACAAATTAAGATTTAATGCTTAGTGTTTTATTAAGTTAAAGTCAAGGCTTTACTCCTCAATGAAAAATGAAAATTTTCATTAAAAGTATTTCTGCTTTCTATTATTACTTAAAATAAAAGCAAAAAAAGTATTTTTTTTCCTAATGGTGATCATAAAAACAAGCATTCCCAACTCTCCATATTAACTTTAAGGCACTATATGTAAACCACCTAAGTCTTTGCCAAATCTACTTTTATTAAGTGGATGAAAAAGGAGACCGCAAACTCAAAACATCAGTAAGTCGAGTTTCTACAGTTATAGAAGATATATTCTTTTAAAATATAAGGTTTTCCTTTAGTCATGTTAACTCTTAATTCTCTTATGACTATATCAGTAAGTTTTAATATTTTAATGTAGAAAATAAGTGTTATTTGCGATTTGTTCTTCATAAAATTAAAATGTTTTTCCAAATAAACCTTCTTCTTTCTTAGCAAAAGTTAAACATTTATTTCTGTTCTTAGAGTTATATCCTTGTAATGCTGAAATATTTTAGGATTTAACCACCCTATGAACATTCTATATTCATTCCAGCACCCGTCTTGCCCAGAAGAAAAAACATCAGCAGCCACAGAAAGCTCTAGTATTGCTTTATGTATGCACTGACTATTCAAAAGCACCAGGGGGAGCAGACAGTGGAAGAACGAATAACAAGCACCCCAGAAAAGCAATTAATTTACAGGCAACATAAACATGATAGAGATGTTGGTTAATAAGTAAATTGACAAAATAAATAACATAAGAAAGTCATGACCACATTTGCTAAGTTGGTAATGCTAGATGTATATCTAGAATTAACTAAAGAAAAACCTGAAGTCTCTTGGAAGGATGCTTGAATCCTAACTTCAAGAGACTTGCCACTTGAAGCACAGCAGTTTCCAGCAATGCCAAGCCTTGAAAGTGCCCCCAAATTAGAGAGGAGAAACAAAATATACTTTTATAGTGGTATATTTTAGGAGGAAATCAAAATGATTTTATTTTCTCCTTTAAAGCATCATTGCACTCACTCTGAAGGCCTGGTGAAATATGTATTATTAGGTCATAAGAGGATAAAGTGACAGGGTTCCACAGCAGAATCTTTTTTTTTTTTTTTTAAGATTTATTTATTTATTTTAGAGGTGGGGTGGGGCAGAGGCAGAGGGAGAGAGAGAATCTTAAGCAGACTCTCTGTTGAGCATGAAGCCCAACGCGGGATTTGATCTCACGATCATGAGATCATGACCCGAGCCAAAATCCTGAGCCAAAATCAAGGGTTGGATGCTCAACCAACTGAGCTACCCAGGCACCTCTCCAAAGCATAATTTTTGAAAGCCCTGAGGCTTAGACTCCTGGCCTGCCCTCCTCACATCCTCAACTTACTTTCCTTGAGAGAAAGGTAACCAAAAACACTGTGAAACTATTTTGCATTAAAAATAGTCTAAAAAGGTATTTTAACTTTGCAAATTCTGTACAAAAGAATGGAAATGTCCTCACCAATATCACATTATGTTTAGCATACTCCAAGAATTAATAAAGTGCTGTGTTTTCAGTTTTAGAGTAAAACAGAAAAAGTATTTTGCACTTCTGTCTGGAATTCTGTAACTGGAATTTAAGAAAAGACTAAACTTCTAATTGGAAGTTCAAAATGCTTCTATCTGAATTATACCAAAAATTGTGTAAATATAATATAAGCCTTTTTTTTGTAATAAAGAGATGTTACTTAAGACGGTTATCTAAGGACTACATTGTAACAATTCAGGAAGTCTAAAATGTCAAGCAAAAATTATAACTGAATGGTAAAAAACCCATATCTTAGCTAAGAAGACCATTAAGGAAGTTTGACCTAAATCTCAAATAATACCAGTAACAACAGGTATAGTGCCTACTATCACAAAGTTTTTATTAGACAGCTCTTTTATATATATTCTTTCAAACTCTTACATTGATCTTTCAAAATGGATATTATTGTGCTCATTTTATGCTAAGGAAACTGAACCTAAAAAAGTTGAATTCGCTTTTCTAATGTAACTCAGCGAGCAAGGAACAAAACCAAGATTACAGGTCTGCCTACTTGCAAAGCTTTGAGACCTTACCAAAACCTCCCTCAACTGTAGCAATGAGGTTCCAAAGGAAATCTGTACAAATCTCAGGGAGATTAATGTGCTTATGAGGGTAAGTGCTGTAGATTTAATCACTCAAATTAAATGCCATCTGGAGTCTCTTACCCTACTTGGTACAAGCATCCTACATGTATTACAGTCCATGTTGGCCTTGGCCAAGAATTCAATAATTCTCCTGCCTTAGTAGCATCAACAAGCATTATGCACACTACAGTATCAATCAGGAAATATAGGTAGTTACTTCCAAAGTATCATTTTAAAACTGCTAATTTGGATTCCTTTAATTAAGATTTTCAAAAACACAAAAATCATCTATTAACCCAAATGGTTAAATGGGTTGAAGGAATCAATTTCCTTCTTCCTAAATACCCAAATCTGTATCTGTAATAAATACTTCCTCTCTATAAGCACTTAAAAATCATGACCTTACTAGTATTTTTATTATGTTACATTATACTATTAAATTTAAAAAAGAAACTCAAGTGAGAAGAACATGTAAAAATGTCATGATTTTTCAAAGGCAGAAAGAGAATAACCTGAAAATACTGGCTGGTTCAAACAAGTATATGTAAAAATAATGGACAGCAATAAAACATAACCAGAAAGCAATGTTTCAGACGTATTCATTCATCCTCAAGAGATGTGTGCTGCAAGCTGTCACATGTCCAGTTCAGACTTAGGTTGGGCATCACTCACGGGGACCTTCAGATCAGCTGTTCCCACTCAGTTTACAGCTTATGTGGATGTGACTTTTTCCTGCCCTTGTTATGAAAGCAGAAGGGTAACTTTACAACATTTACCAAGAGCTTTTTTTCCTTCTTTGATAATCTCTTTTCACCTATAAAAAGTTACATGAGTTTAGCATTCTTGTAAAAACGAATGGGTTAAAAAAAGGAAATGGATAGCTTAGAAATTAGAAGTTTAAGCAACAGCTTCAGCCAAGTTGAGTTTTTTTAATGTTAAAAATAAGTGTCCTGTCAATAATCTTTCAACCACAAGACACAAACAGCTAGAATCACCTTCTTAAAGACTTTTCTCACTTAACCTACATTTCCCTTCAACCAAATAAATGCACCTTCTCTACTAAATCTGTAAATTAACTCAAAGTTTAATTGGGTGTTTTCACAATGGAGATTTTTAAAAAATCCTGTCTTATTTGGTGCCATTAAAGAAAGAAATCATCTTGATCAATTACTGTGACCTAAAGCTTTATTTTTAAAAATCTTAAAGTATTGATAAACTAATTACTTGACAGTTGACATCACTTACAATACATTATTAGATTTCATGTTAATTTTTAAATTCAAACATAGGTCTCATCATTAAGAATATGGATTTCTGGGAATTAAGAATATGGATTCTATAATTACTTATAGCTGCTCAGGTTCATTTCTCTGAAAAAGTACTGTCAGATCACCTTGAAAACATAACCAAATGTGTGCATATCCCTTTGGGTGCCTTCTGATTCTGCTCTTCTTTTTTATACAGAATTAACCAGACAAGAGAATTAAGAACTCAATCCCCCTGCAGAATGGTCCCATTCAGCATGTAGGACATTGAAGATACTCAGCACAGTCTACTGCTATTATCAATCAAATTTTTTAAAAAAATTTCTATTTTATGAAATTAATCAATGAACTAAGACTTTGTTAACCAGATGAAAACAATGGCACCTGATGCCACAGCAGGAAGTAAGAGCCCAATGATGGGTTATTTTGATGAGGAGCCACACCAAAGTTCAAAATGAGGCCGAAACAAAACAAACAAAAAACCCAGACCTGATCCCCAGTGTGCATTTGGGTTAGGTCAGTGTGCTTACGGGTAAGTTAGTGCCTGTAGAAAGTGCGTGAGGAGTCTCTTTTATTCTATTTGAAGCTAACTTCTCACTTCAAAAACAATGCTATCTATGTAAGCATTGTCAACAGATAAGACAATCAAGTGGCTGATATGCTATGGTATTTAAAAAAAAACTGACTGGGGGACAAAAAAAGGTGGGATAAAAACTACAATAAGCTAAGAAAGAGGATCACTCAGTTAAAGATATGTGCACACAGATAAACTGTAAAATGGTATAACCTTCCTGACCTTGTAAATAGGTGGCCAAAATATTTAAATATCGTTAGGAGGCAACTGTTAGTAATTGCCACACAAAGTTAACAGTTTTTACTGGTTGAATCCCTCAGTCATCTGCATCCAACGTGAATGTGCCTCCTTTCCTATCCCCTCAGCCAAATATTCATTAAAAACATACATAATCCCAGTTATTTCCTTACATAACTAAAGACACAAGGAAGAGAAATTCCAAAAAATACAGTAACACTGACAACACTATACCTTGCTTTAAGGCTGTCTCAGGCTGAAGGTTACTTCTCAGTCCCCCAAAACTCCACTGACCACCGAGGCCAGCACTTCGGCATATATGGCACAAATGACCCACTGAAACATACTAAATGACCTCAGAAAACTGGATTTCTCTCCAAGATTCATGAAAACAAAGGTAATGATCATAATGAACTTTCTAACTTTCTTGATATTTCCTGTGGACACCTAAGGCTAAGAGAACATATAAAAGCTCAGTTCTTACAATGTACCCTAACATCTAGATAAATGAGAGTTAAGGTTCCAAGTTCAGTGAACTCTACTGAGCGTTGAGTGCGGTAGGTGGTGACATCCCAGAGATTGCACTGACCTCCAGCAACTCTTATTCCCAACTGGGAGTCCCAAGAATACCCTTAAGCATGCAATGCCAACGGCCCCGCCTGGGTTCCTGCTGCAAGGGCAAAGTGTCACTGACAAGCCCACTCCCCTCCCCCCCCCAAAAATCCCCACTCACTGTGGCCTGGGGTGCTGTAATCAAACTATGTCAAAGTTGCTTTTGCAAAATGTTTACTTTATCTGGAGTGAATGTAAGAGACAGGGAAGGCACAGTCAGGAACCTCCCTCCAAGGGAGCAAAACAGCCAACATGCAGTGTGACAAAATCTCTATGTATTTCTCAGGGCCACAGGGGCTGGCGGCTTCACCAGCGTGGGAATCAGCAGTCTAGGGGCCCTGGCGACAGGCAGAGCCGGGCCTTACCTTGTTGGAGGCCATCTCACTGACGGAGTGCCTGGTCTGCAGCGTCTCTAGCTGGTCCAGACACCAGTCCAGCTCCTCCAGGGTCTCGCTGGCCAGTTTCTGGTAGGCCTCCTCTGCGAAGAGACAGGGAAAGGGGGACTCAGTTCTCAAGCGCTTCACGGCGCCGCCAGCGAGTTCAAAGGGGGCCATCCTGCCATACCCCGCCATGCTCGGATGCCCGGTGCCCGCACATGAGGGCTGCTCCTTCATAGTGCCGAGCCGGCCACCGCGCTGGGGGCCGAGGCTCAGCTAGCGGGGCGGCCGGCCTCGGGGAAGCACGGTTTCTCCAGCTTGGCGTCTCAGTCCCGCGTCCAGGGAGGGTGCACAAAGTGCGGCAAGCCAACTTTTACACGGAGACACGGGCAAAAACCCCACGGTGCGACTTTTCGACGGTGCAGCGGGCCCGAGTGCCAGCCCGGGAGCGGGCGAAGGAGGCGGCGCGCGCGCCTTGGGGCCAGCCCCGCGGAGGGAGCGCCTGGTCCACGGCCCGATCTCGTCGCCGGCCGGCCCGAGCCGCGTCTCCGCGCCCACTCCGCCTGCCGAGCCTTCTCACGACGCGAATGAATCAGCCGCGGCCGGGTGCGCGGCCACCACGTTTCCTGTTTTCTTTCTCAACTCCTCCGGCGCCCGGCGCACCGCGGCTCCATCGCCGCGGCTTTCCGGGAACACTCCCCCTCACGCCCCTCGCGGCCCTCGCCGCTGCCTGGCCCCTCCTCAGCTCCCTTACAAGGAGCCTGCCAACTGCCAAGGCCCGCCCGCGCCCCCCGCCGCCGCCTTCCCCGAAGCCCCAGCCTCGACCGCCCCACCGCCTCGCCGGGGCATCACCCCGCGCAGCCTGGGGCCGCTCGCTTTGAAGACAAGCCCGGGAAGCGCGGGCGCGAGCGCGTGTGTCTGTGGGGCTGCCGTGGGGCTGCGCGAGGGGAGCGGCCCAAAACTCGGCGTGGAGCGCCCGCCACCCGGGGTCGCGCCCGCCGCGGGGCTCAGGCGAGACCTGGCGCGCAGGCGCGCGCGGTCGCGCACCTGCCCCGCGGGGACCCCGCGCGCCCCTCCCGGTCGCCCCGACTGCCAGAGCCTCAGCGTCTTCACCATCCGTTGCTCCCTGCGAGGTTTCGCGGGAGAGCCCGACGACGGGCGGCACAAACAAACGTTATTTAGGACCCAAGTAACCGTTTCTGTGGGCTTGGGTTTTAGGGTTTTTGAGGCTTCGTTTCTGAGGGCTTAGGATTTACCTACTTCAAGGGAACAGGGTGGTTGTGGGAATAAAATTACTTCTATTAAAACCAGACTCTTTCAGTACCCAGCCGGGCCCCTGCTAAGTACCAGACTTCTAAATGTTGGGGTGGACATAAACGAGCAAACAAAAACAATGTTGAGGGCTTTAGAACTTACAGATTTGACAATATGCTGTATTTTCACATTCAGGATTGTCTAATAAGAGTTCTCTTAAAGGAACAGCAATGTAAATGCACCACGTAGTATGAGCACTTGACACATGTCCTGCATACGTGCTTCCTTCGTCTGTGGAATTGCAAATCAGAGACCAGGACGGTCCTCTGATGCCAAAGGAAAAAGTCTGGAAGGGTGTTTCTGCCCACCATGTGCAGAATAAACAACAAACGTGAGAAAATGAAAAGACCACATCCAAAGGCACAGTATGGAAGCTGGTTCTATTTACAAAAGCTGACCCTGGGGATCATGGGCGCTCTACATAAAAGGATCAATCGCAAGAACTTCACTACATTGGCAAGCAGATAAACAAAACTTTCAGAGAGGAAAATAACCCAAACTCCGAAGAGTCCCATCTTATAAAACTTGGTTATTGTCAATTACAAAGAACACACTGAAAAGCTTACATGAAGTTGGCGACATCCCTTTTCTTTGTCTTCGAATCTACAGGTATTGAAGGAGAAGAAACTCTGCCCTTGAAATTTAGACTCCATAAATAATCAGTGGCACAACAAAGAATTCCACAGACTGAATCTCAGGCTCCCCAGGATTTACCAGATAGGTTTTTACATAAAATTTGTAAAAGTTAGAATAACTTTCAAAGTATTTGTTACATGGACCACGTGGCTCATTGTTATCAAGGATTCTTGAACTGTTTGGTATTCATTTTGGGGACTCTATGTTAAAATTTGCTTCTTTTATTCCTTTTTCTTTTCTGCAGCAATCTCTGTAAATATATACTCTAGGTGAACAAACAGCTGCTTAAACCTTGCCAGGTAAATTAAAGAGTATGATTGGGGCTTTTCCCCCCAACAAAAGTAACAACCTTAAAGATAATTTAAAGTAGTATAAAATGTTTTATCTGCATAGCCTTTCCCTGATTATAAGAATGTAAAAATATAACATGATTCTTATAAAAATGGAAATATTACACAAGGATGTAATGTAAAAAAAGTCCCTTGTAATCCCATACCCTAAGGACTACAAACAATAATAAAGCCTATGATCATAACACATTTTCATTTTACTTAATACCTTCCATATGCAAGTATAGGGCAACCTAGTTGAAATGGTAGTACATCTACTATATGGTTTTGTTTTGTTTTTGTTTTTTTCCCCCTCCCTCAACTGTATGAAATAAGGATGTAGGACACTTTAAGAGGAAATTAACTTATTTTAGGTTATTTGAGTTGTCAATAGTGAGCACATCCAGTGGGTTATAGATGCAAAACCATTGTGCCTAGGATGTGTTCACTGCATCTTTCTGGTCACTGGTTACATACAGAAGCCAGGAATCCTCGCTCCATACCTCTAAAGCTTGGCTTTCCATGTTCCTTTCCCTGCATTCCAGTCTTTTAAAGTCTCAGCCTCAAAGGGACCTCCCCAGTATAAGTAATCTCCCCATCTTCACCAACTTCTCAAACTTTTCAGAAATATAGGCCTTGGACTTAGCTGGATGTGGCACTACATGTTATATTCCAGTATTTACTTTTTAATTGTAAAAGGGGAGAAGTAATTCAGGAAAGTTTCAATGCTTTCAGACATATATTTAAATGCAGGACTTGCCCTTAAGAAGGCAGTACAGCAACAAGAGGGACAACTTATTTCAGAAGATCTACTTTATATCCAAATCATAGATTAGCCATTTTGACAATCAGCATTTGAGTACACTAATAATGTGGTACATACATGTATTTTAAGTTCTAACTACCTCTGCATGCATTGTATAAATCTGGAGAATGGAAAAAGAGTGACCCGAACACATCTACATACCAATAAGCAGGAAAATAATTACTGACAGAGTAAAGAAATTTGTTCTATAAAATTGTCGCTCAAATAAAGAATTATTGCTGATCTTAGTATAGAGCTGAGAATACTACTTTTCCCAAATTCTCAGATTTATAGGCAATATGGCTAGCCACAGTTTCTAGGGTCATTATTAAAGTTTAACTTTTAGGAATTTTACCCCAAATGTTCTAAGACATCGAGTAACTGACCTTTTCATCCCCACTAAAAAAACCTCAGTGTGGAGTTGCCAGCTATCCTACAGGAAATTGAGTCACCACACCAAACAACACACCTAAATGTCATCAACAGCTAGCAGAACAAAAACAGTGACCTAGTTTAATTTTGGATTTTACCAAGAACACATATTGCATTCATTAATAAAATGCTTTCTCCCCAGAGAGTATTTACTGTGGCACTACTTGAAAATAGTATATGAAAACACTTTTTTTTTCCAACTGTCCAAAATCTTGCTAAGTCAAGGAACTACAGGGAGAAAAATGCCCAAGCAACAACTGTTAGCTAAATCCCATAAAAGCTAGGAGAGGACTGCGGAAGAGCAAATGAGAAATAACTTGAGCACTTGGAAGTCCCCTTCTACAGCAGTGTCAGTTTTTTTTCAAGGCACCCTTGAACTATATAACACCCCTGTTTCTGCTCGGGATCTTCTGTGAACAAACAGTCCTCAGTGCTTGCAGGCCAGCACTTGGCTCCCGTCATTGTGATGCGATCAAGGATTCCCCTGACACGTGGCCTGAACTGCTGCCAGGGGCTCCAGGAGAAGATGCTGAAGCAGCAGCTTCCCTTTGAAAAGGAAAAAAGTAATCACCTCAGAGCCGAGCAGTTAGTTAGAGGTTGAGGTCGTTTTCTTGGGAAATGTTCAGCCAATTACTCTTATTCCCAACTTAAAGCAACACTGACCATTGAGATAAAAGGATCCATGTGTAATTGTGTAGATATTGGTTTTTCTTTTTCTTTTTCTTCCTTCCTTTTTTTTTTTTTTTTGCCAGTATTTGAATGATTAAAGGTCAACATAACAGTCGTAATTCCTAGGGCTACTGGTGTAAATGAAGAGAACAGCTACAAAATCACTTACTTTGGGCACCATTTGCCTATACTTAGTTAAAAAATAAATATAAATTAAAACAGTTGATTCAGGTTTTTCTTAAAATTAAAAAAAACTTCACTAAATGCCTTCAAAGAGCAAATACTTAAATATATATCTTCCTAACCGATTCCAGCTTCTCCCATTCTAATACCCACCAAAATTCCCTCTTAGTTCCAAAGGATGGAATTGATAGTGTCTAAAGTAGGTAGAACCAGAGAAAAATGATTCCCATTTCACCACGTTTTGCTTCAAGCTAGTTACTCCCTGAGGTTGCTACAGTAGAAGATTTGTCCAGGTTAGTTCTAACTTTTGCTGACTTATTTTTTTTCCCCTCTATACATTTTATCTGATGGGAAATACATAAAGGAATTGGATTCGCTTTCAATGTGTACATGTAACAGGTTTAAGCAGAGCTTGGCAGTGGCAAGCTGCTCTCATTTCCAAACATATTACTGGCACCAAGTTCTTGTTTTGAAGTATTTAAAAATCTTATGAAATATAAAAAATTTCACTTAGTACTTCCAAAATTCTCCAAAGGGAAGATGTACATAATTTTGTGGGGTTTCTTTTTTTACTTTTATCTTCCCACAATCTATGATTTTTTTCTAGTGCTGCCTAAGGTTCTAGTAGAATTTTTTAAATGAAATAAACACAAGATTTGGTTTCATTGACTTCTAGGACCATCCGTAATTCAACAAATATTTGTTTAGCCCCAACTATGTGTCATGCATTTTACTAGAGTCTGCAAAAACAAGGTGTCTAAAGGACTGTGTCTCTTATCCAAGGAAAACCTTTGATAGTGGAGATGATTTCAGCATACTATATTGTAGAAAGCATTCTGAAAGAAGATAGCCATGTAGGCTACTGGAGAATAAAAGAAGGCTATTTAAATCAGACTGGGACAGGTCGGAGTGGGAGGCCAAGTCCTAAAGAATGAAACAGGAAGTTAGTGAAGAGTGAGGGAAGGCGGTTTAAGAGAGAACATTTGAGCAAGGACATGGGCATATGTTCAATGACATGTGTGTGTATGGGTATGTAGAGAAAGGAACTACCATGAGTAGGGCCTTGCTCGGGGGAAAGAGGCTGGAGAAATCTGCAGACACTGGCCATGAAAATATTGTCAGGCATCCGCAACACAGACTGTGGACTGAATCTTCAAGAGCAGAAGCCACTGAGTGATTCATAGTACTGTGTGTTATGGGATTGGATTTTATTTAGATGGAAAATTCTAGGGCTCTGAATAAATGGGGCTAAGGAAGCAAAGCTGACATCAGTAAGACCATTATCTTTGGCCATATTATTGGTAGAATAAAATTAATAATTTATAGAACATTTGCTTTCTGATGATTATTCTTATCTAAGACAATCTCAGTATTAAAATTTTACATAGGCATATGTCAGGCATGAAAGACTGTCCGGTGGGATAGGCTTCTTGCTCTGAACACTACAATCTTCTGGTCACTGGAGTTTTAATCATACTGTATTCACCAGAATTTCTTGCAGGGAGAAACTGCCTGCAAAAAAAGCACTTGATACGGTTACTTATTACAGAAGGTGAGAGCCCTCGTTTGGGTGGAACTCATCTGTGATCTTTCTGACATAGGAAAGGGGAAGAATATGCTGCTTGCTCCACATGTGTGTGTGTGTGTGTGTGTGTGTGTGTGTGTGTGTAACACAAAGGAGTCAGCTTGGCCTACAGGATAAGGATAATTCCACCCAATAAATCTCCCCCTCCTCCAACCTGTAATAAAGTTGCTGAAGGCACAAGATGCAGTAAGAGTTTTGTTTTAATCCAGTGAAGGGACTGAGTTTGGAGGACAGATTGGCACAGACAGAAATGTCAGCCCAAGCTGACACTGGAAAGAAGAGGCAGAGGAAGAGAAGCAAGCTTTTGGAACTCATTGTAAGATGACAGAGGCTTTTGTCCAAGAAATTGGAGTCTGAGTTAAGTTTCATCAGACAGGTGGACTGGGGACTCCACATGACTCCATATGACACCAGACTGTAAGCAATAATTTTCCTTGATTGAAACTAAAGGAGTAGAAGGAGGTTCCCATCTCCACTCCACCTCATATAAACCATAATCCCTGGGAGATCACCTAATCTTTCTTGGGCCACAATTTCCTCACCTGTAGATTGGAGATAATAAAATCTTGTTGATTACTTTAGTGTAAGTGAGAGACCATGGGTTAAGTAACCTTGCATTGCTCACCTAATAGATTCTTTTCTGGGCACTGCAACAAATGATGGAGATTCAGCAATGAGAAATGAAGTGAAAAGTTCCTGCCCACTCTCTAGGAGTTTATATTCTACTGGTTACAATGCTCTTCTCTTCATTTTAATAAATATATACTGAACACCTGCTATGGGCCAGGTGCCGACTATGCCAAAGAGAAGGAAGTAACTTTGGGTTTCAAGAAGTTCATAGTCCAGGGAGGAAGACAATTACAGGTGACCCTTGAACAACACAGGGTTTAGGGACACTGACCCCTTCTACGGTCCAAAATCCACGTATAACTTTTGACTCCCCCTCAAGTTTAACTACTACTAGCTTACTGTTGACCTGAAACCTTACTGATAACATAAATAGTGGATTAGCATATGTTTAGTATGTTAAATGTATTATAGACTGTGTTCTTATAATAAAGGGAAAGAAAACATTATTAACAAAATCATAAGGAAGAGAAAATACATTTATAGTTCTGTACTGTATTTACTGAAAAAAATCCACATAGAAGCGGACCCACACAGTTCAAACCTGTGTTGTTCAAGGGTCAACTGTATAGGAGAGTATGTAGCTAAGTTGTCCACTAAAATTAGGCAGTAGGTGCAGGTGTAATGTAAGCACAAGACAGAGCTAGGGGACAGGGAAGGCACACCTACTGCAGCCTGGGAAAGACCCGGAAGAGATTTCTCAAAGAAAAAATGTGCGCCCTGAGTCTCCAAAGATGAAGCAAAGCATTGGCTAGGTAAGGAATGGAAACTGATATTTGAAATAGAGGGCAAATATGTGCCACTAACAGCTGGAGAACATAGGCCATTCAGGTAGCTGCAAGTGGTAAGGAGGTAAAGCTTGGGTCTGGCAATGGACAAAGATAAAGGTGGAGAAGTAGTCATGGGGGACTTAGTGCACTAATCTAAGAGTTTATGTTTTTTTCTGCAAGACCTGTTAGAAATCTAAGCGAGGAAGTCACATGGTCAGATTTGCTTTTCAGAAAGGTTGCTCTGGGAATAGTATGAAAGGAAGATGAGAGAAGGAAAGGACCCATCGGGAGGCCTAGGGTGGGAGAAGCAGCAGCCAGAAAGGTAGAAGAAAACCTCTCATGAGCCAAGAAGCAGCAGAACTTCAAAGGAGAATATCTAGGTATACTCCCTGATACTCAAGGTAGGCCTAAATACCCACCAATTGGGGCTAAGAAAAAATTTAATCTCTAATTCACATTTCAACCACACAAGACAAAAGAGGGCGTTAATGCTAGCAAAGAAGATTTTGCCTGGGAAGTAGTTTTAATAAAGTAACAATAAACTTTTTGCAAGAAGGCTGATAAAAGTACTAGAACTATATACATTATTTCCATATTCCCGTTACAGCCTTAGGAATCATTTTTATTCTGGTGGGCGGCTTGTAGGAGGCTATCTGTGTTTCCATCATATACAATCAACCGTCAAGTATAATACAGGCTTTGGGACTTTATCTTTGTCAGTTACTGCACGAAGTATTCCTTATAGAAAATAAGGCATCTGAAGAGATGGTAGATGATCTCTAGTGCCTATCCAGCTCCAACATTTATGTATTCTATGACTGCTGACACTATGTTTTCTGGGTGGGGTACTGATTTTAAGGGTGTCCACTACTGGTTAACCTGCGGGGGAGGGGGATCAGAAATTACTATAGAGGGAATTCTTGAATTGAGCAGAGGCCTTCAAAGATGCCATCCAATTCCAGAATTCTGTAACTCTGTGAGGTTAGTTCAACTGTTTATCAGGTACAGATGTTTTATACTTGAAATTGAGATTCTCTGACAAAGAAAGTTACTGAAAATAGAAAGTCTTGGAATATATTTACACCCATCTCTGCTGTATATTTACATCCATCTCCAACCCTGCCCCAAACATATTCCCATCTAATACTTTGCCATTTGATTTACCAATTTCTTAATTTCTATAACTGCCACCTTCAGTTAAATTCTCATCTATGTATTTCTAGATTCGTGTAAAAACCTAGTACTGGATCTCCTTGGGTTCAATTTTTTTCACCACAGTACTGTTTAGAAAGTGAGAATAATCTTCCTTAAACTCTGTTTCTTTCTTTCTTTTTTAGAGAGAAAGAGAAAGTATGGCAGGGTGGGGGGGGAGGGCAGAGGGAGAGAGAGAATCCCAAGCATACTCCATGCCTAGCACAGAGCCCCATGCAGGGCTCAATCTCATGACCCTGAGATCATGACCTGAGCCAAAACCTAGAGTGAGATGCTTAACCAAATGAGCTCCCAGGTGCCCACTTAAACTCTGTTTTTAATGTGTCAGTCCTTTGCTCAAATACCTTACTATATCAATGCCATACTCCTGTGTTCACATAAGGCCTTTCTTCAGTGGGCTTTTCAATAAAACTCTCACCTCTCTTTTACTTACTCTCCCATCTAAGGCTGTCCTTCTCAGTCAATCCTTCCACCTGGATACAATTTGCTGACCACTGTCTCTGTGACTTTGTTTGTATCATCTTTATATTTGTTTCTAGGCCTTTCTGTAAGTGTCTAGACCAGTTCCTGACATTTACAGGCATGCAACAAATATTTTTCAGTAAATAACCAATAAGTACTCGTGTATTATAACAAGTCAGAATATTTCTTTGTAAGTACTGTTTGAGCAGTAATACTATCCTGAGTATGGCTCTCTAGATGTATTCATCTTCATCTATCTATCTCTTATGCTCAGTCTACTGCTTTCAATTTCTCCTATTTGTCAGGAACTAACATTGCCAGAACTTTGATTAAGCACACCATGGTGTCTTTCTGGAGTGAAATATTAATATTAGACTTAAAGTGACAGATATATACGTAGAATGATCTTTACAAAACTAAATGAAATTTTGAAGAACCCACCAATACACAGGTATGAAGTTTGGGGGTAACAGGTGAATGAACTAAAGGTCATGCGCTATCCTACCAAGATCAGCAAAACGTAGATTAAAACCGGGAGAATCCTGCTTACTCTTGCTATTCTAAGTTTAGCCAATCTGTAGTGCTCATGTTACTTTCTAGCAGACATTTAAATATATATTTCTCTCTCAATATAACAAAATTAAATCCTGTCTATCCCCTCTCCATGAAATTATTCTGTGTTTTCACTGCTTCATCTCTACCATCACAATCCCATCTGCTTCCCCATCCCTGTGCCACACACACATACATACTCTGCTGGTTTTGTTTAGATTTTCCTTAGAACATGACTTAAGAACCTGTCTTAAGAACCACTTCTTAATCTTTGTATTATAATGACCAGTTACATTTATGATGTATTTGTTTTCTCTATAAATTTTACTTGATTCGTTGCTCACTACCCTATCTTGGACATTCCATCGTCTTCATCTCCTGATCTTTGTTCTGACTTTTCACAAGGAAGGAGAACTTCCTTAAATGATTGCCCATAAAGGAGACACTGGTGGTAGGCATACTTTTTGATTTCTTGCATTTCAAAAGTCACAGTGCTTCTTAACCTTTTTAGAAGTCTAATAAACTTTCTGAGAATCTCCCTAGGAAATTGGACATAAAGTTGATGTGATCAACTTTTCTTTTTTAAAAAGTATTCACTGACCTCCCTGAAGTCACCAGGGACTCCAGGCTGAGAATTCCCACCTGAATAGGAAAGAAAAAATATTTGTTTTAATCAATACTGCTCCAGAATCTTTCATTCAGAATCAGTACCTTTGCTGCCTTCTTTGTTCCCTAACTCCCCTCACTGTGAGATACCTAAAGAGAAGTAATGTCAAAGGGACATTTCATTACATTTAAAGGAACTGAAGTCAAAGCTAAGAAAAATATATACAAAAGGTATGCAAAAAAGACTAGGCTTTTTAAACAGGCTATAAACAGAGTCTCAGCAGGGTCATTTATTATGTCCAATTTTTATTCTCACTACTTGTGCTGTAAGTTGAATATATGAGTGAGAAGTCATGTTGGCCTACTGGTAAACCTGCATTTGTTAAATATGTGTACATTATAGAACAAGTTTTGGAACTCAGGATCATATTAGGACTAATTGGCTTATTTACTTGTTTGTGAGCTGGCTCCATACACAAACTTAATTAAAAGAAATTAGTTTTCTAGATGTACAAGACTATCTAGGGATATTTAGATTTGGATAAGAAAGCTCTTACACACATGTACAAGAATCTATAACCTATAAGAATTCCCCATGGGAGGTGGTATGACAGATCAGAAAGGGTATGGCTTTTTGAGTCACCCAGAATTTAAATTCTACTTTTGCCATTGTTCTAATTGTATTATCTTAAATTAGTCATTTAAATATCCAAACCTTTATATATAAGTCACGAATTGATTTTTATGAGAAATGCATATGAAAAATGCATGCAAAACCCCCAAGGGCCATATCTGACTTACAGTAGGTACTCAATCAATAGTAACTATTATTCTGACTCACCTTACAAGGTTGTTTAAACAAGTTAATCTGCAATAAGTCATTTAACACATGAAGGGTTTCTTCCACTCTCATGTGTTCTCAATCCTTAACCAATTCTAATTTTCCTATCATCACCATCAACACTCAACCATTAACCAGTTCTGGGCTGAATATTAGTGAGGAATCTAAGATCTAGAATAGCCTTCATAAGACCACCCCAATCATGCCAAGTCACAACGTATAAAAAATACGTATAAAAAATGTCACTGGTTAATAAAAGAGCACCACTTCCTGTGAGGTTCCTGGGAGGTTCATTCCAGTATCTCCCAAAGAACATTCAACTGATAATTACTCCTACAAGATTCTCCTTACCAAAAGAATTCTGTAGTCAAACGGGTTTGGGAAATGTATTTGCAGCCTCTTTGCCGTGATTTGTAATGGATGCGCACCTACCAAAAGCTAGAAGTTTCACAGCAAAGAAACCTAACATCATTTAACACATATTATCTAAACTTATTTGATCTTGAAACACTTTTTTTCATGTGACCATTATCATCTTTTGAAGCATACTTTGGAAAACTTTGTCCTATACTATATATGGCAAGTCCCAAAACATAAACACAATGCCTGTGTTTTGTAGGTCCCCACGTATTTGAAATCTGTCATGTATTGGACATCTAATTTTTCCTCCTCAGGGCTTTGTGTACTGTTGAGAAATGGCCAGAGAGTAATCCATCTTCCTCCCTCCCTTCCTTCCTCCCTCCCTCCCTTCCTTCCTTCCTCCCTCCCTTCCTTCCTTCCTTCCTTCCTCTTTTTCTTTTCCCCAGCAAGAGAGCAGTTAAAAAACCCATGCATATTTATTGAGTCTCTCTGATGTGCTGGTTGCTGTGGAATACAAGAACATAAAAGATTCAGTGGCCTGGACCTGGGTAGGAACTTAGAATATCCTGCTGAGAAAATCTGACACATGACCAGCCTAGAGAAATTGTGACGTGATATAGAAATCATTCAGCTTGGAAGTGCTACTGCAGTTCAGAGCAAGGAGGGGGAGGGATGGACTGTAGCTAAGTGCATAGGGCTCCAGGAAGAAGGTGAACCTGGATGTAGGTCTTTGACAAAGTCTATGGTTTGAATGGCTGTGGGAGGAGGGCATCAGCTGGCATTCTTTTCAGGTGGAAGAAATGTCTGGAGCCTGAATAAGGATCATGTGTATCGGTGGTAAATAGCCTGGATGGAGTAGACTCCTTTGAGGGAGGAGAAGGAAAATCAGGTTGGATACTTAAATGAGTGGTCTTGAGCTAATAGATTTTGTGGGAATTGGATAAGTGCACTGGTAGACCAGGAGGATGAAATAAAGAAGTGAGAAGGAGGGAGGTTACGAATCCATTCCAGTAGTCCAGATGTACACTGGTAAGCAAGGAGTTCTAAAAGTATCCATCTTAATGGTCTACTGTGACAGTTATGAACAACAGAAAGAGCATGGCATTGGGAAGAGAGATCTAGGTTCAAAGGCTGGCTCTGTAACTTAGCAACCATGTGGCAAATTTAGGCAAATTATTTTACTTCTTTACCTTAGTTTTCTCTTTTGCAAAATAGGGCTAAAAATACATCCCACAAAAGGTTACCCTCCTAACGCTGGCTATTTTCCACATTTTACTTGAATTTTAAGACTAATGTTAATTTAATTTTTTTAGATTTTATTTATTTATTTGAAAGAGAGAGATAGCAAGAGAGAGAGCATGAGCAGGCGGAGTGGCAGAGGGAGAGGGAGAAGCAGACTCCCCAGTGAGCAGGGAGCCTGATGTGGGGCTTGATCCCAGGACCCCAGGATCATGACCTGAGCTGAAGGCAGACGCTTAACCGACTAAGCCACTCAAGAACCCCAAGACTAATGTTAGTTTTAAAATCTCTTCATCTGCCTATTTCATTTTTGTTTCATTTCAACTTAAATGCATAATTTGTTTAAAAAATTATAAATAGGGGCACCTGGGTGGCTCAGTTGTTAAGCGTCTGCCTTCTGCTCAGGTCATGATCTCAGGGTCTGGGGATTGAGTCCCACATCAGGCTCCCTGCTCATCGGGGAGTCTGCTTCCCCCTCTCCCTCTGCCTCTCTCCCCATGCTCCTGCTGTCTCTCTCTCTCTCTCAAATAAATACAATCTTTTAAAAAAATAAGTAACAAAATAAAAAAATTATAAATAGTTATCAAGTCAGTTACATGCAATATATGACAGCTGCTTTTAACAGCAGTGCATCTCCTCCCCATCTCTTCTTAAAATACAAAGTTATCAAAACAATTCTGTACATATTTTTGATACTAGTAGTAGTCAGCACCTGCATCACTCTGAAAATTAACCCAGTTGGTATTCATTACACCTGCTACTTTAGCAATTTAAAATGCAGTTCTTTTATTAAGCAAAATGAATAAAGCAGGCTGTTCATATTTTATTTCATTCTTGAGATTAGATTTGGAAAATATATATTATTCCATAGCAATCTGAACACTTCTTGCCATGCCCTGATCTTGTAAACCCAAATTTTATTTTGAGTATTCCAGGTTTATGCTTAAATGATATCTCCTTCATAAGAGGAAAAAAAATGCTTAGCATCTTCTTCCTGTTGTTTAAAAACCAAATGGCTGTACACACACACACACACACACACACACACACACATTTATTTATGTATGTATTCATAAATCTCCAGGGCACATTTACTAGCTAGAATTATTTTATTTAATGTGTGGGCATTTTCCATTTAGATCATTAAGACATTAACATGAGTAGAAGATTTTTGATTTAAGACAGTTTGAGATCCACAAAAAGTAATTATTGTAGAATGTCCTTCTGGCAATTTTATATTTTTTTAAACAGCGTTACATAACTCTGAAAGTACAACTTTTAAGTTTTAGGAGTTTTGCCATTTTGTTTACTATGCTCAGGGCATCCACTATTTCACAGGGATTATTTATTTCATTCATACAAATTTTTGTTGCATATCAAAGCAATGGAGAAGCTTCTGGATACTTAGGTCCACATTCTAATTTCAGTCTGTATATTCTGTTTTCATATTTTGTTCTTGATGACCTAACAACCATGCCTGCCCACCTCGAAAGTATCCTTTATTCATCAGCTTCAAGGTGGATAACCAGATTATTTCCTTTGGCATTCTTTGAGATCTTCCAATTGCAGAAATTATGGGGAACTTCAGCTCCTGTGGAGAACTGCCATTTTCTTCTGAAGGTCCAGACTCCACCCATACAGAGTTTTGGGAGAAGACTAAGTGAGATGAGGCAGTGACTTTCAAACTTTCTTGACACGGTACCACAGTAAGAAATACATTTTATATTATGACTAGCCCACTTGTTTAAAGTAGGAGCTGCAATGAATACTATTGTGCTTATTTTTTAAGAAGTGTGGGTGCTGACTCCTAGTATAAAAATATGTACAGTAATGTTTTGATACCTGTATTTGTTCAAAAATGTGGGGAGGAGTGAACTCTTATTAAAAGCAACTCCTGTGTGTTATATATATAATAGTCATGACAAAATTTGTTCATGGTCTTTTTTTAAGAAACCATGCATTTAAGTGAAAGCAACAAAAGTAATTATATATACACAATATAAAGGAAATCTCTACATAATTGAAACAGTATATATACACATGCATACATACACATACATATATTTGATCTAGTATATAAAGAATTCAAACAGAACTTACATGAAGTGATGTTTAGCCTTACCATGTATGATTCGTTCTGATGTTTCCTATTCTGTTCTATTTAATTCAAAAAATATTGATTGTGACCCACTAATTTGATTTTGCAATCTACCAATAAGTTTGTAAATGCTGAGGAAAGGAATCACTTAGCTTAATGAATGTTAGTTTTCTCTCCCTCTGCTCTCTTCCTCCCACTTTATAATAAAAATTCTTCTTGTACTCTCCTGCAAGGGAGAAAGAAGCAGAACACAAGGATTTCTAAGGACAGTCTGTCTAATATGCAGATACTTGGTAAATCACTTCTCCTTATATGTGTGAGTTTCCTCAGGCAGTAGGGGTTTACCAGTTGAACACATAAAGCAGGGATCGCTCACTCAAGGGCCCACTGGAAGGAACAATGTGGTGGTTGGGGAGTTCAGGGGCAGTAGGTGGGGACTTCAGAGAGTGTACGTGGGAAAGCTGGCCAGCTGCTGTCAGCTCTTCAGATTTTTCGAAAGAATCCCCGCATTTGAATTTTTACATGAAAAATCTACATTGTTTAAACTTTGGCAACTAATTCAAAACAAGTTTTCAGGACCAAACAAGAGTCTATGGACCTTCATGGCCAATTTGCAACCTCTAACATCAACAGTGCTTAGCACAAGTGACAGAAACCTTCCTGAGCGCAGTGTTTTAGACAAGCCCGTAAGGACCTAATTATAAATTTCAAGGTAGAGAAATTAAGTTAAGAAGTGTTTCTGGAATCTAGAATGCTAATGCGGGGTTGTTAAAAGATGATATGAAGTCAAAAGACAGATTCTGTTCCAGGTTCCAGTGGTTGCTCAGGACTGGTCTGGGCCAAATAATCTCAGCTGTCCATGCACCAACTGGACCCCTATGAGATGTGCTATGAGGAATTAGGCCTGACAAGACTATCTAACTCCAATGACTTAACGATTACTACTAATGGCCCACCCAATCAGGGAGCTCTGTTTCCCAAAAACTGCCACACATCCTAACCCTTTCATTGGCAAATGAATAGGAAAAATAAATCTTTCCATTTAGCCTTCATTTTCCTTTCTAGCTCTTACTATCTTACAAATAAATTCCTGGTACACCTATCTGTTTCCTCCATTTCTAGGGGCCTTTTCCTTTGTCAACCCCCTCCTACATAGTCTTATGTTCTCAAAGCACCTCTTGTATAATAGTATCTGTCCTTAAGCAAGACCATATTCTGGAATTTGAATCCCTGTTGGTTTGTATCCAAATTTGTTCGATTCTGGAGAGCCCCTCTAAAATTCACCTCACCAGACCCATCTGTCCTCACCATCCCCTGTGGCTGACCCCACCGACACACCCACCTTTTGTCAGCTAGTTCCCTGAGAGTCCCATCTCTTCATATTTGGTCATGTTTGCCGCTTCCTGGTCCAGTCCTCCCACTTTCCTTCCACCTATTCAGTTCCTGCCTTTCATAGATTCAGTCCTTTATGCAAAGTTTCCTTCAAAGGAAGCTCTGCATAGAAGCCGATGACAAGCTCTCCCCAGGAACAGGAGGAAGGCCTGGGGTGGAGGGAGTCAGTCTTGAGATCACCTAGGGCCGGGCAGCACTCAAGACAAGATTAAGGGTAATAGGTTCCCAAGTTCCAAGGAGGGAAACCACATTCTTAGTCTGTTTTGGTTTTACTTGGAGGTGAGTACTTTCCACGGACAAAGTTGAGAAACTAGAAATTGTTACATGATTCATCCTTTTCTACCTCAACTTTGGTTTGATTCAACAAGCCAGCAAATACTTGTTAAACACCTGCCAGGGGTATCTGGTAGTTTAAGAGGTATTAAACTTGCAGAGCTAAATTCAGATCTCTGGCTTCAGGGAGTCTGCCTCTAGAGGTTATGAACAACAAATGAACAATTGCAGTAATTTCAAAAGAAATGCATGCGTGTGACAACAGAAGCATGTAGAAGGTAGGGAAAATTTAGAGGATCCAAATAGGCTTCCCGGAGAGCCTGTCCATGTCCTCCTCCACCTGCTAACTCATGATCAGAGTTTGCACACTTGGCTGGGACTTTAGAGAACAGTGTGTGAACAACAGGAAGATGGGTCTGGTGGCTCAGGTTGGGCGAGAACAAGCTCAGGCACACGATGCACAAGAGAGTCTTTTCCTTGTCCAAACTTCCAAATTCTCTGGTGGAAGCCTAGGAATGAGGGAGAAAAGGAGGCAGGGAGCTCCACCCACTGTAGCCAGGAAGGAAAGAGTAGGCCTGAGTCTCTACAAGTGTAGAAATTCAGCCAACTGTAAGCTGGAACATCAAGAAGATAATGTTTATTCAAAAAGGATAATTAAAGAGGCAACTGTGGGAGGCAGAGGAGAAAAACTGGGGCTGCCTGATAAGTGGGTGAAGAAAACCCAGCACCTTAAGAACTTGATTGTATTTTGCAGCCTGAATTTCCTATTTGCTGCTCCCTCTGCCTGCTGCCCCCTCCTCCATAAGAGCTGGGCTCTGTGGCCCCAGAGTTATGCTCTTTTTGTGGGGAATGAACATTTAGAAATGAATTCATCTGGGCAAGCAATCATTGATAAGTGATTTTCCCTCAGGGTGAGTGAGACTGGCATTTGAATTTAACCTGTTTGGTTGGATTCTAGAGGAATGTGCCTGTTCTGCCTACAGAAAGCCCCTACTCCAGCTCTGACCCCCTCCAGTTCTTTATTTAGAAACAAGGCCAGCAGGTCCTTGCTCTTTTTAATTGCTGAATGGACAATATGCTGGCTTATTCTGGGATAGAGGGGGACCTTATGAGGACTGAAGATTCAAGAGAACAGTTTTTAGAGCAAGGCAGTCCTTGTTTCCAAACCTAAGTTTTGCCACTGACTTACCAGAGATCCTCATATAAGCTCATTAACTTACCTAAGCTTGTTCTCTAATTTGTAAAATGAAGAAAGCAGTACCTATATCATATGATGATTTTGAAGATTAAATAGGATTGTGTATGTAAAGCAGTACTTGAGAAATAGTAAGTGCCCCCCAAATAATGATGATGATGAATTTTATATACAGGCATACAGAGAATATTAGGATTTTCTGAATTATTTCCAGCTCTTAATATTTCACTCTTCTTCCAGATTCTATTATCTACTGGCTGACTGACAGGGTCTTCCGAGCATTTATCAATGTGATTAGGAACAGTAATTCTGGAAAGTACTCTCAAATTATTTATCTAATTAAACAAGCAAACCTTTTTAACCCAGACACCCTAAATCTCTGTAGCTTGTCTCTGCTGATTTGGTCAGAACAGCTCAGATGGTAGGGAAGGGCTTTCCGGGTGGAAAAAAAATAAATTAGCTGTCTGGAAAACAAGGACCTCTGAGTTAAAAAAAAAGCCTCCCTAAAACAGACTGTTTACTTTTGCCATGGTGTCTCACATTAGTTGGGACTGGGAAAATCCAGGTTACCACCCAGCAGGAGTTCCCTCTAAAGATAGAGACTGGCAAATATCATATTTGATGCATGAGAGCCAAATCAGAAGGTTACTCTTCAAGTAACTAAATCATTAAACAGTCTCTCACAATGATTGTTTACTAGTAGACAGATTTTCTCCAGGGTTGGAACCAGATCAAATTCATTCTTCAATCTCTGGTGCTAGACATTGGCTGTCACACACCAGGTATCCAATACATGTTTTTGAATTGAACTGAAAAAGCCTGGAACATTCCCTTTATTAAGACTACCTTTTCTGTAATGTTTCCAGAGCTTCCGACACATCTGAGAATCAGTAACTCCATTGTTAGAGGAATATTAATGTGGTTCAGGGGCTTGGAAACCTCACTGTCTATTATAAGATTACTGTAACTTTTTTTTTTTTTACGTATTTATTTACTTAATTAACTGAAAGCTTTTTGAAAAACAAGTTGCTGTACACAAAAGGTATTATTACTATTATGTACATGACCAATATGGAATGTCAACTCAGGGTAATAAATCCTCCCTGGTGAGGTGATATGAGTGGGTAGGAAGGTGACATAAGCCTTAAATGACAAGCCTGGCACTCGATTAGGAGCCCATGGAAAGTAGTCCCAGGTAAGGGGGAAGCTGTTTCACAGATTGGGGTGGACCACACGGCAGACTGTAATTTCCTAGTTTGTCTTTGTTTGACTGTGCTTGCTTCTTCCTCATTCTTTTTTTTTTTTTAAGATTTTATTTATTTATTTGAGAGAGAATGAGATAGAGAGAGAGCATGAGAGGGGTGAGGGTCAGAGGGAGAAGCAGACTCGCTGCTGAGCAGGGAGCCTGATGCGGGACTCGATCCAGGGACTCCAGGATCATGACCTGAGCCGAAGGCAGTCGCTTAACCAACTGAGCCACCCAGGCGCCCCTACTTCTTCCTCATTCTTGGTATTTAGATCCTGATATATAACTGAGTACATCCAAGGACTGCAAACTCAAATGCCTCTAATGGGGTCAGGTAGGTAAATTAAAGGAGGCAGTGAATTATATATTTTAGTCCCATGTTGCTATATGGGAGTGTGGGTCATCAGTGTACTATATCTTCTAACTTTTCAAGGGAAGTTACAAATGCTATTTTTATGGAAAGTCTCCTATTTTACAAATATCAGCAACTAGTTCAAAAAGTTTTAAATACTTTTGGACTCAATACAACACATCTATGCGCTAGGTATGATAACCTTGGGGCAGCCAGGTTTTGGTCTTTAATATGTGGCCATCTTGGATTTCCTAGCGACATTCTGAAATTAGCCTGGAGTTCTTATTCCTTCCTACTTCCATAGCAGGCTGATGTGTCTTCCCAATTGTTCTGAATTCTTTATCTTTGACACTTAACATATCCAATTGTGCAGTAATGCATCTTGGAAAAAACTGTCTGGGAAAATGAGCTTAAAAACTCTGCCAACTCCTGTGGAGGTTGATCTGGTGATAGATGATACAAACTTGTTAGTGCTATGTATCGTATCAGGCTTGTTTATGTAGATAAGTCTCTTCTTAACTAGGCATATATAAAATCTTTATTATGTCTTTTCTCCAGTCCGTTAGTTGTCACTTTCTTTTCTTTCTTTTTTTTTTAATTTTTATTTTATTTTTATAGTCATATCCCATCCCTTCATTGTGAGTACAGTAACTTTTGTATGGGTAGAGAAATCCCTGGTAGAGTGATCCAAATCTCCATTTCCCCCCTTCTTGTGTTCTACAGAACCATTTATTCTCCAAGTACCTAAAAATACTAATATATTTATTTGTTTACATATCTGTTCCTTACAGGTAGGGGGTCCATAAAACCCAACTGGCCCAGAATTTACCAGGCTTATGTCTGTTACCCAAGGGTAATTATGAGTAGCATTGCCTTTCACTCTATAAAGTGTCCTGCTTTGAATGCTAAATCATATGGGCACTCTACATATGAGAGAGTTCATCACACATCCTTTAGCTGCCCGGCCCTGCCTCTTCTGGAAGTCTGGGCACTAGGCCTGCCCAGGGCTTTCCTCCATGGAGGCAGCTCCCTCAGTCACTGCATTCAGAAGCTTTGGGCCCGCTCCTGAAAGAACAATCACCTCTCTCTGGAGAGAGAGTCTTGGTAGAACAACAGCAACAAAAATCAATTCGCTAAATTCAATTCTCGCCTTTCATCTCAGGCCCCTTGCAAACACTAAGAAACAAAGGATCCCTAATAATTACAACTCCAAATTTACTGAAATCTAGAAGACATGTCTATTTGAGAATTCTAATCTAGTAATTAAACTTAAGCTTCTCAGGTTATACTGCACCTTAATAAGGCAGCTTATTTTGTCAAAATCAGTTAAGGCCCTCTAATGTGATTTGGAAGAAATGGATAGACAAAAATTAAAATGTGGCTGGTCAAGGTAATCCAAAAGCTCAACCCATTCAGTAAATAACAATGACACTTTAACAGGTTCTTTTTACTAATAGGATGTAATTGTGCTTGGCTTTAATTTCTTGTAATGATGGAACAAATGTGATTACTTCATACTTTTAGGGACATTTGGCTACATCATGTTTTGGTGCTTCCATAAACCCCAGTGGAAATTAAATCAGCTCTGTGATTGCTCATTTCCCCTATTTAGTGACATGTCTGCCTCGTATCAGCAAAATGGTAACCACTGTCTACCTTAATCCAAGATACTGCAGGAGATTTAAAAGAAATTACCTCCTGCGCCCTTCTCCTTTCAGATCGCCCAATTTGTAGCTATCAAATTTTGGCATGCTTGCTGGGATGCAATCTTGTTTGAACAAGCAAAGTAATTCTCACGTAAGACTTTAGGATTCTCTGTACTGTAAGTTCTAAATGCACCTATAATTCAAATTTAGATGAGGGTTATGAGTTGGTAAGAACATGAAAAGCACCAAAAGTTTTAAGAACTTAAACTTTTATTTTGTGCTACCAGCTTCTCCTTTCCCCAACACACAAGTTTTGAGGTAGGGAGTTTACTGCCACATACTATGAAAAATAGTCAGTCATTAGTCTAGCACATTTAATCTTTAGGCCCTTATGCAGAGCAGGTAAAATATTCTGGCAGAACTTAACACAAGTTTCCTGACATTGTAGGTACTAAGCTCATACGGTGAAAGATCATACTACACAAACATTGCAAATATGGTACTGCAGACTGACATTGTTGAAAACACACATGGAACATTAGTAGGCAACACTGTGGCAGAGACTAACACTGAGGCTTTTCTTCCTCAGTTATATTAGAATCCTTAATTTACCTAAGCATATGACTGCTTAAAATAGAGAACATTCCCAGACTCCTATGTAGCAAGGTATTGCCAAATAAGTAAGTTCTGATAAATGGGTTGAAAGTAGAAGTGTTATGTGGAGGTTTCAGGAACTGTTATCAAAAGACATCTGTCCTGTATCTTTTATCTGTCCTTTTTCATTCTTTTCTCTTTCCTCCTGGCTAGAATAAGAAGTTGATGGCTGACACTAGAGCAGCCAAATTGGACCATGAGTTGAATTTAGTTAGAATAAAGACCATATCTAAAGCATCAAAAGGAAAGGAGCATGTGTCCTTGAAGTCTTTGTGGAACAGTGTTGCCCATTAGTTCTAGATTGCCTACTTTCAGATTTTAACAGGATAGAGAAATGAACATCTATCTTCTTTAAGTCACTTCTATTTTAAATCTGTATTTGCGTAAAATGCTTTCCCAACTAATACAAACACCAGTAACCAAACTCTTATTCACCTATGATTTAAGACTGTATTTTAGTCTTGTTAACAAAGTGTGTTCACCTAGGCCAGGCTAAAATTTAGATATTGGACGACTGGTTGCCAGCTTACTATAATTCAAAGATACTGTGTAGTAACACATTGCTAGTTAAGAGCTTGTTCCAGGACTATCTCAAAATTATTTCTAGAAAATTTGCCAAACAAAATCCTATAAGAACCACGCTGAAGTTTCCCCTGGGGTTCAGATATTTGTCTTTCCAGATTTGAAAGTCACTCAAGCCTGGAAGCCATTGCAATGGACCAAAAAGTGGTTTCCCTGCCATGAAGAAGAACACTGTCATTTCGGGGAGGGAGGGTCTCCTTTGGTCCCCTCTCCCACTCATTTATGCACTCGAATACATGAATGTTTACATATTTTTTTTCTGACTCAATAGTCTCTGAGCACATTGCTCTTGTTAAATCATTAAAAGCTGGAGGGTCTTTTCAAAATTCTTTCTGCGATTTATCATTTAAAGCCAATGTTCTCTCCTCCTGCAAATCCAACAGCTTTAAAACTAAATTCTTGCAAATCCAAGTCATGTCTGAAAGGTTTATAGAATGACATACTGTGGTCATATGGTCAGTCCACAAATATCTCTGATTGTACAATATTTTAAGGCAAAACATTTTATGTGTAACCTCCATGAGGTTATAGAGCATGGCCTATTTATTTATTACCAAATCCCCAGCTTCTGGAACAGTGCGCCCCGCAACATAAATCTGTTGAATGAATAAATGAAGAATCTGCCTGGTGTAGTAAAATTGTGATTTGCACACATTTGAGGCTCATCTCTTTGTGTACACTGGGTGTACACATAGCCTCCTGGATGATTCTGCAGTACTGTGCATCTATATTGTCCACCAGCGGACCTGTTTACCATAGGGACCTGTTACCAAGGGACCTGTTTTTCATAAATTGCTCCAGCATCACACTCTCCTCCTACAGAGACTATTGCTGCCCATTCTAAATCCCTAAAGCACTGTCATTTTCACTTAGATCCCGCAATACAGAAACATTGTTGGACATACTTGGGTGGAGAGGAATACGCATGCTTAAGCTTCCTTTGAAAAGAAATCGCAACTGTCAGAAATGTTAGTTATCAAAATTAGCTCCATAGATTATGGACATAAATCTCAGTTCTATTTGTTCATAGTAGTGTAAACTTGCATTTTTTTTTTTTAAAGATTTTATTTATTTATTTGACAGAGAGAGACAGCGAGAGAGGGAACACAAGCAGGGGGAGTGGGAGAGGGAGAAGCAGGCTTCCCACCGAGCAGGGAGCCCGATGCGGGACTCGATCCCGGGACTCCAGGATCATGACCCGAGCC
>NC_138375.1:101232898-101249363 GCF_054177405.1 Leptonychotes weddellii | reverse complement strand
ACATTGATTGATTTGCGGATGTTGAACCAACCTTGCAGCCCAGGGATAAATCCCACTTCTGGGCCACTTTCTTACACCATCCACAATAATAAGCTCAAAATGGATTAAAGACTTAAATGTAAAACCTGAAACTCCTAGAAGAAAACACAGTCAGTAAGTTCTTTGATATCAATCTTAGCGACATTTTTCGGTTTTGTTTTTGGATCTGTCTCCTCATGCAAGGACAACAAAAGCAAAAATAAACAAATGAGACTATATTAAACTAAAAAGTTTTTACATAGTGAAAAGAAAATGAAAAAGCCAACCTACTGAATGAGAGAAGATATCTGCAAATGATATATATATGATAAGGGGTTAACATATAAAATATACAAAAGAATAAAAAAAATTAAAAAAAATAAAAATAAAAAATTTTTTAAAAATTTAAAAAAATAAAAAATATATATATACAAAAGAACTCATAAAACTCAATATAAAAAAAAACAGTCTGATTAAAAAATAGGGAGGACCTAAATAGACATTTTTCCAAGGAAGACGTACAGATGGCCAACAGACACATGGAAAGATGCTTCATATCGCTCATCCTCAGGGAAATACAGATCAAAAAAACCACAATGAGATAACACTTCACAACACTCAGAATGGCTAGAATGAAAAAGACAAGAAATAAGGAGTGTGGGCGAGAATGTAGAGAAAAGGGAAGCCTCATGCACTATTGGTAGAAATATAAATTGATGCAGCTACTGTGGAAAACAGAATGAATGTTCCTCAAAAAATTAAAAACAGAACTATGATACGATCCAGCAATTCTACTTCCACTTATTTATCTGAAGAAAACAAACACACTAATTTGAAAAGACATATGCACCCTATGTTCATTGCAGTGTAACTGATTGATTGATTGATTTGATTTGATTTAGTTGAGAGAGAGAGTGCATGAACGTCAGGGAGGGGCAGAGGGAGAGGGAGAAGCAGACTCCCCTCAGAGCAGGGAACCGGATGCGGGGCTCGATCCCCAAACCCTGGGATCATGACCTGAGTCAAAGGCAGATGCTTAACAGACTGAGCCACCCAGGCACCCTGCAGTGTTATTTAGAATAGCCAAGACATGGAAACAATCTAAATGTTCATTGATAGATATATGAATAAAGAAGATGTGTGTGAGAGAGATATATATAGCAGAACATCACTTGGCCATAAAAAAGAATAAAATCTTGCCATCTGCAATAACATGGTTAGACCTGGAGGGCGTTATGCTAAGTGAAATAAGTCAGACAGAGAAAGATAAATACCATATGATTACACTTATTTGTGGAATCTAAAAAACCAAAACAAACAAACAAAGCAAAACAGAAACAGACTCACAGATACAGAGAACAAACTGGTAGTTGCCAAAGGAGGGGAGGATAGGTAAAACAGGTAAAGGGATTAAGAGGTACAATCTTCCAGTTATAAAATAAATAAGACAAGAGGATTTAAGGTACAGCACAGGGAATATAGTCAATAATATAGTCAATAATACTGTAACAATTCTGTGTGGTGACAGAGCTAGGGAGACTTCTTGTGGTGACCATTTTGTAATGTATATAAATATCAAATTACTATGTTGAACATCTGGCACTAATAATATTGTATGTCAATTATCCTTCAACAAAAAAGTAGAGAAAAATTTTAAAAGTCCTTCTATGGTTTCAGAAGGTATAGAGGTGTTAAATGTGCTAATTGCTCTGTCTCAGCCAGAGGTTCAAATGTTTTTTAATATTCTAACTTGTCATTTATCTATCTTCTTTTGTGAATTGTCTGAACATATCTCTGATGATTTAACATTGAAGCTTTAATGTTTTCCTTGCTTATTTGCATGAGCTCTTTCTTTGTTAGTGTATTAACCACTGACCTGAAATATGTTTAGGGTGACTGATCTCAAAGCCCACTGAGTAGTTCTAGTGGTTTAGAATGTATAGAGGTTATGAATTACTTAGATGGAAAAGATGTAATAAAACTTACTCTGAATATTTCACCAAATTACATGTATTTAAAAATCACATAAACAACAATCTTCAATCACTAGACTTTAAACTTGTAAAAGACAGATATTGATCTTTAACTATATTAATTCAATAAACTTCCATTGAACAGTTGATATGGGTGAAGCACCATCTCCCTGAGAGTACAAATACTAAGGGCCTGAGTCCTTTTCTTTACAGGATTTTCAGGAGAAAACAGATCAATAAATAATTATAAAACAATGAGGGTGATCTATATCAGAAGCACAAATCTGAGGACAACTCATTTGACCTGTTAGAGAGAACGGGGTAAGTTTTGGAGCTAAACAGTTGATATTTGAGTGGGACCTTGAAAGGTGAGTGCAGGTTTTGCTAGGTTGCAAAGGTGACAAAGGGCATCCCAGGATGAAAAAAGAGAATGTGCAAAATGTTGCAGATAAAAAAAAAAAATGTGTATTTAGGGAATGGTGAAAAGTCTTAAAGGGTTACTGAAGGTATAGAAAATAAGTTGAAACTGGACAGAATTTTAAAAAGAGAGTCTACCCTAACCTCCTTAATTTTATAGATTGGAAATGAGTGCTAGAGAAGTTACAAGTTGTCAAAGATTGCACACTTAATGATGGAACTGGTATTGAGATACTGAGACATAATATTCTGACTTCTTTTAGAGCATTTCTTATTATATCACATAGTTACTTGCTTCTCACTATAGATGCATTTTCCTAAAAGCAAGTATAAAAAGAACTGATCAGAAGATTTGGGAGACAAATTAGAATTCAATTCTAATCTATTGCTAGTGGCTCCTATGATGTCCTTTTCAAGAAGGATTCTAAGATCTAAAGAAAAAAGCACAATTTCTTAATTAGGTCTATCCACCACAAGCATAGGATGGGAAAAGTGCCATGTAATTATTTTCCATGGACAGGAGCCACCTAATGGGGAATGAGGAGTGGAGAATAAGAAAAAGAATACACCATATGTAATTTATGACTAATCTCATTTTGGCTTAGTTTACATTATAAATTTAGTCTTTTGAAAAAGTCATTAAATTTTGGGTTAGATCATCTGAAACCTCTCCCTTTTCAAATCTGATTTCTTTTCTTGTTCTAGTTTGCTCTTTTGGATAGTGAATATGCTTACTATTCAGTATTTAAGATTACACAAAAGTATTATTTAGTCACCGTAATTCCTTTGGAATAGAAAGCTTGTTGTTTTTGTAATCTTTCAAATTATTGGTATGTATATTTGAAGCGAAAAACATATAGTTTCTCACTCAAGTAAATAGGTATTTATTAAGATACTGCATTTCTTTGAAATGAAAAAAACTGACTGTGTTCAAACATGTGCTTATTTGGAATCAGGTACATAAGAAGAAAAAGACTTTCTATAATACAGAATTATTTCAAAATCTATTATTACTACTTACAAATGTAGAGCATACAAAAGATTCTCATCATTTTTCTAAGATTAACATTAGGTAAGCATAAGTTACCTTTCAGCATGCTATGTTAATTTTTTTCCAAATTTTTCCAAAACCTATTTATTTTATCTGTATTTTCAGTTATAAATATCTACTGATGTTTTTTAAAGACCCACACTATTTTTTCCTATTTGGTTTCACCTAAAATGACATTCTCTTATATGAGGTAATTTCTTTATTCATTTTTCTACTTTCTGATGCTTGCCAGTCCTCAATGCCATGGCAGATCCTTCTAGAAAGAACTTTTTAAGAATTGTGCTTTATTTTGGAGCTCTTCGGTAACCTGTTGAGAATTCTTGGAATAAACCAGAAGGAAGGCTAAAGAGACAAAAGAACACTACAGCTTCCTTAAAGTTAATGAAACAGATTCCTCTGGCTCACTTTAACAATCAGTGCAAACTAAAATGGCCATTTTCACATTAGTAACATATTTTATAGAGTGGATACTTTATGCTGATGTTTATAAATGAGAAAACAACACATTACTCCAGCTATAAATGGAGCCTTTGGCAAATAAAAGAAAAACTCATTCCCATTAGTAAAACATTGGAGTTTAAATCTAGAGAACAAGTATTTTTAAAATCTAATAGAAAAAGTCCCTGATTTGTACTCTATGTAAGCAATTAGACTTGAGAATATTGCTATCCAATCACAGAAAATACCAACTAGACTGTCTTCACTGACAATAAGAGAAACAGAAAAAAAGTAAGCTAACATTACAACAGTGAAAATATGGAACCTTAGGAGTATCTGGTGACCATAAATATACACATTTATGAGCCTAACAATTGATATACAGTTCATGCAATTAGCAAGTTTGATAAATACGATCATTACTCTTAAGTTGAAACAAATACTGTTTGCTAAGAGAAAGGATTATTATTGAGCAGATGGTATTACTCTTCCTTGCCAATTTATATTCATAAAACTCAATAAATGCTTAGCCTTAGAAATGTCAAATAACTCAGATTTCAGCATAATACACACCAAATAACCTGCTCTGCTTATCTCCACCCTGTCACTCTCCTCTTCAAGAGCTCAAACAAGATAGTCTGATTGACACAAATAAAAGGAAAAACCTTATTTTCTTTACTGCTACATGGTCTTATCTATAATGTACCATTTCAATGTCTTATAAAAGATACCATAATTCAAAGCAGTAATATACCCCAAAGTACTGAAGTACAAATCTACAACATATATACATATATGTATACATATATACATAAATATCTACAACATATATGCATATATATGTATATATGGTATGTTGAACACTTTTTATTCTTGTGGGAATTGCCACCAATAAGAAAATGTTTGACTGCCAACTAAGTAAGAGTTGATTTCCAGTCTGGTGTTAACAGGAAGAATTTTAAATATATAAAAAAATTGGGTTTGAATCCTAACTACCATTTATAAGCTGTGCTGACACTGGTCAAGGGACTTAACCTCTCTGGTCTCACAGCTTTCTTATTCATAAAGTTGTGAATGTAGGGCTCTTCTGAATGTTAAAAAGGCATTTATGTCTAAAGGTCTTAGCATAATGTGTGCATAGGATAAATATTTAACAAAATGGTTACTAATATTGGTTTAGTTATTAGAGAACTAAAGTTTTACAAAAACTAAAGAGTTGTCTCTAAGGTGCATTCAATGCAAGCATGATTTTTTAAAATTCTTTTTTATCACTTTGATTTTCTAGGGAGAAAACCTCCCCCCCCCATTTTTTTCAAGTTTACTGTGGTAATATAGATCTGTAGGCAGTTGAAGCAGTTACATCGTATCATACACGCATAAGACTGACAGCTGATCTTCAAGATTTGGCAAGAGTCCTCAACATTTTTTCTCAAACACACCTGAAGGCTATCATGCAGAAGTGATCAGTCAGCTGCTATGGGAGGCTGCTGCAGGTATAGGACAGGACAGGACTCTTAGGACTAGAACTAGCCAAGACTCTGTCCTCCCCACCCACCAGACACCTGCCCCGTCCCTTCCTCACCCCAAGACAGCAACCTTCTGGCTGTAGATCAGAGGAGTAGCTCTTTCTTGAACAAGAACAACAAAGGCAAAAAACATCTCAGCAGCGTGGGTTTTTACCTGAACTTCTGAGGAGCCCCTGAATTCTCCTAAATCTCCATTCTTCAGTGGAATTGTTATTACTTGGGTGAGCATCTGAATCTTTTGTGGAGTCTGATGAGACACAGAGGATGAATATTCTGTCTTCCAGAAACATCTGATTCTATCTCCTTTAGCCTCCTCTTATGTCCATCTCCCCACTTATTGCCTTTCTTTCTATCTTTATAATTAGTTCACTGATTGAAAAATCAATAGAGCACATAAACAAGCATGTACAACAATGTTCATTGCAGAGTTGTTTGTAATTTTAAAAACTGTCCATCTATAGGAAACAATTAAATGAGAAATTTGACATATATCCTATGCTGCAATTTAAAAACAATGGTATAAAAATAAAATAAAATAAAATACAAACACTGGTATAGACATATATGTACTGAAATGAAATAACATCCCAAATGTATTTTATTATTATTATTTTCTAAAGACTTTTAATTTTTTAAGTAACCTCTACACCCAGTGCGGGACTTGAACCTAAAAACCCGAGATCAAGAGTCGCATGCTCTATCGACTGAGTCAGCCAGACACCCCCCAAAATATATTAAATACAAAAGGCAGTCACATAATAACATGTGTAGTATGCACATCCAATAAAAAATAATTCCCACAATTCCAATATATGAATATTCAGTTAAAAATTCTGGAAGGATATATATTGAATTGTTTCCATTGCTAAGTGGATGAGCAAACCTAAAGGAGAGCAATGCTAAAAAGGAGCACGAAGAGGGACTTTCTCATATTATGTAATTTTTTTCATAGTCTGTAATATTTTGAGAGTATTTTGTGACATGAAAATACTTATCTATTACTTATGTAATAAAACTATATACATTTAAAAAAAATCTCATGGTAGGAATCTTAGGAAATACAGGGAAAGTAGAAGAAATAATGAAGAAAAAGCACATGTAATTCTACAACTCCATGTTCATCACTATAAAAATTTTTATATTTTTTCCCAATACATTTCTATATATGTATGTACACACTAAATTTTTAAAGCATCATTGGGTCTCATTTCATTGGCCTGATACCCTAACAATTTTGAAATATAAAAAAAATTAATTCTTGGGCGCCTGGGTGGCTCAGTTGGTTAAGCGACTGCCTTCGGCTCAGGTCATGATCCTGGAGTCCCTGGATCGAGTCCCGCATCGGGCTCCCTGCTTGGCAGGGGGTCTGCTTCTCCCTCTGACCCTCCTCCCTCTCACGCTCTCTGTCTCTCATTCTCTCTGTCTCAAATAAATAAATAAAAAAAAAAATTAATTCTTACTAAGAAATAGTATTAGGAATAACAGGGTAAATAGGCTGTGGTTTTCTAGTTGTACGGCTTAAAGACCAGCTGAAAACATGAAGCACAGAACAAGGATGCTACAATCACACAATCACACACACACACACACACACACACATTTTCCATGTTCCCAATCCCAGTCGCGTCAGGGAAGCTGAAGATTGCCTGGGGGCCTGCACTATCTTAAACTACTGACCTAATTCTTAGTATTTCACTCTGGTCCATTTCCTGCATGACCTCAGAATGTGTCATTGTGAATTCTATAATACACAGCAGTTGCACATTGTAGAATGTGGATTCTGATAGGTGGCTCAAATAAATGCTAGGGACATGCCACTGGAGCTCTGTGGGCCTCAGGTTCCTCATCTCTACACTGATCTCTCTAGCCCCTTCCAATATAAACAGTCTGTAATTTACTAAACACCACAAAGAATTGTGCTGAACGGACCACCACAATATGCTACTCTCAGAGTTCTCAAATTAATCCCACAGCCAAACTTCCTGCAAAATGACTTCACTGCTGTATTGTGTGGCATTTGTCTCCATTCTCCAGAATGCTCACCAGATGGTGAAGGAGCGTCTCTCTCCATGTAGCAACATTTTCATAGTGTTTCTTGCCACTCACTACTGAAAAGTTGTAAAACAACAACAACAACAACAACAAAAAACCTGTGGAAGTGAGTACTCAGCTGAAAAATGTGGCTTTCTCTTTAGGAAGTGTCTGCAGGGCAAAACACAGGCCCCAAACAGCTATCGTGTGATGATACAGATGATCCTTGGTTTTGATCTTCTTTGAAGTTTATTAAAAACAAACTTGAATCTGTACCAATCTTGACAGGCATGGGAGTCAGAAGCACAAATAGGAAATGTGAACATCTCCCAATATTCTATTTAATCTTATAATACAATCATGAAACTCATTATAATTCAAGATCTGTACTATTATTACTATGAAGGAATTAGTACATAAATATATAATCTTACCCCAAATATAATTAGATAAAATCTTAAAACTAAAACCATCGTGTGATACTATCAGCCATTGTGAAGGAGAATAACAAAAGTTTTCATCAACATCCCAAGAAGTTTATGTTAGATACTTTTTAAAAAAAGATTTTATTTATTTGAGAGAAAGAGAGAGCACACGCGGGGGTGCACGAAAGGGGGGTGGAGGGCAGAGAGAGAGGGAGAAGCAGGCCTATCCCAGGACCCTGAGACCCTGAGATCATGATTTGAGCTGAAGGCAGCCGCTTAACTGACTGAGCCACCCAGGAACCCCATATGTTAGATAGTTTTAATAAAATAGGGATAGTAGATTAACTTCAAGTAAACATTCATACTCAAATTGCGGATTATTTTGTTTGGAAATTTGTTGTTCATAGAACAATGAGGAAAAAGCATAATGTCTTACTTAATATCTCCAAGGAGGAGTCATGCTTTTAATGATGCCAAGCCATCCATGACAGGAACATTTTTTTATTTGAAAAAGCTTAAAAAATCATAAAAATGGATGGTGTGGGAGCCAAGTATTATTTAAGCAATATTTTACAGAAACCACAAAATTGTTGACAAGAGTGACTACAGTATCAATTACTGGTGTTCACTGTTTCAGAAGAGAAAGTTGAATGCCGTCCTATCTCTAAGGAGTAATAACTTCCTGCTACTCAAAAAGTGTATATAATAAGCAGCATTTTAATTGAAGTGTAATTGACATATAATATTCTCCTAGTTTCAGGTGTACATCACAATTATTCATATACATTATAAAATGATCCCTACAACAAGTTTATTTACCATCTGTCACCATACAAAGTTTTACAATATTATTGGCTATATTTCCTATGTGGTACCTTACATCCCCATAACATTTATTTTATAACTGGAAGTTTGTCCTTCACCTATTTTGCCTCACCCCCTACCACAAACAGGTTTGTTTTTAGCAGTTACGTATAAAATCCACTCAATATCAATATGGATGTTAAACTCCTTTGCTATCAAATATTCTGCATCTTATGGGCAAGAAGAAATCAGATAAGGAAAGTGGATTTGCTTTCTGACCCTTCTCTTAAGTTGTTCCTCCTGAATGTATTTCCTCTCCCTTTGTCCCCATGATTACACAAATACCACCGGATGGCTGAATTACTAAACAGTTGTCTATATATTTTTCTCAAAATCATATTTATTCTATAATGGTCCCCTACAGGACAAAATTGAATCCACAATATTTTTCCTAGCATTCAACAATGTCCATCAGGCAGCCCATCACAGTTATTAAAGAACTGATAGTAAAATAGGACTACTAGTACAGTAAGAATAGAAGAACGTTCCTTATCATGCTAGTAAATAGCTTTCATGCAACATCTACAATTAACATTGAAGCAAGTCAGAAACAAAACAAGTCTGCTCACTTGTGTCATGTATTTCATGCTGCTCAGGAAATTTTAGCCTAAGCAATCAAGTAAGAAAACCAAATATGAGGTTCAAGTGTTTGAAAGGAGGGGGCAAAATTATATTTTTGGATGACAATTCTATAACTACAGTTCAGGAGAATCAACTAAAATGTGTAAGAAAGGCAGGACAGTATGGTTTATAAGAAAGGTAGAATGCTATAAAATACATATACACAATAGGCTTTCCATATAACAGCAATAGTCACTTAGAAAATGGAGAAAGTATCCCATTTATAAGACACAAAACATAAAATACCTAGAAATAAACTTAGTAAAAAATGTAAAAGTCTTATATAAATAATACTGTAAAACTTCACTGAAGGACATTTTACAAAACTAAAAAATATGTAAAAACATCTAATATCCTGGGTGGGAAGACTCAGTATCATAAGGACAGATTAATTTATAACTTCAATGTACTTTGTTTGAACCTAAAAGGTTAAACGTTTCTTAAATATGCAATTTGATTTATGATATCTACTTTCTTCTTGAAGATATTCTTCTTGGAACCCTGTGACGACTCTTTTTAATTTAGGTGCCCTGCTTTCTATACTGTTGTCATCCTGGAATTTATTTTCATAAGACACCTGAGCTAGGTCCAGTGCTCTTTGTATCCTGGGTTATCTTCTGTATAGGATCCTTGTTGTTTTGTTTTGCTGAAATATATCTTCAAAAAATGTTTTTTAATTAGGAAGGATGTGTAGGAGGTAAACATAAACTTGAGCCCTTATGTATATTTAACCATGTCTTTAGTTTGTCCTAACACTCTATAGATTGGCTATCAATTCTGGGTTCTAATTAATCCTTCTCAAAACTTTGAAACATTGCCTCATCTGTCCCAGCTTCCAGCTTTGCTGATGAGAAGTCTGATAACTTTGAAAGATCCTTTTTTGTTCTCTAGAAGCTTTTAGGATCAATTTCTTATCCTTGGAATTTGGAAATTTCATCATGTGTCTTGGTATGCATTGTTTTTTTCCCTCTGTTGGGCAATGGATAACCCTTTTCAATCTGAAGACTTTAATCACTCTTCAGGTCAAGATTTTTCCCCCCAGTTATTTTCCCCCTGCCCCTTGTCACTCTGCTACACTCTTGATTATTTCTTTTTTCCATTATATTTTATATTCTTGTCTTTTTGCTCCACTTTCTGGAAGATTTGCTTGATTAATTCAGTATTCAAGCATGTTCAGTAGTTCATCCAATCTTCCTATTTTTTTTTAGCATCCTGCTCCTATTTCACAAAAACTTAATCATACTTAACAAACATAATCTCTTTAATCTCTCCAAAAATTTAATATTTTAAATTTTTTTTCTATACTTTTTCTTTTCTCTGTTTCTTCTGGAAACAGAAGACAAATTTTCTTCGGAAAAATGCATTTGTTTTGTTCATTCATTAGTTTCTTTTCATTCATGCTATTGGTTTTCTTCAAATGTTTGGTGACCCTTTCTTGACTGTGAATATTTATAGTTTAAGAACCAGGAGTTTCTTAGATGGTTGGCAGGGGTTTCATAAGTATTTGTATAGTACTTATAAATGGATTAATTAGCAATCTAATGCAATTTCAATCACAAACCTAATGGGATTTCTTGGGAGGACTTCACAAATAGATTATGAAATTAATTTTTTATAATTTAAAAATTAATATTTATGAATTAGCAAAATCAAATGAGGGTAACTGAGAAAATTCTGAAAAATAAGATTCGTTAAGAGGGTGCATGTTCTCTCACATACTAAACTGTATTTTTTAATCCATAATAATTATAACATGGCATTTTTGGTATAGGAATAGGCTCTAAAGGTTAAAAAACAGAGCCAAACATTATTAAATTTAGTAAAATATAGAAGTAAGGTCTCAAGCCAATGACAAAACTGGATTATTTAATAAATAGTGTCCTTTAAATTTAGGAATCCTAGGTAAAGAATATTAGTGTCCTAACTTACCATAAAATTTATTCCATAATTATTAATGATTTAAACATGTAATGCAAATCCACAAAGGACTAACATAAAATATAGGTATATATACATCGGTGTGGGAAAAGTCTTGCTGAGGACTTATAAATTATATTTATATTTTAAAAATACTTGCATACAGGCTATATAAACTGTTTAAAACCCCTGCTTGTTAAAGGAAAATACCCATAAATGTAAAATTCTAAATGAAGGTTGGGATGGTAGAGGGGCAAATAACAAAATATTCAGAAATAGCTAAACACCATGTTGTGTATGTAAAATCATCCTGAGATTTCCAAGAAGTCTATACAGCAGAGTAAAAAAATAAACAATTTAGTGGTAAATTACTATTATTGCCCCCATTTTACACATGAGAAAACTGAGACTTGGAAGGTGACAGAACTTGCTGAGGATCAAGTAACTAAGAGCGTGGAGCTGGGATTTCAATCTAAGGAGTCTGGTATCAGAGCCCGGCTCTCAGCCCAATGCTCTACTGTCTATTCTAGCCAACTCTCTGGTATGAATTTTACATACCTCTCTGTGAGACTTTGCTTATAATACTTCCCGACCCAGAACCCATACCTCTTCTTTCCTGCCCTACCAGTTGCCCTTGTATTTCCACACCCAGTTCCATTAAAAACTTCTCCATGAAGTTTTTCAACAATTCCAGCCCTTCCTGGAATTCCCTCCTCTCTTGGATTTGAGAACACTCTCCGGTTCCTCTGCCTACGTCTCAGTCACTCTTTTTCAATCTCTTTGTTGGATTCTTCTTTCTCTACATGTTTCTTTTCTCACCCTACTCAATGCCGCTGTGAGTACATTTCTCCCCAAAACAGCAGTATCTACCTAGTTATGTTCTGAAAATGCCAGCTTAGATTGCTCTTGTGCATTCCACAGATCTCCACCTGAATGTTCAGACACCTCAAACTCCATATTTGCAACACTAGTATTTATTTGTTTGCTATTTTTACTGTCTTACTGAGATGTCACCAACATTCACTCAGCTACTGAAGCCAGAAATCTGAGTATGATCCTTGACTCTTCCCTCTCGTATCTCCTGGATGTCACCACATTCTGTCCATTTTACTCTGTAAATAACTACTAAGTTTTTCCCCTCTCTTCTGCATTCCCTTAGTTCAAGCCCCCTTTATTTCTCATGTGATTATGGTAGTAGGCTCTGAGTTGGTTCCTGTTTTTCCTCTATTCATTCCAATTTAATCTCTGCATCAGCATTTCTCAAATTTGAGAGGTCACAGATTTCCTAAGACACTTCCACAACTCTCATAGGCATACAGTTTCCATATGACAAACTTTGCAGCAAAAAGTTATGTACTTTTCATCAGGTAACTATGTATGGTTAATGCAATAATTAATGCACATTAGTAAATACAAAGGAAAAATTCAGGCACATGATCCTGAAAATGGTGGCATTTGATTTTTTAAAGAAGTATATTAAAAATGAAACTTCTACTCTGAAAATTATAAAACATTAATGAAAGAAATTGAAGACAACACAAATGGAAAGATATTCCATGATCACAGATTGGAAGAACAAATATTGTTAAAATGTCCATACTATATAAAGCAATCTACATATTTAATGCAATCTCTATCAAAATACCAATAGGATTTTTCAGAGAACTAGAACAAATAATCCTAAAATTTGTATGGAACCACAAATGACTCTGAATATACAAAGCAACCTTAAAAAGAAGAAGAAAAACACAGGTATTTTTGAAATTTTTGAAATCCCAGATTTCAAAATACACTACAAAGCTAAGGCCACTACACTACAAAGCTGTAGTCATCAAAACACTATAGTAATGGCACAAATACAGACACATACATAGATCAATAGAACAGAACAGAGTCCAGAAATAAACCCACAATTATATGGTCAATTAACCTTTGACAAAGGAGGCAAGAATATGCAACGGGAAAAAGACAATCTGTTCAACAAATGGTGTTGGGAAAACTAGACAGCTACATGCAAAAGAATAAAACTGGACCACTTTATTATATGATACACAAAAATAAACTCAAAATGAATTAAAGACATAAATGTGAGACCTGAAACCAAAAAAATCTGAGAAGAGAGTACAGGCAACAATTTCTCTGACACAGGTCATAGCAACATTTTTCTAGATATGTCTCCCGAGGTAAGGGAAACAAAAGCAAAAATAAACTATTGGGACTACATCAAAATAAAAAGCTTCTGCACAATGAAGGAAAGAATCAACAAAACCAAAAGACAACCTACTGAACGCGGAAGATATTTATTTGCAAGTGACATATCTGATAAAGGGTTAGCATCCAAAATATATAAAGAAATTGCACATCTCAACACACAAAAAAGCAAATAATGCAATTAAAAGTGGGCAGAAGACATAAACAAACCTCTCTCCAGAGAAGACAGATGGCCAAAACACACATGAAAAGATGCTCAACATCACTCATCATTGGGAAATGCAAATCAAAACCACAATGAAATATCACCTCACACCTGTCAGAATGGTTAAAATCAACAACACAAGAAACAAGTGTTGGCAAGGGTGTGGAGACAAAGGAACCCTCTTACACTGTTGGTGGGAATGCAAACTGGTGCAGCCACTGTGGGAAGACAGGATGGAGGTCCCTCTAAAAGTTAAAAATAGAACTACCATATGACCCAGTAATTCTACTACTAGGTATTTACCCAGAGATTATGAACACACTAATTTGAAAAGATATATGCACCCCTATGTTTATCACAGCATTATTGACAACAGCCAAATTGTGAAAGTGTCTATCGATAGATGAATGGATAAAGAAGATGTGGCAGGGCGCCTGGGTGGCTCAGTTGGTTAAGCAACTACCTTCGGCTCAGGTCATGATCCTGGAGTCCCGGGATCAAGTCCCGCATCGGGCTCCCTGCTCAGCGAGGAGCCTGCTTCTCCCTCTGACCCTCCCCCCTCTCATGTACTCTCTCTCATTCTCGCTCTCTCAAATAAATAAATCTTTAAAAAAAAAAAGAAGATGTGGCATATATATACAATGAAATATTACCCAGCCATAAAAAAGGAAATCTTGCCATTTGTAACAACATGGATAGATCTAGAGAATATAATACTAAATGAAATAAGTCAGTCAGAAAAAGACAAATACCATATGATTTCACTCATACGTGGAATTTAAGAAACAAAACAAAGAAGGGACAAACCAAGAAACAGACTCCTAACTATAGAGTATCAACCGATGGTGACCAGAGGGCAGGTGGTTGCGGAGATGGGTGAAACAGGTGTTGGGGATTAAGAGTTCTCTCATCATGCTGAGCACTGACTAATGTACAGAACTGTTGAATCACTATATTGTCTTGTACGTTAATGATACTGGAATTAAAATAAAAATACATTGAAAATGAAAACACAAAATTAAAAAGATATTACAAAGACTCCTTTAAGCATACAACTCTAAATCGTGTCATAATGTTTTCATGATAAAATTTTAGTCTGATATTTCTCCTTTTGAATAAAGTCACCCCAATGCTTAAAGAAAAAAAATATACAAGCTCCTTGGCATGACTTTCAAGACTTAGGAAGTCATGATAGGTTGCTTCTCTTTAATCGTCTTTTCACCTTTCCCCATCATCCATTGCGCCACATACTGCAACCTGTTTGGGGCTCACTGGTGTCTTTTACATGCAGTATTTGCTTGGATTATTGACATCCAACCACAATACATCTGTCCTGGTCTAGCTCATTTCTCATCCTCAAAGCCTAGCTCAGCAATTTTCATCTCTGGGAGAAAATCTCTGATTTTCTTCTTTTCCCTTTTTCAGTCTTGGAATGGTATATGTGCACCTATGGCATGCCATGATGTAACTGACCATTTATCTTTCCGTTTAGTGCTCTTGGCTGCTGGGTCCTTGAAATCTGGGACTGTCTTAATCCACTTTCCAGTCTCCAAGCCTACCACAATTATGAGGCACTTGATACATCTTTGTTAAATAGATCAGTGACCTTTCATCTATATTTATCTTTCTTTTTTTAATCGCAATTCATTCATTCATTCATTCATTCATTCACTAGTCCATTATCTGCTAGTTTTGGAGAATATAAAGACGAATAAGACATAGCCCTGGCTCCTACAGAGCACTTTATTATTGTACTGTATCATCTCAAATTTTTTTTTCTCTAATCATTTAGTTGTATTAGTCTTTTCTTCAGAAGAATAGTAGGGACTCATCATAATAATTTCTCTGCTCCTCATAGTTCTTGGACTACTGTAGAAGTTCAATATGTGTTTCTGGAATAGCCTTATTTTGCTTTTAGGGGATGCCTATTAATGCATAGTTCTACCAGAGGACCCTATTCTGTGGAAACCCCAAGTGCTGCACTTCAAAGCAATTGAGGCAATTTATAGGTTTTTCTGATATAAATGTGCTAAGTTGGCTGGCAGGTGGAATTATGAGTTCAGGAAAGAAAGAGAATGTTGTATGGGATTCCCGGTCATCAGCCAATCTCTGAGGGTGATACTGATTTCATCAAGATAAATGGACTAATTTCTTTTGAATTTTAGTCAACATTATATATTAGTTTTACAATAGTTATTTCTATATTTACAGGTTAAGAAAACAAAGCAATTGACCTAGGCGGATAGGTACAAAAATTACTTTTAGTTCTGGTGGCTCTCTCTCTTATTTTTTCTGGGTAAACATGTTATTGCTCTTTAATACTAGATAACAAGGGAAGATAACAGAGCTAACATTTATTGAGCATTTATATTGGAAAAGCTCAGCTTTAAGCAGTTTTACATGTATTAATACATTGAAGCTTTACAACAACTCTTATTATATCTATTTCATTGCTAGGGAAACTGAAGCATAGACAGCCTCAGTAACTTGCCCAAGGTAACTTGGCTACTTAGTGTGGAGCTGGAATTCACACACGGGCAGTCTTCACTTTTTACAAGTGATTTATACTGCCTATAAAAGGAGCACTGGACTGGTTGTTACAAAACCAGGCTTCAAATCTTGAACTCACAATACAATAGCGGAGTGAATTTAAGGACGTCATTTCATTTTATCTTCTGAGTTTCATTGTCTTTGTACCCTTTACAGCCTGTGAGGAGGAGTAACTTTATATAGTCTTTTCTAAACTGAAAAGTGTTATAAATTCAAGA
>NC_138375.1:101215738-101232798 GCF_054177405.1 Leptonychotes weddellii | reverse complement strand
AAAAAAAAAAAAAAAAAAGAGCCTGAGAGTCTTCCAGAAAGTCTTTGTGAAGGCAGAGACAAGGTGAGACACAGGCACTGAATGTTCAGACTCCTACTAACCGTGTTAAGCTGCACATTTTATTGCTAAACCTAAGGGAGAGATTAGAGGGAAGGAGAGTGGAAAGTAACAAGGTATGAAGCCTGGCTCTTTAGAGAGTAGTATAAACTATTTTCTTGATTAGTTTCAGAACATTAACAATTACTTCTAAGATAAGCAGAGTTAAAGGGGTCTCAGGAAGGAGTAAAATTATTTTAAAAAATACAGTCAAATTGTTAAAAATTATCAGAACCATCTGTGAAAAGCACATGCAGTTTCATCATCTCTTTCAAAAAAATTATGCTCTAGCTGGTTAGTATTAGCAATCAGAGGATGAACACTCCTCATGTTTTATGCATAGAACAACTGACACCATGTCTAGTGCGCTTGGTATTAACCAAGGAGTTAGAAAGGCTGAGTTTTGTGCCCATTTGGTTCCAGGTCAATAAAGAAGTGGCCATCTTCCTCCGGGTAGATGTGTCTCCTCCAGTAATAAGGAGCGTGTTGATGCACTTGCCTTGTCTCCATCTCCAAGGGAAGTTCTGAAGATTGGTAAGACAGTGTCTATAAAATCTTTCAACTCTTTACAAGGTAAAACATACACAGACATACTGGCATGAGAAGCATGGTCATTAATTCTTTCATACATGAGAGCAACAAGAAGGAAAAAAAAAACCAAAGGCAGTCCCAAATTATAAAAACACCGGGTAGCGATGCAAAAAGTTTGAGGATAGAAAACAACAACATTGGGGTGCCTGGGTGGCTCAGTCATTAAGCGTCTGCCTTCAGCTCAGGTCATGATCCCAGGGTCCTAGCATTGGGCCCCGCATTGGGCTCCCTGCTCGGCGGGAAGCCTGCTTCTCCCTCTCCCACTCCCCCTGCTTATGTTCCCTCTCTCGCTCTGTCTCTCTCTGTCAAATAAATAAATAAAATCTTTAAAAAAAAAAAAAAAGAAAACAACAACATTGAATCCAAACTAATATTTGTACTCTATATTCTACAGATTCTCAGAAGGGTACTTCACTGACTGCTCCAGGGTATTATCACCCTTTCTCATTGACATGTTGTAGCAAATATTTTAACTTATGTGGCCTTTGGCTCCCTAAAAGGGACTCAAAAATTCCTTTGAGAAATACTTTTTATGAAGAAGTATAATCACAACAAAAAAGAAAATTCAAATATCTACTAAACTTATGAAGGAATGCTCACCCTCACTACTACTCAATGAAAATGCAATGATCCTATTATAGAATCTCCATATTTGGAAAAAGACTAGAAAGTTTGACAATATCATGTGTTTCTGACTGGGATGTGGAGTGACAGGAATCCTCAGACACTTTTCATACACTTCATCAAACACTTGCCTTTTATCTAGTAAAGTTAAAGATACACATTACCCAAGATTCCATTCTTTGGTATATTCCCCTACAGAAATGCATGCTATTTGCACCAACAAATGTTCATAATATCCTTACTCATAATATTCCCAATCTAGAAACTGCTCAACTTCATAAGAAGAGAAGATAGCACAAATAAGTTGTTGTTCCCTTATACAACAGAACACTATATAGTCATGAAAATGTATAATCCTCAGCTACATGCAACACTGATGTATTGTACAAGTATGATATTGTGTAAAAGAAGGAAATCATAAAAGTATCCATGAGATTGGTCCATTTACATAAAATAAAAAAACAAACTAAGCTGAACTCCATTGTTTTGAGATGCATACATAGGTGGTAAACCATATCACAAAGAAAAGCAGAAGAGAAAGAAAGGTTAGGATAGTGGTTATCCCTTTGGAGAGGAAGAAATGGAAAAAAATAGAGTGCTTCTGAAGGATGATTAAAATAGGTATTTATTTTAGAACTATGTTAAACGGAACACTCACATTTTACATACTTTTCTAAGTGTTTGTTGTATTTCACAATTTAAAAATTTATGAAGACACCATAAACTATAGTAATCAAGGCAGTGTGGTATTGGAGAAAGAAGAGACAAATCAGTCAATGGAATAGAATAGAGAGCCCCCAAATAGACCCATATAAATGTAGTCAACTGATCTCTCCCAAAGAAGCAAAGGCAATAAAATGGAAAAAAGATATTTCGACAAATGGTGCTAGAACAACTGGACATCCACATGCAAAAAAAAAAAGAAGGGGGAGATCTAGACACAGACACTACACTCTTCACAAAAGTTAACTCAAAATGGATCACAGACCTAAATGTAAAACACAAAATGACAAAACTCCTAGATTATAACATAGTGAAAATCTAGATGACTTTGAGTTTGCTCATGACTTTTTAGATACAACATCAGATGCATATAATCCATGAGACAAATAGTTGATAAGCTAGACTTCATTAAAACTGAAAATCTCTGTTCTGTGAAAGATAATGGCCACAAAAATGAGAAGACAATCCATAGACTGGGAGAAAATATTTGCAATGATATATCTGATCAAGGACAACCGGTTACTCAAAATATACGAAAAAAATCTTAAAACTCAACAATAAGAAAATAAGCAACTAGATTAAAAATGAGCCAATTCCTTAAGAGACACCTGGCCAAATAAGATACATAGACTGCAAATAAGCACATGAAAAGATTCTTCACATATGTCCTCAGAAAAATGCCAATTAAAACAAGGAGATCCCACTCCACACCTAATATAATGGCCAAAATCTGCAACACTGAGAGTAACTCTCATTCATTGATGGTGCAAATGGTTCAGGCACTTTGGAGGACAGCGTGGCAAGTTCCTACCAAACTAAACATACTCTTACCAAACGAGTCGGCAACTGGACTACTTGAAATTTACCCAAAAGAGGTGAAAATGTACATCCACATGAAAACCTGCAAGTGCATATTTAGAGCAGCCTTATTCATAATTGCCAAAACTTGGAAGCACTAAGCTGTCCTTCAGTAGGTGAATGGATAAATAAACTGTGGTACATCCAGACAATGGAATATTATTCATCACTAAAAAGAAATGAGCTATCGAGCATGAAAAGACATAGAGGAACATAAAATGCACATTACTAAATGAAAGAAGCCAATCTGAAAGGGCTACATACTGTATGATTCCAACTCTATGACATTCTGGAGGAGGCAAAACTTTGGAGATGGTAAAGAGATCACCGGTTGCCGAGGGGGTGAGGGATAATAAATAAATATGTGGAGCACAGAGGATTTTTAGGGCAATGAAAATACTGTCTCACTCTCAAGAGGGAGACCCAGTATAAACTACAGATTTGGGGTGATAATGATAGGTCGACGTAGGTTCATCAATTGTAAAAAAAATGGGGAATGTTGATACTTGGGGAGGCTGTGCATGTGTCCAGGTCGGGAGTATATGAGAAATCTCTACTTTCTGCTCAATTCTGCTGTCAAACTAAAACTGCTCTAAAAAATAAAGTCTACTAAAACAACAACAACAACAACAACAACCCAAACCCAAAAAAACAAAAGCCTGAGCACTCGTGGCTTCCTGGAAGTTTACAAAAATTTCACAAAGCCTAAAGAGATCAAAAAACGATTAATTATTTGGAAACTTTTACCCCTCAATCAACTATATCAGTGCTGATGAAGATCACCTGGTGGATAATTCAGAGGTTTAATGTGAAAAGTCTCCTTAAATAACATACACTTATTGGGGAAGAACCCAAAATTCAAACTGCAAACTGTTAGCAGGGGAAAGAACGGAAGACTTTTCTCTTCAAAACTGCCAAGTGAGTCTGGTTTAATTGAAATTGATGGCAAAGACAACAGAGCACACTTAATTGAATTTTAATCTGAATGATCTCTACGCCATGTTTGAAACATAAACATACATGTGAGAGTTCTTCAAGATGTTGGCCATGAATCTGTTTTTGTAATTCAAAAGCATACTTTGCTTATGAATCTCTTTTTAACAAGCTTTGGCTGGGCTTCTTTTCTTCCAGATGTTTGGTATTGTATCGACACAACTTCCATCTCTCTGCATATAATTTAAAACAAAGTTATAAAGAATATATTTATTTTACAAACTGGTAAGATTCAAATGAATTGTCGATGGGTTTATATAACGATGAGTACTTATATCTCATAAAGTCCTACAGATAGCATCTCTTCATCTGAAGACCTCTTACTACTTTCAAACCCAAAAGCATTTTATATTTCTAAGACATTATTAAAGTGACCAATTAACAATTTTGGTAAAAAAAGAAGCCTCCCAAATCAAACATGGAAAATGATATTTTGTTATATACACTTTCATTTAAAACCCCTGTTGAAATAATTTATAGAAGGCAAGAGAGTTTGGCGGTTCAGAGGATAATCTGAAGTCAGATCTGGATTTAAATCCCAGCTCTACCGTTTACTAACTTAGACAAGTCATATTGCCTCTCTCCTCAGAACCTACTTCCTGGTAGGTACTCCCCAGTCTTATAAGGATGAAAATAAATATCCCATGTAAAGCACTTTGTCAGTTCCAAGCACACAGTGAGCAACTCAATAAATGTTAGCTATCAGCAGCAGCAGCATCTTCTAGAATCTTCCCGATCTTGCATCCAAATTGTTTTATCCCACTTATTTTTTTCTACTATAAAGTGTTCGTCCAGGCCACCTTCCTCCTCAGTTATGGTTCCCCTGGATTTCTAGCAAAAGGTGGTGAAATTATATATGCTTTTCTTCTCTTTCTCTTTCTGACACTTCAGTAAAATGAAAGTAAAGGAATAAACACACAAATCCACAAAGGCATAGGTCATGGGGGAGAAGAGATCAGCAAAGGAGAGATTTCAACTGATTTTCCACTCTTCAGAGAGTGGATAGAGGAGTAGAAACTGCCTTAGCACAGTGCAGGAAAACAGAGCAAATTTGAAGAGAAGTGAACTAATGTGCTCTGCTAAACCCAGAAAGCCTTAGTGCTTAGAGGCAGCACACACTAAGGAAGGCAGGAGTTTAGTGAGAGGCTGAAAGTATATTAAAATTATATGGAGACTTTGGATCCCAACTACTTCTCTCTCCTCCTGGACACTGAATCTTTCCTTTCTGAAGAAAATAAGCTAGAGGGACTTCAAACTGAGAACATTAGGGACTGTGGCAGACAAGGTGAGGCTCAAAACTGAAAAATAGACACTACTTACTGAGGAGTTCCCAGTAAGATGCCCAGCCTCCTTATATGCCATGCTCCCCAAACACTGGCGTTCAGGTAAATACCCCTAGGCAGATGTTTTCCAGACAGGATTTAGAGAATCTCTTCATAATGACACTGGAGAACTTCCCAAAGAATAAGCCAGCTGAACAACCATATTACAGTGAAGCCCTACAGCTGATGAGCCCCATCCACATTCGCCCAACTTTGATGGTGTTGGTGTTGTCATGATTGTTGTTGTTTTATTATCTTTGTGCGTGTGTGTGTGTGTGTGACTTTTATTTATTTATTTTTGTAAAGATTTTATTTATTTAAGAGAGAGAAATAGCACGGGTGGGGTGGGGTGAGGGCAGAGGGAGAAGCAGACTCCCCACTGAGCACAGAGCCCTGATGCGGGGCTCAATCCCAGGACCCCTGAGATCATAACCCAAGCTGAAGTCAGGAGTCAGAGGTTTAACCTACCCAGCCACCCAAGTACCCCTTTGTGTGTCACTTTTATTTTTTATTTATTTATTTTTTTAAAGATTTTATTTATTTATTTAACAGAGAGAGAGATAGCGAGAGCAGGAACACAAGCAGAGGAGTGGGAGAGGGAGAAGCAGGCTTCCCGCGGAGCAGGGAGCCCGATGCGGGGCTCGATCCCAGGACCTGGGATCATGACCTGAGCCGAAGGCAGATGCTTAACGACTGAGCCACCCAGGCGCCCTGTGTGTCACTTTTAAATAAGAATGGACAGGGGCACCTGGGTGGCTCAATCCTTAAGCATCTGCCTTTGGCTCAGGTCATGCTTCTCCCTCTCCCACTCCCCTTGCTTGTGTTCCCTCTCATGCTGTCTCTTTCTCTGTCAAATAAATAAATAAAATCTTTAAAAACAAAAAAAAATAAGAATGGACAACCACGAGGAAATTCTCCAGAATGAAGAAAAGAGACTAAAATAAGCATACCACATCAACTGAATATAGATATCCACAAGAAACAGATAGTGAAAAACCTCTGAAGAGCTATCATTTGTGCCATTGGAAAGATAATGTATTCCTGATGTAAGAATAGATGCTATTAAAAAGGAATCATCAAAGAACAAGAGAGTATTGAAATCTCAAAAAAAAAAAAATAGGACCAAAATAAAATTTTAACCAAAAGGCTGGAAGATAAATTTGAAGAAATCTTCCAGAAGCCAGAACAAAACACCAAGGAGGTAAAAAATGGGAAGAAAAAAAATGAGGAAATTAAGGGATCTGATCTAGGAGATCTGACACTCAATGATGAGGAATCCCAGGAAGAGAGAATAGAGAAAATGGAGAAAGTAAAATTACTGATGAACTAATAAAAGCAGAAATTCCAGAATTAAAGGACCCATATGTCTAGAGTGAAAAGATCTAGTGTGTGTCCAGGACAATGGATGAAGACTCAGACCAGGATGACTGACCATGAAATACAGAAATATTGGTGATGAAGAGAAGCTCATAAAAATTTTTTGCCAAGAAAAATAGGTTTTGAAGAGATATCAGGATGTCATAGGATGGTAGAAAACGATGGAATGATCCCTGCAAAATATGAGAAAATACATTTGTAATGTAGAATTCAACTGTAGTTAATCCATGCTTGAGATGACTGAGGGTTTAAATGCAGAGCAGGGGGAATCTAAGTAACATACAGGGTTGGTTCCTGAAAAGGAGACCTCACAAGTTGGGTTTTATCTTCAACTTTGAAACTCAATGTTAGAGACACAAGAAAGAAAAAGGAGCACCCTCAGCACTACCCGGAGACTATGAACACCCTGAGAAAAACACTGCTTTTTTGCTAACACCTGTGACTATGAACACCCTGCGAAAAACATTGCTTTTTTGCTAACACCACCAAGACAGGGTATCAAGAGGTCGAGCAAATTTACAAAGCGTACCAGCCTTTGTGCTTCGGAAGAAGTGGACTTCCTTTTCATACAGCTGATACTTCTGAATAGATGGGTCAGTAGATAATATGCCGTAAGAAATAAAAGCCAAATACTAATTTGGAAGTCAGTTTTGCTTAGGCTTTGTATATTGCCACCAAATTTTGCGAGCTACTAAAAAAATAACTAAGAATGACTCTTTGCCTTTAATTAATGATTTAACCATCTTGCATGACAAAGCAGAACAATATTTTTTGTTTTTATGCTTATTAAATTACCATGGACAATTTTATTAACAATCCCATGAGGTGGTGTTTTTAGATGCTAATTTCTTACCTCAAAGGAATGGAGCAACAACAACAAAATAAACTAAGACAAAACCCAAAAATCCTTCTTGGTATTCTAGTATTCTTTTACAAAGGATCCAGCTTATCACAGTAATTGATTCCTTCTCCTACTTACACTGGCGATATTACTATATTAAATGGCTAAAGGATAAACGTAGGTAACAGTGGAGCTATAGTTCTTCCAGAAATAAGATAATTAAGTAGCAATGTGTGCCAAGAAACCTTTCTTTGAACATTTCTATTGCACCCTCTCGTTATTTCTGGCTACCTGATTAGTAGAAGACTTGGGTGACTGCTTTCTCCTGATACCACTTCCAGTCTGCTCTTGAGTTCTCCAGGCCTCACGCTGACTACCAGTAAAAAAAAAAAAATGAAGACAGAATTTTCCTCACTACTTAAACAATACGCTGAACTGTTTATAATATTCCCAGTTTTTCTCCTTCTCATTCCCCAAGACAATTTTATAATTGCCTAAGACTGATACTAGATTAATAAGTCTGAAATAATTATAAATAAACTCCTTAAAATAAGAAGAGTTTCCAGAAGCTGAAGATGAATGAGAATTCAAACAAAGCTGTTGAACAGGCTATTTCTGGGGTTCTCAACTCATTCCTGCTAAGGGTACATAGCTTCGTATTTCCCTCAAATGTCCTTTACTCGTGTCACAAATATTACTTAACTGTGTACCACGCACCCAGCACTGTGGTGGTTACTGTGGAGGAAACCAAGGGAAAAAAATCAAGCGTTCTCCTTCAAGATGGAGATGGGACTTATGGCAGTGGCACCTGAGGAGGAACTGATGAATGAGAAGGATGGAGAAAGTGAGGACGAGGAGCTAAGTTGTGAATAAACGTGGGCCCTAGTGACAGTTAATCCAATAATTAGTGAAATGTGATTTGTGTTTAGCCCTGCTTTCCTGGGTAGTCCTCTTGAGCTGTGAAGAGACAGAACTGGCATCGAGTTCAAATGGGCAATAAGACTTCAGAATCCACTCGTTAGCTCTGATCCATCTGTCATGAGCTGATATCCACGAGAAGTTGCCATCTCATCAAGAAATAGGACTGCATCTCTAGTGAACAGCTGGTTGTTATGGATGACCAGCATTCAGTTCTCCTTTCTTTTGAAAACAATATCCTGATTTCCTTTGAAGAAACTCCTTAATGTTAGGTGGGATCACTGTGATTGGTTCAGGGTAGGGTCTACCATCTTTAATTATAGGGGAGCTACTAGAGAGAGATGCTCTTTTTTTCTGTTGAACATAAAACCTGGGAAGATAGAGCTCTAGGATTCTGACATGGGCGCTGTGCCTATGTATATGGAAACTGAGAATAAAGCCCAAAATGGAGAGAGAAAATCCTCATAAAGAGTTCTAATGCAAATGGTACCCCATAGTCTGCTTAAAACCTGAGGGAACCCCGTTAAGTGGTGGTATGAAGCCATCCACCTGCTACCCGTGGGAGAAAAGCATCCAGGAGGACATTCTGCCGAGTGTGAAAATGAGTGTGTAACAACTGCTCAAGGGTGTGTGATACTCTTCACTATTATACTCCACAAGGTCAAATTTTGCTTGCTAAACTGACTGAGGAATATTCTCAAGGGAATGGAAGAAACAAAGTGGCCTGTCAATTTGGAGAAATATTTGCATAACTGTCAGATAAAACTTAAAAACAGATTTTAAAAAAAGGAATTTTCTCTTGCAGAAAATAACTATGGAACGGGCATAGGACAAGCACTGTGATAACTGACACTTGTAAGTCAACATGCAAAACCAACCAAACAGGAAAACATCCAGATATGTGAAAAATGAAGCAGTTCTTCTGACAGCCAAAAAACACAACTTTACAAGACCACTTGAGTTATGTATTTTGACTGGTAATGCGTCACGTTAGTACTTTTATTTAAACCACAACAACGTTTGTCTTCCTAAAAATAGTTCCTGCACTTTAGAAAAGTACAATCTGAAGTTTCAGACTAGTGCTGCGCTCAACACACCCACAGAGCTGTAAGAGATTTTCGAGGCCCCTGCTCACTGGATTTCACAAACATCCCATCTCTCCTACCAGTTCCACTCAAAACACACATGCAAGCAAATCACAGCAAAGCATAATCACTGAAGAACATCATAACCTGCAAATTACAATCTGAAAAAGAGAATCACTGAAGCAAAACTGAAAAAACAATCATGTAATTATGTTAGAAGAGAACTTTTCTCCTTAAATATAATTTGTCTTTCCATTGAGCACGCACAAAAGCCACCCATGAGCACTCATGTGGTTCCTTTTTAGCTTTTGTCTGTTTTCTTTAAAGACAAGACGAGAAGAATCTGCTTAAAAGCCAAATACACTGATAAATGTTTACCGATAAAATCTTCCAGATGGGACTACTTTCAAGGAAGGTCAATTACAAGCCTCGTGGCTCTCCTTTTAATGATATCCTTTAATGATCCCCTTCCTCTCCCAGAAAATTAAATCACAAAAACAGCTTTGGCTGAGAATGACCCAGTAATCCTCATAATCACGTTGCAATAACAGACAAGGAGATCAAAGCACAGGTGTACTGAGAAATAGAGGTTTCCATCCTACTATAAAACGTGAACTTGCCTCAGACTAAGATCAAAGTGCTTTTAGCTCCCCCAACCCCAACAACTTACAATATTTTAAAAATTCTGTGGTTTCCTTGATTCATCAACTTCCCTCGATTTTCCTCCTCCCAACTTCTACCAAACACAGTGGCCATTGTTCACATATCATGGCTGTTTTTTCATAAATCTAATAATTAATTAATTTTAGAAATTTAGAAATTTGGCGAATTATGTTGAATCTCTAATTGCACCACGAAGACCCCCAAGTTCGTTAGTAAGCTATTGCCTCCAGTATTGTAAAGACAGAACCGAATGATGGAAAATTATGTAAAGATAAATGTGATGCTAATATATGAGTTAGAAATTGACTTAGGCAGCTAGTAGTGGCTTCAGTAAGAGAGTGATTCCTTTTTGTTTCATGTTTTTTTAAGATTTATTTGTTTGAGAGAGAGCGCGCACACATGAGTACACATGGGGGGAGGGATAGAGGGAGAAAATCTTCAAGCAGCCTCCCTGCTGAGCGGGGAAACCAAATCTGGGCTCCATCTCAAGACCTATGAAATCATGACCTGGGTCTGAAACCCAGAGTCGGACACTTAACTGACTGAGCCACCCTGGTGCCCCTTTTGTCTCATGTTAAGATAATTCAGTGATAGGCCAAGGCTGGAACGATGACACTGTTTTCACCGGAGACCTGGGCTCCTATCATCTTTCTGCTCCACCATCCTTCCCACGTGCCTTTCATTCTCAAGGCCATGCAAGTTGCTGGATGGCCGCAGATGCTCCAGGCAGCACATGAACATTCACAAGTCCATGCTGTAGGAAGAGTGGTGAGGGTAAAAGAGAAACTGAGAGCGGAAAGAGTACAATGTTTTCCCCAAACTATAGAATCAGCCAAGAATGAGAAGCAAAATTCAGACCGTGAATCTATCAGTAAAGATCCAGGGTTTTGCCAACAAAGCAAACTTTAGCGAGGTTAGCCCAGGATATTCAGCTAACCAACTGAACAGTAACACATCTTACTACCTGGGTAAGACCCCGTGACTCATACTTCAGGCTTTACGGTCATAAGTGCTCACAAACTGTAAAACCCACCCTCTTTGGTTATAAAGTGAGAATCACCATATTTACCACAAGTCATATACAGGTTTATATGGCCACTAAATTACCAAGAAAATGAGAGAGAGGCCGGATAACGTGACGGTATGAGTTATAGTTTGCAGGGCAGCAGAATGTTCCACATTCAAGAGCAAAAACTGGTACTTGAATTTCAGGAGTGAACTCGAGGTCCTTTATGGTGGTAGCGTTTGAAGCACACACACAAAACACATTATTATGGTGTCTCCTGAAATTGATGTTCTCAAAATAGCATCCGCCATTATACACAGAAGGATTGGATGTTTTGAGGCTTTTACTTTTTTTTTTTTTTTTAAGACATTGCTCTGCTCCTCTTATCTCTTCTTCGATTATGGTCCTCACTTCCTCACCCTCTCCCAGCAGCCTTCTTTACCAACCACAGTGCACACAATGGTAATGCAGGTACGGTATGCTTTCTTCAGCACTTCCAACTACGTGGTGAGGCACCTGCTCTCAGGTTTCACCTGTTTTATGTCTCAAGCTTGTTGAGAGCAGGGTCTACATCTTATTTTCCCCAACACACAGCCTGTGATAAAGATCTCAATTTTCTTCCACAATGTCATGCTTAGAACACTTCTTTTTTTTTAAGATCTTATTTATTTATTTATTTGAGAGAGAGAGAGATAGAGATCAGGAGCATGGGGAGAGAGGGAGAGGGAGAAGCAGACTCCCTGCCGAACAGGGAGCCTGATGTGGGACTCGATCCCACGACTCTGAGATCATAACCCAAGCTGAAGGCAGACACTTAACTGACTGAGCCACCCAGGAGCCCCTAGAACATTTCAGTATTCTCCCAAACTAGACTCCCTCCCTGCTTACAGCAGTTCCACGGATCCTCTCCACTTAGCGGCACTCACAACCTGTCCCACCTACGTCACCTAAACTGCAGAATGTGGCATGCCTCACTTATCCATATTTGGTGGTACACCACTGTTTATAAGTATAAATAAGATTTTTTAGAAGGTGGCCCCAACCTGCATTCACACCTAGTCTTATTCCTTGCCCTTCCATCTGTACCCTACATACTATAAGCTACTCAGAATAGTCACCTCTTTCCTTACGTGTCTGTGACTTTACACATGCTGTCCCCTCTGTCTGAAATGCCTTTTTAAAATTTCATTTATGAAGACATTACAAAAGGCCTCCAAGGTGTAAGTGAATTACCCACTATCTGTGAAACTCTATACTACATATATTTAGCATGCTCTAAACGACAGGGAAACTTAAGCATATCTTTGCAAGTACTTTCATGATCACACCTATTCTATTGGATTTGGAAGATTCCATGAGGTTAGAGTTATGTTTATTTTAGTCCACTGTGGATCCCAGGTTCTGGCACACAGGAGATACTCAATAGTTTGCTGAATGTGTGAGTGTCAGTTTCCCTAACTAGATATGAGTAATTTTCTTGAGAGTCTTCCTTCTTGTCATTATGGATCTTGTCTCATTTGATTCTTTCTTTTTTTTTTTTAAAGATTTTATTTATTTATTTGAGAGAGAGAATGAGAGAGAGCACATGAGAGGGGGGAGGGTCAGAGGGAGAAGCAGACTCCCCGCCGAGCAGGGAGCCGGATGTGGGACTCGATCCAGGGACTCCAGGATCATGACCTGAGCCAAAGGCAGTCGCTTAACCAACTGAGCCACCCAGGCGCCCTGTCTCATTTGATTCTATATCCACAGAGGATAGCAGAATGCTTAGATGTAAATACCATCTCTTCCTTCTTGAACCCCCACCCCACTCCAAACTGCCCAAGAACCTTGGAGTTATTCAGACTAAAATAAGGTCTTGCTTCTCAACCTCAGGTGGAGAGAGGATTATCAGTTAGCATGAAGGCTTCTGCTGTTGTTACGTTGTATCACACTGAACACTAGTCTTGTGAAGTCCTGGGTCCTGCTGGTGCAGGTCTCCCCAGGCTTCTAGGATAGCCCAACCCTGGACTCCCAAGATTGTGACTCTTTGATTTCATCTCGCTTATTTAGACAAAAATCAGCCCTCAATCAACAACCTTAGGCTGTTGCCTTGAGCAGGCACCTGGGCTTTTCCTTGCCTCCAGATGTGTTAAGCCCTCTAGCGCCTGTTGTTCAGCATTCTTTCCTGTCAATAACTACCTGGCCCCACCTGATCTGTTCTCACGGGCTTCCCTTACGTGCAACAGCAGAGAGAGGTTCCAACTCTCTTCTCCCAGTAGACTCCTCAGATTCTTAGGTAATTAGGTCTAGTCTCTCAAACTCTACCAAGGGGGAGGGGCAGCTTCTAATGAAAAGGGGGAGATCTCATCATACTCTTTCTCTAGGGAAAGAGAGGCCAACAAGGCCTTATATTTACGTATCAAGGGACTCCCCTCAGTGATTTTTTTCCAAAAAATCATAAATATATGAACCCCTAGGACGTTTTCCAAAACTGGACTGAGAAATGGCGAGCATGGATTTAGAATGTCTGCCTCGCCAGTCATCCCCTTACATACGCATGAAGATGCTTAGTGAAATGTAACAGTCATTTTTTCCAAGACCTCTTTTCTTAGGAATAGTAATTTATGACCATAAAGGCAAGGTAGGATTAGGACAGTGGAACGATCCTTGTCCTATAATTGTCCTTTTCTGAGAGGCCAAGGAAACAGTGAGTCGGATAATCAGTGGTGGGAAAAAAAAAAAAAAAGGTGCATAGCCTTAACAATCTGATAAGACAAAAAGAGATTCAGTCCATAGTGAAGATCTGGCAGTGCAGTCATGTTTGAGTAGGAGAGGACAGACAGAGTAACAATAAATTTCAATTAGATGACAAAGTCAGCCATAGATCACTGTGTCTCTTTCATTAAGAACTAGAAAAGGGAGGCTTACCATTCAGCTTGTGTTTGTTTAAAAAAGATACATAGCAATCCTTTCTTCATATGGGTCCACCCAGTTCAGCTTTATATAATATAATCTAGAGGAGAATACCCCAAACCAAGGCTTACTTTACAATTTGAATTGCAATGACTCTAAAAAAAGCACATTCTTTTCCCACATTTGTAGTGCCTCTAAAGTCCATGTGTCTTACAATCAATGGCATCTTGAATTCAATAAAATGAAGTAATTAGTCAAATATTTTTAATTAAATAAAATGCTTTAAAAATGTAAACATGGACAACCTAAAAATTGTCCACACATCCAGGTTCTAGTTCCTGATCCTACATTAGCCTGTTAAAGCAGAGACACAGGTAACAGTGGCAGGTGAAGACAAGCTGGAGCAAGGTGGTTCTCAAAGAGGGTTCCCCATCAAGCAGTCCATGCGCATCAGCATCACTTGAGAAGTTGTTAGAAACACAAAATTCTCAGGTCCCACCCCAGAAGTACTGAATCAGAATCCCTGGGGTATAGGGCCCTGAAATCTGAGTTTTAACAAAATCTCACCATGAGTTTGAGAACCACACCTCCAGTAGCAGAGACACCTGGCCAGCATTATTTGGCATATCTGGGTCCTAATATTTCAACCCAGTGGCAAGGCTACCATAAGGAGAGGAAGATTCTAGGATCTGACACAGGGAAACACTTCTTGAGAGCTTGTTTGGAGGTTCTAGCAGGGGAGCACAGCTACTCGTATACCCTTGACTGAAGAACGGTCCTCCTCTATCGGGGAAGGTCGTCCTCTTCGACCGAGCGCGCAGCTTCGGGAGGGACGCACATGGAGCGGTGAGGGAGGAAGGGACACCCGCCTAGCCAGCCAGATCAGCCGAATCAACCCTGGCGATCAATGGGGTGACAGATGTCGCAGCCAGATCGCCCTCACATCCAAGGGAAACACTTCTTTAAAGTCCCTCAGTTCCCGGGTTCTGACTCAATATTCACAAAAGCAGCTTCTGATTAGGAGTTTACTTCCCAGGGGCTGAATTACTAGGAAAGAATGAACTGAGCAGGCCAATATGGTATCCTGTCTACTTGACAATGCATTTCTCACTGTAAATTACTTAATTAGTGATCTTGCTGTCACATTAAATTCTTGAGTTCTGAGTATCAGTCACAGTACCCGGTCTAACTAGGTTCTGAGAAAATCAAATTTCTGCACCTGGAAAAAGAAAGGTCAGTCTCTGAAATTTGCATATACTGTGAAGAACTGCCTAGAAGTGTCCACTATACACAAACCATTTAAATGGATTTTTTTTTTTACTAGGTCAAGAGAAACACAGAATTAAGGACAGTTAGGTCAAGGCTGCAAACTAGCTGGGAGTCTTCTGGCCAGATGTGGTCCACGGATGTGGTCTGGCCCACACACATTGTTTAAAAATTGGGAAATTTCACATAAAATTTTGGATTTCTTCCTGTCTTAAAAAAGCTAAAGATTTGACAACAGAGAACCCACATCCTGGCACTTTAACAAGGGCCTGGAACTAAGCAGAAACTGCTTTCTTTAGATGGACTGTTCCCTCCAGCTTGCCATTGTCCCTACAACTTCTTATTGCCTTATAGCTGGCTGGCTTGTCCTTTTCTATTACCTGCCTGACCCCTGATGCATTTGAGTTTGAGGACAACTGATTTATACAAATACTTTTCATGGGATGATTAATTGAGATGATTTGAATAAAATACATTACTCAGAAAATTAACTCAACTTGATTTTGTACCTTTATGGCTATTGGTATATACATGTGGGCAGGGGTGTATGGGTTATTCTTTTTTTTCTTTAAAGATTTATTTATTTATTTCATAGAGAGGGAGGGGGGAGTAAGGGGCAGAGGGAGAGGGAAAGAGAGAATCTTAAGCAGACTCCCCACTGAGCACGGAGCCCGATGCAGGGCTCAATCGCACAACCCTGAGATCACGACCTGAGCCGAAACTGAGAGTCAGCCGCTTAACCGACTGAGCCACCTGGGTGCCCCTACAGGTTAGACATTCTTAAAAACAGACGCAATGATGAGGGCAAACACTGTTGTGGTAGAATAGAAAGGGTACTGGACTGGGCCTCTAAAGCCTAGATTTGGATCTGCCACTTTACTGAATGTAGAATTATCCCTGAGCCTCAGTTTATGGATGTTGTATGGTAATGATTACATCCACCACACATAGAGTTTACTGCGGTGATTAAATTAGATAATGTATGTTCAACTTCCTGACATACCATAGACTCACAAAATGTCTGTTGAATTAAAATTGGATGTGTTTGAACAAACAAACAAACAAACAAAACACCTTATAATAGGCCACAAAGAAAAAACTCAAAAATCCCAATAAGCACAAAATAATCAAGGCACATTTTCTCACACAAACACAATAAACCTGTAAATGAAAAATAAAAATTAGGTTAAACACTAAAAAAAAAAAAAAAAAAAAAAAAAAAATTGGATGTGTTTGGTTACCTGCATTTTACTTTCAAAATTATACACAACACAGATAAACATTTGGGAAAAAAATTCAAAATGGACTCCTGGAAAACACTACATTGCAATGAGATAAAGGAACTGATGTCTACTGACTGTAAACTATGAACCATGCACTATCCTGGATGCTTTATATACATTGTCCTCTACAGCAATACTATGGGTTAGTATTATCCCTCTTTTACACATTGAAACTAAGGGCTTCAAAAGTTCAGATAATTTACCCAAAGTCACCCAGCTACTGTTGATAACCAGGGTGCAACTCACTCACAGCCTCTACTTGTGAGAATTGTAGTGGTTCTCAGACATATAGACCAATGGAATAGAATAGAGAACCCAGATATGGACCCTCAACTCTATGGTCAAATAATCTTTGACAAAGCAGGAAAAAACATGCAATGGAAAAAAGACAGTCTCTTCAATAAATGGTGCTGGGAAAATTGGACAGCCACATGCAGAAGAATGAAACTCGACCATTCTCTAACACCATTCACAAAGATAAACTCAAAGTGGATGAAAGACCTCAATGTGAGACAGGAATCC
>NC_138375.1:101199916-101215238 GCF_054177405.1 Leptonychotes weddellii | reverse complement strand
CATGGATGGGACTGGAGGAGATTATGCTAAGTGAAATAAGTCAAGCAGAGAAAGTCAATTATCATATTGTTTCACTTATTTGTGGAACATAAGGAATAGCATGGAGGACATTAGGAGAAGGAAGGGAAAAATGAGGGGGGAAGGAATTGGAGGGAGAGATGAACTATGAGAGACTATGGACTCTGAGAAACAAACAGGGTTTTAGAGGGGAGGGGGGGAGGGGGATTGGTTAGCCCGGTGATGGGCACGTACTGCATGGAGAACTGGGTGTTATACGAAAACAATGGGTCGTGGATCACTACATCAAAAACCAATGATGTATTGTATGGTGACTAACATAACATAATAAAATTTAAAAAAAAAAAGAACTGTAGCGGTTCTCAAACTAGCCTAATTATAAGAATCACTTGGGCTGCTAGTTAAAAACGGCTTCTCTATTCCTTTCCAAGCTGACTGAATCAGATTCTGAAGTGAATAGCCTGGGACTCTGCATGTTGTATTAGAGCCTTAGGCAATTCTTACTAATAGCAAGGAAACACTGCTTGAAAAAGCTGACAAAGAGTCAAAGTAAGCAGAAACAGAATTGATTTGCATTATCCTCAGTAGAAGGAAAAAAAGAAGGAAGGAGGGGAAGAAGGAAGGAAAAGAGGAAGGGACAGAGGGACAAAAAGAATCCTGGAGCTAATGTCTATGCCATTTGAAGGACTATGAGAATGCACTTACTACATGGGTGCTTTCTTTCCAACTGTACCCGGGCTGTTTAATGCACACACAAGGAGCCGGCCAGCAGGAAGCTCAGCTTGCCACTGCAGTGGAGTAAAGCACTTTGAACTACAGGCATCTTGTACACCCAAATTACATGCTGTGATACACATAGTATTTGAGCTGTTCCGCAAGACAGAAGCCAATTATTCTTGGCACGTACTTCTGTCGTGCTATCCAAATCACCATCCCTCACATGTGGAACTGTGCCACATCAAATGCACCAAGCCATAAATTCCTTAAACTCTTAGGGATGAAAGTCAAATTGGAGAAAAAGATAGTTTGATACACACACTGTATAGCAGAAAAAATGTATGCTTAACTTAGCACTGCTGGATCCAGGATGAGAAAATGGGCAGCAAAATTCTGCTTTCAGAAATTTTTCCGAGTGTAAACTGAATTTTTTCAATGTAATTCAGCATAATGATTGCATTTTCAATTTTTGGTAAAGTCACCTCATTTATAGCATTCATCTTAAAATAATTGACTTTCCAGCCTCTTTCTCTAAATGTTTTTAAACCTGGTGGAAAAACATAGACACTAAAACCCAGAGTCGAGCTGTAGGTACCCTAGGATTCTGTTGGGGGTTACAGAAACTACACCTATGCCCTGAATGGTAGGTTATTTAATAATCAGACTGATTAGTTGATCCACTCCCCCATCCCTTGCCTCCTGCAAATCTTGAAGTTAATTCGAGATTTCATCAAAACTGGTAGGTGATATTAAAATGGAAATACAATGATAATTGTTAATGTTACAGAGAATTTAAAAACACAGATCCTGAAAGACTGAAGAAACAGGACGTGAGCTATTACATGCACTAGGCTTCTAATATTTTAATATGCTCAGCCACCTCCTAGCAACCTCGTTAAAATGCAGATTCTGATTGAGGAGGGCTGCATTTCTGAGTGCTGAGGTTCTGCAGCTCTAACAAGTGCTCAGGTGATGTTCATGCTGTTGGTCTAGGGATCACAATGGGAGTAGCAAGTCCACCAAATTAAGAAAGCTCACACTGGTGAAGTTGCCAGAGGCATGATAAGCAATCTCCAGCAGGAGGGTTATAACATAACATCAGAGTTACCCAGAAGTAAAATGCAAAGACGAAAGATCGAAGGGTTTATATAAATGTCCAATTTCTCTGGGAAGAATTGGTTACACATGCAATTGAAAAAGAATCGTATTTTTTGATTCAGAAGAGAGGGATTCTAAGAGGGCAGGCAGATTTAAAATCAATATATTTGGGGTTCTTAAACTTTAAAAATCTGATGAGCTTAGGGCGCCTGGGTGGCTCAGTTGGTTGAGCGACTGCCTTCGGCTCAGGTCATGATTCTGGAGTCCCGGGATCGAGTCCCGCGTCGGGCTCCCTGCTCGGCAGGGAGTCCGCTTCTCCCTCTGACCTTCCTCCTTCTCATGCTCTCTGTCTCTCATTCTCTCTCTCTCAAATAAATAAATAAAATCTTTAAAAAAAAAAAAAATCTGATGAGCTTACTGGACTGTCTCCCTGGAAAAATGTAGATGTGAACATGGACACACATTTCTGCCCGCAATTTCCGAAGGCTCACAGAACTTTCTTCCGAAAAGCATGAACCACCTCGGGGCCACAGATCACAATTTAAGGCTATCAGTGTACAAAAATGGGTGCAGGGGGAAATCCAGGGTTCTAAGAGTGATAGGGCAACTTCAGACCTGCCTTTGTATTTGACTGATGATACTATTGTAAAAAGGCTATTGGTTCCTCAAACATTTCCATAAAATATAAGCTGGTTGAAATGTGTATTTTTCTAAGCTAAGACATTAAGCTTCTTCATGTTAGGTAGGAGGAAATCACCACATAAAGAAGTTAAATATAAACTGGGGAAAAAAACACAAGACAAAGTTCTAGATATAAAAATTACTATATAGAAAAGGGGTTTCTAAAGATATAAAGTGCAATTGTTTTATGCTGGTGCTCCATGTAGTCTGCTTTTTTCCCCCAATAGTTTTGACCATCTCACCACCTATCTCTTTATACTAGTGAAAAATTATATTTAGAGTTGTCATTTAAGAGGCATAAGAACCAGTTTATTTTTTTCAAGACTTAGTGATCACCTAATCTAGATAAGCAGCTTAGAATCTAGAAAGGAAGCTATACGTGTGTGTGTGCGTGTGTTTAGAACTATTTGCCAAGGCATGATACGAAATGTAGCCATAAAGCTGTGTCAGTACTGAGTACTGAGAGTACTAATAAAAGGGTGATTGCTTCGAGCATGAGATAATGGGGCAGGGGGCATCAAGAAAAGAGTCACAGAAGTAGCTTTGAGCTGGACCTAGAAAGATGAGTAGGATTTCAATAGATGGAGAAACAAATGAAGGACAGTTGGCAAAAAAAAAAAAAAAAGGGGCTCATATTGGCAAAGCATTTGCAGAGGTGGGATGGGGGGAAATGTACATTTTGGACCAAAAAGAGTATGATATTCTATTACATTTGTTATAATAATACAACTTGTATAGTCTCTTTTCCTTGAACCTGGGCTGGGCCTGGGACTTGCTTTATGTGGCAAAACTGGTTGTATGCCAGTTCTGGGCTTATGCATTAAGATGGCCTGGCTTTTGTGTTCTGGGAGTTCTGAGCTGCCAGGTAAGGAATTCTCACCACCTTGTAGGAGAGATCACATGAAGAGACAGAGAAAAGCCGTGAGCCTGCAGGAACTGGCCAGAAGGTAGCGTCATCCTAGCTGAACCCCCAGCCTCCAGTCAACCCACCAAGGGAATGCAGTCACACTTAGAGCCACAGTAAGATGAGCAGAACTGCCTAGCTGAGCCCAGTGCGGACTACAGAGTAGAATAGTCGCTTTTTAGACATCAATTTTTGGAATAGTCTGTTATACAGTAATATAAAACTGAAACAGAGTGTTTATTACTATTTTAAATCAGTACCTTCTTTTGATAAATATTAAACTCATATAGCCACCTGGAGATTCAGATGTAGCCCTGTCCTTTGACACACACTAGTCAAGATTTGTTTTAAACCTTATTGCTGGAGTTTAGTATATAAAATTCTACTATTTTTTTTCTTTTTACAAATCAACACTGCCTGCATCACCCCTCCTTTTGCCCCTCCTTAGTAAGAGCACCTTGGATTACAAAGAGTGTGTATGTACCTTTGTGCACAAGCATGCCTGTATGTGTGCATGTGTGTGGGTTGTGTTTTGTTACACAGACATATTTATCCTGAAACGAATTTACATGAAATAATTCCTTATGCATGATGCATGGTCATTTTTTCTATTTTATTCAATTTCTTCTTTTCTTACTTCTTGTTGTAACCCACTGAATTGGTTTCATAATGCATGAGAAGGTTGATACCTTTGGTTTTTTTTTTTTTTTTTAAAGATTTTATTTATTTGAGAGAGAGAATGAGATAGAGAGCATGAGAGCGGGGAGGGTCAGAGAGAGAGGCAGACTCCCTGCTAAGCAGGGAGCCCGACGTGGGACTCGATCCCGGGACTCCAGGATCATGACCTGAGCCGAAGGCAGTCGCTTAACCAACTGAGCCACCCAGGCGCCCCGATACCTTTGGTTTTAAAAACACTGTCCTGCTACCTGTAAAAAAATGAAACCGGACCACCTCTGAACACCATACACAAAACTAAACTCAAAATGGATTAAAGAACAAAATGTGAGACCTGAAACCATTAAAGGTCCCAGAAGAGAACACAAGCTTGACATGGGCCATAGCAACATTTTCCTATATATGTCTCCTAAGCAAAGAGAAACAAAAGCAAAAATAAACAAGTCCTAATTAGGACTGCATCAAAATTAAAAAAAACAACAACAAACTTTTGCACATCAAAGGAAACCACCAGCAAGACTAAAAGGCAACCTACAGAATGGGAGGAGATATTTGCAAAGGATATATCCTATAAGGGGTTAATATCCAAAACATATAAACTCATACATCTCAACACCAAAAAAAAATTCCAATTAAAAAATGGGCAGAGGATCTGAATAGACATTTTTTCCAAAGAAAACATATAGATGGCCAAGAGACAAATGAAAAGATGTTCAACATCACTCATCATCAGGGAAATGCAAATCAAAACTACAATGAGATTTCACCCTATACCTGTCAGAGTGGCTAGAATCAAAAAGACAAGAAATAAGCGTTGCCAAGGATGTGGAGCAAAGGGAACCCTTTTGCATTGTGGTGGGAATGTAAATCGGTGAAACCACTGTGGAAAACAACATGGAGGTTCCTCAAAAAAATAAAAACAGAAATACCATATGATCCAATAATTCTATTATTGGGTATTTACCCAAAGAAAATGAAAAAAAAAACTAATTAGAAATGATATATGCACCCCTATGCTTATTGTAGCATTATTTACAATACCAAACTATGGAAGCAACCTAAATGTCCATCAGTAGACAAAAGCGGATAAGGAAGATGTGGTATATATATACACAATGGAATATTATGCAGCCATAAAAGGATGGGATCATGCCATCTGAGACAACATGGACAGACCTAGAGGGTATTTTGCTTAGTGAGGTAAGTCAGACCGAAAAAGACAAATACCATATGATTTTACTCAAAAGTGGAATCTAAAAAAAAAAAAAAAAAACCCAAATGAATAAACAAATAAAAAGCAGAATCAGATCTATAAATGCAGAGAATGAACTGATGGCTACCAGAGGGGAAGGGGGTGGTAGTGTGGGCAAAATGGGTGAAGCAAAGTGGGAGGTACTGGCTTCTAGTTAGAGAATGAGTAAGTCATGGGAATGAAGGGCACAGAATAAGGAATATAGTCAATGATACTGTAAAAGGGATATATGGGGATGGATGGCAGTTATACTTGTGAACACAGCATAATGCATAAACTTGTTGAGCCACTATGTTGTATTCCTGAAATAATGTTCCATTGTGTGTCAACTATACTCCAATAAAAAATAAGTTAAAATAAATAAAAATTTAAACAAGTGAAAACACTGTCCTAGGGGCATTAACATCCAGTGAATATTCATTAAACCCTTGTATGTGACATACAGTGTTTTAATCTCTTGGGTGCAATAGTAAAAAGACAAACACAACTCCTTCTTTCATGTGCAAAATAGTCATTAAACAGTAAAAACAACAAAGTATGACTTAATTTCATTTTTAATACATGCTGAGAAACCATGATAAAGAGACATCACCGAATCTGGAGCATTGAGGTGGATCTGCTCATGGATGCCAAGTTAGGGCAAGTCTGAAGCAATAGAGGTCAGTCTTCAGACAGCATTTCCCGACTTTCTGGCCTGCCAAGGCTGGCGGAGGAGGACAGCAGGAAGCTGCTGAGAAAACTAAGTGGGGCCCAGGTTGGGCTCCTGCTTCATGCAGTCCAAAAGGTGGTTGTAGAGGCTGGTATATGACTTTAGCCTGTTGGGCCCAGCTTGTACTTAACACTTTCCAGCAATTCTTGGCTTCTTGGGTCTTCTTGGGAGAAATGAGTCAAGCATTCCTCTTTGAGCCCAGAATTGAACAAAGCAAAATTGTCTACCACATCTCAGGATCAAATTAAGAGACTGATCCAGAGTTATGCAAAATCATCTCCAAGAGACTCCCAAGGTGGACCCTGACGGTAAGTGGTTGAGGGTGTTAACACATCTGGAATGTGAAAGAATGTGCCCATTAAAGGGAGGGTGGTAGCAAGTCACTCTGAGAAGAAGGACACATGTGCTGCCCACGAGGAAGGGAAGTGCCTGTGTGGGCCCAGGGAGGGGGCCTGTCCTACTGCAAAGCCTAGTCTTACTGCTCATGCCAACATCTTAGGTCCTCAAAAGCAGGAGACAGTAAACATTGTGATCGCGTGTAACTCTGTCTATTCTAAATCCATGCTATGTCATAATTTGGCTTTCTGAACTTACCTACAGAGGGAGAATGTGTACACTGGCAAAGTCAAAACATTTTTTTTTTTTAAAGATTTTATTTATTTATTCATGAGAGACAGAGAGAGAGAGAGAGAAGCAGAGGGAGAAGCAGGCTCCCAAGGAGCCAGGAGCCTGATGCGGGACTCGATCCCAGGACCCTTGGATCATGACCTGAGCCAAAGGCAGACGCTTAACCATCTGAGCCACCCAGGCGCCCCAAAGTCAAAACATTTTTGTAGCTTTTAAGCAATGAACTGATATTGTGGCCTTAAGGCTCTTGTGAACTTTGAGAATGGGAGTCAGCGTAGTCAAGTACCGGGACAAGATCATCCTTCTAAGACTGCATGGCAGAGGGGCAGAGCCTGGAGTACAGTTAACTCACCAAGGAAAATACTGCTCTGTAAGCGCCTGTTGGATGGCGAACAGTCCTTCCCCAGGCAATATTCCTAGATAATTCCCTTTTCCTTCCCTGAACACCATTTTTCATTTAAAATTTCTAGAAGGGGGGCGCCCGGGTGGCTCAGTCGTTAAGCGTCTGCCTTCGGCTCAGGTCATGATCCCAGGGTCCTTGGATAGAGCCCCACATCGGGCTCCCTGCTCGGCGGGAAGCCTGCTTCTCCCTCTCCCACTCCCCCTGCTTGTGTTCCCTCTCTCGCTGTGTCTCTGTCAAACAAATAAATAAAATCTTAAAAAAAAAAAAATAATAAAATAAAATAAAAAAATAAAAAAAAATAAAAAATAAAAGAAAATAAAATTTCTAGAAGGGTAGTAACTAACTACAGCAGCTATGCAGCACAACAGCAGCTGACGTTTGTCCAATGCTGCCCACATACTAGGCACTGTGCCAAGCACAATGTGGATTATCTCAATCTTCACACTAAGGGAGGCCGTACTCTTATCCCTTCTTTACTGCTATGAACACTGAGGTTAGGCACAAGGTCTCACAAGCAGTAATGTCAGAGCTGGGATGCAGAGGAGTATGGTTCCAGAGCTGGCACCTTGAACCCATATATAATGCCGACACCGCAAGGATTTCAGCTCTATCAAAAAGTCCATGTGTTTCCAAAATGTAGCTTGCAAAGTTGGTAGTCTTTAAAGGAAGGAGAACAAAGGACCTCTACCTGTGTGCTGTGATGATCTACACACGTTTCTTGGTGTCACACAGGACTTCAATGTTTCCTCCTCTGGGTTGTCCAGTGCTCCATTTAAATCCGAGAGAAGTAGCTCGGGTTCCTACCTGCAACCTCATCTTTTCTCCTGGCTTTTCTGTGGTCTCACAGGGTATAGTTCCTACATATTTCCAATTTGTTTCAATTTGCCTCTTTCCAATCTAGGACTGTGCAAGCATGATCCCAGAACTAGAAAGTATGGACTTATCCTCCAGGGAACTCTCTGTAGTTTCTTAAGGTGATAATAGAAAGCTACTTAGGATCTCACTTTTGGATAGGTTCTTGGAGTTATAACTATCCCCCTAGATATCTCCGACTGTGCAACTGGCCTAATGTAGGAATGGCCATTTACATAAACCTTGATCACTAACTAAGACGTTGTTTTTCAAAAGATGTCATCTTTCTTTTAAAATATTTCTTACATATGGGGTGTTTGAACCCACATTTTTCTATCCTAAATCCAGAGAGAATTAGGCAGCCAGAAACCAAGACTACAGCTTTCAGGGACCCAAGGACTGATGTCCTTGATGTGCCTGTTCTCCTAGCTGAAATTCTTGACTGGGGAGGTGGGCTTAGCAATGAGAACAATGCTCTTAATGGGAAACCAATGAAGCCAAATCTCCTCTGTAAGAGACGTTGAGTAGGATGATTATTCATTTTTTCAAGAAATTGTGTAAGACTGTTGAATCACAGACCTGTACCTCTGAAACAAATAATACATTATACGTTAAAAAATAAAGAAGATAGTAGGAAGGGAAAAATGAAGGGGGGGAATCGGAGGGGGAGATGAACCATGAGAGACTATGGACTCTGAGAAACAAACTGAGGGTTCTAGAGGGGAGGGGGGTAGGGGGATGGGTTAGCCTGGTGATGGGTATTAAAGAGGGCACGTACTGAATGGAGCACTGGGTGTTATACGCAAACAATGAATCATGGAACACTACATAAAAAACTAATGATGTAATGTATGGTGATTAACATAACAATAAAATAAAAAAAGAAAAAGAAAAAAAAAGAATGTACTGAACACCTACCATGACTAAAGCAATATTCTATATATATCTGTATCAGTGAACAAAATAGGCAAAGATGTAGTAAATTATGTGTTAGAAAGAAAGACATGATATATAAACACACACACACACACACACACACACACACATAGTAGAGCAGGGACTGGAAATGAGAGTGATTCAGGATGCAGTTAAAAAATATGATGGTCAGGGACGCCTGGGTGGCTCAGTTGGTTAAGCGACTGCCTTCGGCTCAGGTCATGATCCTGGAGTCCCTGGATCGAGTCCCGCATCAGGCTCCCTGCTCGGCAGGGAGTCTGCTTTGTCCTCTGACCCTATCCCCTCTCATGTGTTCTCTCTCTCTCATTCTCTCTCTCAAATAAATAAATAAAATCTTTAAAAAAAATATGATGGTCATGGCTGGTCTCATGTGGAAAATTAAACACGAGCAAAATCTTGAGGAAAATTAGGGAACTGGAGTGAGGTTATTGGGGAGAAGAGCAATCCATGCAGTGTCATGGTCTCAAGATGGAAGCATACATGATGTGCTTGAAGATCAGCAAGGAGTCTAGTGTGGCTGGAGCTGAGGGAATGAGGGGGCGAAGAGTACAAAAGAAGGCCAGAGATGAACCACATTCCAGATCAGGCTGGCCACTGTAGGCTGCAATAACCACTTTAACTCCAAGGGAAATGGCAGCCACTGCAAGATTGTGATAAGAGGAATGACATGATCTGCACTGGCTCCTGTCTTTAGAACAGACTGTAGTGCCCCGAAGATAGAAGCAGAGTGACCTATTAAGAGGCTACTGCGATCATCCGGGCCAAAGAAGATGGTGGCTTGCAAGAGGGAAGTAATCATGGAGGTGATGGGAAGGAGTTGGGCTCTGGGTATATTTTGGCAGTAGGGGCTTCAGGGGTTCCTGATTGAATATGAGATGTGATAGAAAGAAGTGACATGAGGATATCTTCAAACTTTGGCCTGAGCAAGTCTATGATTAAAGCAAATTGTGTGGGAGGAGGGGGGGGAAATTCTGGAGTTTAGTTCTTTCCTCCTTCCTTCCTGGATTATTAGCTGAAAAGTATCGAGCCTTCTTTCCTTTCTTCCTTCCACCATTCCTTCTTTCCTTACTTCCTTCCTTTCTTCCACCCTCCCTTCCTTCCTTCGCTCCCTCCTTTTCTTCTTCCCGCCCTCTCTCGCTTCCTTATTTCCTTCCTTCCTTCTGTGCACATCTACAAATGCCAGACATTGCACCTAAAGATACCACAGTCACAAAGCATCCTCCTCCCCAGCAAACAGAGTATGAAAGACAGAAGGAGGTAGAGAGGTGGAATTAATGGTAGAGGACTGCCTACATTCTATTACTGCTTAAAAATTTAGCTCTTGATGTTAGCAGATTTAAATAATTCATGATTTTAAAACCATAATTTGGAAAATGTACCAATACATTCACATTGATTCTCTTTAAAAAAATTTTAAACTTGAAATTAGGGTTCCACTGTCAAGCTGCTGGTATGTTTTCTTGCCCACCATACTATCAAAAACAAACAAACCAGAATAACCACTGATAAGGATGAAACATTCATCCCTATCTCATAGAAATGGTGTCTTTTATTTTGTTTCTCTGTCCATTAAAGGTTTTGATAATTCAGCTAACTATATTATTTATTGGTTTTATTCTAAGAAATTGAATGCTAAGTGGCACACTCTAGTAGAAAGGATGCCCTCGGGTACAACAAAAGGCAGATCAGCACCACTCTTAGGAGGCTGATCTTCAAGAACAGACTGCCCAAATCTGGCTCCTGGCTCTGTTTCTTATTACCTCCATGACCCTGGGCTAGTTATTTAATCCCTCTGCACCTTAGTTTCCACAACTATAAAATAAGAAGAGTTTCCACAACTATAAAATCACCACACAGATTTGTGGTGAGGATTAAACAAAGTCTTTAGAAGCATGGGGCACACAGAAAGCACTCGGTGAATGGCATTCCTTATTGAGCTATTGAATATACTCAGGCAAATATTATTGCTACTACCATACACCTGGAAGTTCTCACCTCTTATGCCAGGAGCTTATTTTTATATTTGATAACTCTTTTTTTTTTTTCAATAGCCATTTCTTTCCTAAGGAAAAAGCAAGAAGGGAAAGAAAATGGACAACGATGATATAAATACTCAACATTGTAGGTTCAGGAACACTATTGGCTAGAACATCAACAACTCCAAAACTAATTTTGGAAAAGTATATTTTGAGGCAGAAGAATGTCTAAGATTTTTTGCTAAAATAAAAAAAAAGTGTTGCAGCGGTAAATGGTCAAATGATATGATCTCATTAAAATATATTTTAAATATACAAACATTTGGAAGGATATAAAGCAAATATGAATGGCGGTTATCTCTGCATGACTAGATTTATGGAGTTTTATTGTCTTTTGTGACTCATTTTTGTTTTATTTTCTGAATGTGTACGAAGTGCTCAGATGACTCAGTAGTGTCACCCAACCGAGATACAACAAGAGGAACAAATTTAGGGGAAAAGCTAAATTTGATTTTGGATATGAAAAATTTGATAAACTTGTGAGATACGCAGATGAGAATTTTCAATAAACAGACCAGGTTTCAAAACTTCATGAAAGTGGGGCGCCTGGGTGGCTCAGTCGGTTAAGCGACTGCCTTCGGCTCGGGTCGTGATCCTGGAGTCCCGGGATCGAGTCCCGCATCGGGCTCCCTGCTCGGCGGGGAGTCTGCTTCTCCCTCTGACCCTCCCCCCTCTCATGCTCTCTCTTTCTCATTCTCTCTCTCTCAAATAAATAAATAAAATCTTTAAAAAAAAAAAAACAAAAAACTTCATGAAAGTGTCTAAGATGGACTTGGATACGATTTTAGGGTTATCAGCATAGAGATGGCGGTTAAAATAACAAGACTATGTGAGTGAATTCTGGAAAACACACAGAGTGACCAACATCAAAGGAAGGGTGGAGGAATTGCAGACTAGGAGGGAACCAGAAAGAGTATATGGCCTCAAGGCAGGAGGAAGAGCCTTTCAAGGAGGACAAACTGACAATTGCCTTACTGAAGTCTAGTAAGAAATTAGCTGAAAAGTATCGATTGATTTGACAATTAGGAGATGGGAGGAACCACAGCAGGAGCAAGAGGGCTGAGAAAAGAAAGAGCAAGGAGTAAGGGTATACTCTCCTTTCCAGAAGTTTGGGTGAGAAAATCAGTAGTGATAAAGGCTGATAAATGGAGCAGGACACAGGATTAAAGAAGGGAGGAACCCAACCATTCTGAGGGAGAAGAAGCCACCAGAGAGTAGGTCGAAGACAGAAGAGGAAGAAGGGAAGATGAATGGAAAAATATCCAAGAAGAAGTGAAGGAACCAGAGGTTAAGTTGGAGGTTATTTTGTCCCCTTATTTTTAAGTGCACAAAATAGGTATCTTTCTATAATATGACCTAAGAAATCAATAGAGGTTGAACAAATTTTAATTTAGCCTTCCTTGGATAACTCCATGTCATCAGTTTGAATGTCAATTATTATACATCGCTGTCCAGACAGAGATGCTGTTAGGGTTTCCTAAGACAGGTTGAGCTTATTGTACCTTCAAAAAGGCCCCCAAATAGCTATGCTTTTTTTGGGTGATGTTGACAGATTCTGTTTCTTCTTTTGTTTGCAGGTCATCAGCTACTCTCAGTTGTGATTTTCCCTGGAATCTCCTATTCACCCTTTTCTAATTTGCTCATCTGATTTTGAAAGACTTGGAACCACATGACTGAGCTCATATAAGTCACCGCTCATATATCGTTATACATTTCTCTTGCTAGCAAAGTGCATTATCTTTGGTAGGCAAAGTTTTGAACATCTATTTTGGGTGCTTAGAGACCTCTTTTGCTTCCTTCCTGGTGTTCATCTTTATTACAGGAAGAAAGGAACACTATGGGGGCTGGGGGCTGGATTCTTAATAGCTGGGATACATATTGCTGTTAATAATTGAGATCTACATATATATTATGTTTGCTAAAACATCATGTATATATAGAGAAAAGGCTGATGGAACACTCAGCTTAACTTATCAAGAGTTATTGCTCTTCCACAAAACCTACAAAGTTTGTTGAATGACTTCATCAGAGTCATCTGCAAGCCATAATCTATGATTACATAAATAATTAATGATAGTTTTAAAATACCTTTGCAATAATTTTGGTTCTGTCTAGATCCGCAACAATGTAACTCCCACAATATTTTGGCAGGTTTATAATTACTATTGGAAAATACATTTCTTATCTCAGACAGTTGGTGAATTAATGCTTCCTGTAGACCTACCTAATAAATATATAGCCAAAAAATGTGTAAAAGTTCAGGAAATGAAATGGAAATCTTTGTCCAAATTCATTATCAACCTCTTTTCGGCATGTATTGTGCTAAGCTGCATTATAATGTACTTTTCTTGAGCAAATATATTCAAGAAATTAAAATGGCATAAAGCATACAATTCCCCATTGTATAATCAGAATAAACAAGAAGAATGATTTTCAGAAAGCTCATCCCTTGGGCTTCTTTTTAATGTATACACTATAGGTAATTTATATTCTATGATGAGGATACTAACCAAACTTTTGCCCTCTGACCCTGATCTACCAATTTTACACAGCTCAGACCTGCTAAGACAGGTTTCGAAAATCATATTTGCCAAGAACACGTGCAAGCATGCTCCAAGAGCATCTGTGCACATGTATTTTACTCCCTTTCCTTTCTTTTTCACTCTGAGTGCTTTTAAAAATCAACATAACCGCAATAAAAAGAAACCACAAGGGCCCCATTATTGAGTTACAAAGCAGTGTGTGTGGGAAACACCCCTCTGGAGTTTTAAGAGAGTCAAAAGGAAGATGCTCTGCACGTACTCCACGGCTGCAGGGATTCTGGTGAAAGGAGATACCAATCCAGAGCTGCTTGAGCGATGGTTGTGCAGCCTGGCCAGAGGTGGGGAATGACCGGAAAGCTTGGGAAGCTGATTGGCAGGCAGGAGGGGCGGGCAGGGGGGGAGTGGAAGGCCAAAGGCAGAGAAGACTGAGAAGAGGTGCAGATATGCTGCTAGAGTAGACTTCCTATTCCAAGTTTCCACATTTCAAGCAAGTTTTTAAAAAGCTCAAAGGAAGATAACTTTCTGCAAGTTGCTTTGGGGACCTGGTTTTAAATAATTAATGGTTGGCAAATATTCAATGAAAGCATTAGCAACAACAAAGGCAAGACTAAATACCAGTAAAAATACTTCACAGTACATGGTGGATCCAGGCGCCAACTCCTTTATCTGAGCTCAGTTTCTCTACACTTAGCCACTGTTATTTTTCTGGCTTCATAGTGGCTTTACCCAACACTCCAGGGTACCGTTTCTCCACATAGGAATCCTTACAAAATGTCAAGACTGCTGCTGAGTCGAATTGCTCTCACCTACATGAAGTAGATCTCACTGGCCTATTATACTATTCTGGGGTCTCACTGCTGCCAATTCATCTAATTGTCACATAAACCATCCTAAAATACTGTTTTTGTCAAAATATTGTTACGCCCCCTCTGTGTTCAAAAACCATTAATGACTGTCTGCTAACTTTAGGTTAACATCTGAAACATCTGAGTTTGACTGGCCAAGGCTTTCCCTTCTAATCTCACTCATCCGGACTCTCTTACTACAGGACTATCACACTTGTCACACACATCTTTGATTCAACAACTGTGCCTCTCATGTGGGGTGCCTCCTCCTCTCTATTTAAATACTTTATCTGTAAGACCCAACTTACTTCCTCCATGGAGTCTTACTTCTCCCTGACTAATCTAGCTCTCAAACATCTCCTCCTCCTCTTCTGTTTCTCTGTCTTCATATCCATGTGATTTATTCGTTCTATTACTTATCCGATGTTAAGAATTACAGAATTACCATTGCAGTAGTATGCTGGAGCTGGCTGCCGTCAAATGGGAAATATTTGAGAATTTTGCAAAAGGACTGTTAAACCAGTGTCACTTAAAATGAGCCATAATGGGAGCATTTACACTCTGGCAATAGGCAAATGCTGCAGATCATGTTTGTTTGCTTGTTTTTTTGGTGGGAAAGGTGGGAAAGGAAGAGAAATGGTTTATCAGCACACCACTGCAACAGACCCTCTAATATGACTGTTCTTTTTTTTTTTAAGGAGGTGTTTTTTTTTTTTATTATGTTATGTTAATCACCATACATTACATCATTAGTTTTTGATGTAGTGTTCCATGATTCATTGCTTGCGTCTAACACTCAGTGCTCCATGCAGTACGTGCCCTCCTTAATACCCATCACCAGGCTAACCCATCCCCCCACCCCCCTCCCCTCTAGAACCCTCAGTTTGTTTCTCAGAGTCCATAGTCTCTCATGGTTCGTCTCCCCCTCCGATTTCTTCCCCTTCATTTCTCCTTTTTTTTTTTTTTAACATATAATGTATTATTTGTTTCACAGGTACAGGTCTG
>NC_138375.1:101123541-101199816 GCF_054177405.1 Leptonychotes weddellii | reverse complement strand
AAACCATGACCTCCCAAGGAATTAAATTCCATCATGGACACATATCTGTGTATATAAACTGACCTGTAAGCTCCATAATAGCTGGCTAAATCTCCTTTACACTTTATATTCTTCATAGTGCCCAGCACAATATACAGTGAAAAGCAGGATCCTTCTACCTTTCTAGCTTCACTTGCCAGGTCTCTTCCTTGCCCTTTATAACGTATGCTTTATCAAACCTTAGAGCTTTTCCCTAAACATGTCCGGTATTTCTTACCTTCGTAGTTTTCCAGAAGCTACTTCCGCACTTTGGCTGTCCTACCCAGTTGAAGCCCGCCCTCTACTCCACTGAGTGGCCTCTGTGACTTTAACAACACTCCACCTTAAACACATGGTATTTTAATTGTCTATTGATTTATCTGTCTCCCCACTATACAGTAAGCTGCTTAAATGTTAAATCCTGTGTTTTCCACCTCTGTATCCCTGGTCTGAGATGCCCGGCATGTAGAAATATTTGTTGATAGTGAGTACAGCAACTCAGATGAATAAATAAAGCTATTTCTATAAGGTGGGTCCACTCTGGCTCTTGTCCACAGCATTGATTAAGGAATAGGTCTCAGTGACTTCGCTACAACTTTTTTCTACAAAGCAGCCACGAGGGAATAAATTTCAAAAGGAAAGAGTCTATTCACAACTGAGTATTGCTTTCTTCCTAGGCACCATCCCATGTGCTTGACACCTCATTCTCCTGACTCTTCAGGACAATGGTCTGTTCTTCCAGTTTAGATGCTTTTCTTGCATGCATCTGTCCTCTTTCTCCCCTTTATCTGCACCAACAGCAGACGCACCACAATTCAAGTGAAATCTTGTTTACCTTGGGAAATCTTCACAGTGGTTCTGGTGTCTTATGCTTAATACCTTCCAAATGAAAATTAGGCCATAGGACTTGGGGGACTAAAGGAATTAAGAAAGAAAGGAGAAAAGATATGAGAGTGAAGGAAAGCATGAGAGAATTGTATAAACTGGGGCAGGGAGGATGAAATAAAAAAATATTTTTGAGAGCCAAAATGTACCAATATTCTAAAACTCTTAATCCAAACTTACTGCCTGCCTCCTCCTTTAAGGAACATAGCTGGTATCATATTCATAAAAGTGAGTTTCTTTCTAAATTGCCAAATTCTTATTTTTTAATTTAAAGATCCAAGAATCCTTCTAACAATGGGCAAGCAAAATAAAAATAAATGCTTTTAGAAAAACCCTAATTAGTATTAAATATCAAGAGAAGAGGGGAAAGTTATGCTTTCTGTGTAGAATATGCAGGTTACCAACATATGGGCTCTGTCTACAGAAGTATATTATTTGGGCAATTGAAGCAATTCTTTAGACAGTCCACGCAAAAGTTTTTAACACCAGAGCAGAGGATTAATTTTATGAAGACTGATTTCCTTTCCTGTTTATAGAACACCAGATTGTTACTATGTTTTCAAAGGTGCTTATATGACAAAGAAAATAACAGAAGGCTGTAATAAAGAGACTTTAGCATATAGTGACTTTCATCTCAGTAACACTATTTTTCAGTCACCGAGCTCTACTGTATGTCTTAGCATTTGCCATTCAGTCATGCTCTGAAAGGGATAAGGTGGAAACATCCTGTGATTCATTTCAATTCCACTACCTTCCCAACTGTTCATATTCAGAGAAAGAGATATGAAGGTCCTGAGACAGAAATGCAGGACAAAAGAAAATCCTACTTGTAATCTGCAGTTCCAGAGAAGCTGATGGTATGACCTGGAGAGAATCGTCTGTTCATTCATTGATCAAGTACATATGAATCCCATTTACGTGCCAGGCACTTTGAGTACATCAAATTCCAACATCAATAAGACCTAGTATAAACTCTAAAGAACATCACAGGCTTCTGGTTAGCCAGGGCCACATTTTTTAAAATTCATAAAGCTATACTCTGATATTCTTAGTGCTAAATTCTTATTTATTGAGGTGACATTCACATCATATAAAATTAAAATTTTAAAGTGAATAATTCAGTGGCATTTAGCACATTCACCATGTTGTGCAACTACCACCTCACTCTTACTCCAAACATTTCCATCATTCCAATAACATCCCTGACCCATTAAACAGCTTCGCCCTCCAAGACCACCGTAAATTTCAACATGTAGGAAGCAGGAAGTTTTCATCTAAAAGCAGGCTTTGAAAAAACTCATCTATACCCATAATCACTCTAATTTAAATAATGGAACTGAGAAAAGATATTGAGGTCAAAGAGCCTTTCAAAATCAGAGCTCCAATCTTAGGATTTTAAAAATGGCATTCTGCATTTGGTTTGGGGGTTCTGCGTTTTGTTTTTTAGTCATGGAGAGTTTTCCAGATTCTCATTTCCCAATGCCTGCAGATGTTTCCTTTGGTCCAGTGGCTAAGGCATTGTTGTACTGATAATACTAGGACACACCTAATTTCTAAAGATCAATTGATGCGAAGAATTTTCAGGTCTGTGTGTTTGTTTATTCTCTATGCCTTAGGACTACATCTAAATCATAGAGCCTCCTTTTCTCTCTGCACCATAAGCAACAGCGCAGCTGATTCAAAAAATGTCTCCACGGCATCTTCTTTGTTTAATTTTCTATCAGTAAACCCTTCTTTGAGATTTACTTTCTTGGCCAATTCAGGTAACTTAGTTGATTAAAAAACCAAACTCTCTCCAGGTAATCTTTGTTTCCCTTTCATAATCTGCTGTTTACAAATCTTCTTACTTCTTAATTTTGCTAAATTTACCTTCAATTGTTTGTTCCTACAACTGTTGCTTTGCCATCAGAATATTTGATTCCAAACCCTGTGACCTCTCTAGTTTGTTTATTTTTTAAAAAGATTTTATTTATTTATTCATGAGAGAGAGAGAGAGAGGCAGAGGCAGAGGGAGAAGCAGGCTCTCGAGGAGCAGGGAACCCGATGAGGGACTCGATTCCAGGACCCTGGGATTATGACCTGAGCTGAAGGCAGACGCTTAACGGACTGAACCCTCCAGGCACCCTCTCTAGTTCATTTAAAACATTAGCTGCCAAGTTTCTTGCTCTTGACATTGGAGTTCTTTTTTTTTTTTTTAAAGATTTTATTTATTTATTTATTTTGAGAGAGAGAGAATGAGAGACAGAGAGCATGAGAGGGAGGAAGGTCAGAGGGAGAAGCAGACTCCCCGCTGAGCAGGGAGCCCGATGCGGGACTCGATCCCGGGACTCCAGGATCATGACCTGAGCCGAAGGCAGTCGCTTAACCAAGTGAGCCACCCAGGCGCCCGACATTGGAGTTCTTAACAGAAGCATCAAACCAAATGTTTTACCCTCAATTCTACTCCATTTCAGACACCATGTCCCCTAATACTTACAGATTGAAAATACGTAAGCCCCTGGAAATCTGACAACTTGTGGGTGTGGAGGCCTGAGTGGCAGACAGGTCAGAAATAAGTGCGTTCTAGAAGGAACCTGTCCGGAGGCAGTGGAATGCAGCGCTCTGGATAAATACATGTAGTGAAAGCCAGACAGGACTTGGGTCCACATCTTGACTCTACTACTGACAAACTAGAACTCTGCCCATGTTGTTTAAATTTCCTGAGCATCGGCTTTCTCACCTTTGCAATGTAAAAAGGCAGTACTGTTTAATGGGCAGATCTTGTCTTGACACCACTTATGATATGCATACAACTGTAGTTCAGCGTTTTACCTCAGAAACCGTTGTGGAAAATGTCCTCAGAGAGGAACATTTCCTACTGCAAGCCCAGCTTCAGATTCTGCCCTGAGAGGCGTCTGTAAATCATAACACCTTTCTCATCCTCACGTCCCTAGCTATGAACTAAGGGAGGTTGAGCGAGGAGCTGTATTTCTTGTATTCTCCCTCTGCAGCTCTGGCATTTGATTTTACACGTGAGGACCACTGAGTACTAGAGAGAGGCTGCCGTAGGCGGAGGCTTGCTCCAGACCTCCCAGAGAGATTTGCTGCAAAGGGTCTCAGCCTAAACTGGTCCCCAGCAAGTTTGGTTTCCACTTTTGTCAACCATACTCTCTTATTTCTCTCTTCTCATTTATCACAGCTCAGTCTGACTCTAAGCTGCTTGCACTTCTACCTCCCTGAATTTTGCCCTGATAACACTGCAGTCTAACGAGAGATCTTCTCACTTAAAGTGATTGTTCTATTAACCTCCCCGTATCTGTTACTTTACTACTACTGATCTGTGGCAACCAATCAAAATCAATGGGAGCTATAAGGTAAAACAGAACAAGAGGAAAAAAAATTGAACACACACAATGTTGGATTAAAAATTTTAAGCTCAAAGATACTGATGAGTTTTCAAAAACACAATATATTATTTATGAATAAAATATATACAGCAAAAAAGATGAAAACATGGACAGGATGACTATTTCCCAAATTTACAGCAGAGACTATTCTGGAGAAGGAGGCAGGGAAATGGGTTTGGTGGTGGGGGGGGCCATGGGGTTTTCAAAATTCATCTCTATAGTTTTATTTCATTTTAAAAAAATCTTGAGGTAGCTATAGCAAATACTAATACTTGTTTATCCTAATTTGTGGATACATTTTTTTTAGGTCTCGTAATCCATGGTAATTTTTTTTCCAAATTAATTCTAAAAGAGTTATACGTGCTACTTGAAGAATTAAGACATCTTAGATCTCTCACCGAACAGTTCAAATGCTGAGGAGAGGCGTCTACTACAACTTTGTGCAACCAAAGCCACAGCGCTCTCAAGACTTCTAGTTTTGGATTTCAGCAGTTAGAGGAGATTGGGCTATTTTGTTTCCATGGCTCATTAAGCTAGGGTTAGACTGGTGTCCATAATCAAATTCACTGCATTTATCCCTGTCTCCTCCCTATGAAATGAGGCCAGACCTTAGGGAAAAGAAAGAGTAAAACATATCCCCAGTCCATGGTAATTCTGCCCATAAAGGAAATTAACACACCTGAAACGGATTAAATTCTTTTTCCTTTTCTAAATGATCCCCTTCCTTAAGCTTCCTCTGTCAGTTGACTGCCAACCCTATTTGCTAATTCCCATCCCTCATCGGTCTCACTAGCACTTCCTGTTGCCAATTAGTGTTCTGTGAACCTGAGCCTGACATCTCCCAAACACACCCAGACTCCGGGGGCGGGGGGAGGGGGGCTTCTGGGCTTCCTGCTGGGGTGTCTGGTGCAAAGGGCACCCAAACATTGCCAGGGGCTGATCAATCAACTGTGGCCTGGGAGTGTTCCTAGTGTGAGGAAGGAACGGTGAAAGACAAAAGGAATCCGTAGGTGGGAAGAAAGGAGAGGGTTTTCATTATTTTCCAGTGGAGGAAATGATCTGGACTGAGAATAATGGAGAACCAAAGGAGAGACGTGGGGTACATGGAGAGATGACAGACACAAGGACAGGAACAGGAGCAATTTGGAGTGACAGGTCAGAACACTTGTAACCAAGGCAACACAGCAGAAAAGGTGCAGAGAATGTAACAGTTGGTTTCTATTGTGTTGACGGAATTAATATCAAAGCTTTTTAACCTTTTTGGGGACAAGAGCCTTGTGAGAAGATTGATCTCCACCCCACGCTTACCTCCTCACCCACGGTACCATCCCACACTCAGGTTCCTGTAGTTGGAAGGAGGGCTCTGATCCTCTCAGACCTGATCCAGGACCCTAGAAGGTCCTGGGACTACAGCTGCAGAATCCTTTCTTTTTGATTATAAAAACAAGAATGTAGTATTGAAAAAAAAAGAAGAGGAAGAGAAAGAAGAAATGAAAGAAGAGAGGGAGGAAGGGAAAGAGGAAGGAAAGATTTCATTTATAAGCCTCAGACAAAACTAAAATGAAAACAAACAAAAACAGCCAATATGAGCCAAGGTACAGATTTATTTGTGTCCTTCCAGAGGGCACAACCCAAAGCCCTGCATGGGTAATTAGCCATCTTTCCGTGATGACACTGAACGAGACAGGGTAAGTATCCATAGTAAACATGCTTTGCTAAAGTCCTTCCCCGTTATTTACTCTGTCACATTAAATGGAAGAAGCCCGTTTTAATGTAATCTTGATTTTGCTGAACAAATTTGAGAGAGGGGTGGGCTCTACCCAAGTACTAATTGTGTATTTGGAAGACGTGCTGCCTGGTGTTTCTTCCTTTTCAAAAAGAAACAGGTCTTGGAAAATGAGGCACGGAAGAACCTTCCCTGTGTTTCTCTCTCCTGCAGCTGCTCCTCCAGGACCGGCCATTTAAAATAGGAGTTTCAAATAATTCAGTTTATTAAATCCACGTTTTCTGCCAGATTCTGCTTAATGTGCCTATGTTCTTTTGTTTCCCTCCTCACATTTCCATGGCTCAGAAGCCATTCTTTCTGGTATAGCTGAAGGATATGGATATTAGAATCAGATCAGCAAACGATTGTATGGACTTGGGAGGCTGCCAATCAATGCTATAAAATAAAGCACGTTGTGTAGCTGATATCATCAAGTCTCTTCTGTGTAGTTTTAATATTGCGGGAGGAGGGGCTGGAGGGAGGGTGGACCTGGCAGAACAATGGGGAGTGGGTAAGAGAATGAAAGGATTAACTGTGGAATTTGAAAGTGGGGGGCAATTTACATTAAAGAATTGTTTTCAAAGACTTCCTAACCCCCCAGACATTTTCCAGTCTAGGTAACCTTTGAAACACAGCTGGAGGTGATGTTCTTGGAGCCACCTCTGAAAGCTGCAATCACAACACGCCTGCAGTGTTCCCTTCCCAAACCCACAACTTTGTCATTTTCTCAAGCAGACACACAAACACTCAAGAGTCCACAGTCATGTTTCAGCAGGGGAGAGAGGGTTTGTTGCTTTGTAGCAGCTCTTTTGAAGTGTTTAATTCCTCCTTTGTATCTGTTCATCAACACTCATTTCAAGCATATCAGTTTTAGCTCAACAATCGCATTCTCTGGGCCTTATTTTCTCCTGTGGCTCAGGGCCTCTGTCCAGCATCTGTGGCACAGTTTGGTTTGATCTGAATTCAGACATGTTAACAAAATTAAATCCTTTCTCTCTCTCTCATCCTTTCCTCCAGCCAATTCAGGCTAAGGTGCCCCTGAGGCGGAGTGTGAGTGTGTGCGTGCGTGCGTGTGTGTGTGTGTGTGTGTGTGTACAGGAGCACTCTGCGCCTGTCTTTGTAAAATACAGGAAATGCATAAAAGAAAGAAGAGTTCAGCTGGAGCCACTGCTGCTCAGCTTGGCTCCTTCCGCCTCCTCCTTTCTTCCCCCTCCCCCCACCCAGCACCGGCTTTTAATTTTCAAAAGCACTGCAATTGCTTGGTGTGGTTTCAAGAGCTGGGGTGCCATTCTCCCTGATGATGACTCTGCTGACGTCAATGGCATTCTTATCATGCCTAGTGCGACATCAGAAACCAGCCCTCAGAGGCTCCTCTTATTCACGGCTGCCTGGGCTCTCGGTAAAACGTGGACTGGATTTCTCAAATGAAAGGGACTCGCTCTCCCATTCTAGCAAGCCCTGCTCTCAGCCAGATACCCTTCCTCTGTAGGGCAGCTTGTCAGTTAAGGCTTTGCTCCTTAGCATTCTCTCCTGCTAAGACTCCCTGAAGGAGCAGAGAAGACCACATGTAGCACAGTGTTACCTCTGTGTCCGAGCTTTTGGAGACCCGAGTGTGTGTGTGTGTGTGTGTGTGTTCCCTCCACCAAAGCAAGACTGCTTGACCTGATTATTCTTTCGGTTTTGCCAAAGCCTTTGATAAAGTGGTTCCCCCTATACAGTGGACCAGACCCACCCATTTAAGTACTCCTGGCTTAATCTCTGGGGCAGAACTGGAGCTCAGGTCCAAAAATCAGGCCCATATTCACTTCCAGATTGCAGCAAACACCCCTCTCCTCTCTCTCTTTTTTTTTTTTAATTGAAGAAAATGAATAGGAGGTTGGGAGAAGAGGGGAAATAATTACAGCTGAATAATGAGTAATAATAATAGCTGAATACAAAAACAGCATCATTGAGAATTTAACATTTTCCTCTAAATAGTCATATGAGTCTTTTAAGAGGTCTGATCTCAAAGGGTAGAATTATAAGGTAGCCACTTGATGCTAAAATCCACCATTCGCTCTCCACCCAGCTGTTTGAGAGCAGTTGTTACGCTGATGACGAAACTCTCTTTTGCAGTGGAGTTTATTATGGTCCAAATCCACCCCAAAACATTCCAGGTATGTCTACTGTTCAAATCCAGAGTCATGGCCATTTAACATGATGACAGAACGGTACACATCTAGGTAGGTTTCCTCTGCCCAATCTTTGCTAGAAACAAATCAAAATGCTATAGACAAATCTACCAAACAAATAATGATGGTTCCTCTTGAAGATTACTGAGCCACCGTTAATAAACTTTTTGGGAGCAACTGTTCTAGAAAGGGGCCATTTAGCAATGTTAAATTTAACAATATGAAATGTACAATTATTAATTCCCTCTAGAACTAGTTGGAGTTATAACATTAAGGAAACATGAGCTTACATCTAGTTTAACCCTTCCACCTTCATGTGGAGAAACTGAGGCCCAGGGGTAGTTTCACGATTTACTCAAGGTCATGCAACAATGAAGCGGCAAGACTGACAAACTCAAGCTGTCTCACTCTATTCGTATGTTCTTTTCACTTCTGCTCCTGATTATTTACAGCCCAAACTCTTTTGCCTAGAAGTGTTCATTTTTCATACAAATACGCATAATAATTCTGAATTTCTTGATTGGAATAAATTTTCAGGAGTTTTTAGATGAACAGAGTCCTTATAAATTTCTTCTTGTTTTCAGGGAGTTCCACAACTAGTGAAAAGGTTATTAAATTAAATGGAACAAAATAAAATATGTCGGAATGCATGAAGTTCAGGTGGCTTTTTAAAAATTAATGATGAAGCCTGAGAAGAGACATGAAAGATGTACCTGGACATTCCACATACCCGAGTCCCCTGCATTCCGGCCATCATTCTGCCTCATTTAATACCTAGCTTCTAGCTGCCTGATTGTAGCATGGTAATACTCATGTAATTTATTCTCTCTCTAATGGAAGCCATTGGCTTAATGTTCGCTCATTTGTCCATATGATATTTATACCTACCTCGTACCCTCCTCCTCCCACCCATATAGTTTTGCCCTCTCCTGAGAGCACTATAACTTCTTTCATAAGTCACCTTATGACTCTCTCTTTTTGACAAATAAGTATCATGTTCTGGTCCAGAATGGAGAAGGGATGGGATGGAGTTGAGAGATGCTGGCTTTAGTGTTGGAAACCGGGTTTGCTACTATATAATTTTAGGGCATTTCTTAACTTTTCTGAGTCTCAGCTTCCTTATCTGTATAATAGGAATAATGATCCCTACTAACCTGGAGGATTATTGGAAAGGTTAGTGATGATGTTTACTAAGCTCCTATCACAATACCTGGCACATAGTAGAAACTCAAGAAAGGATAATGATGACAATGATAATAAAAATAGTAAGTGGGGAGAATCATAAAATTAGTAAGGACTAATAAAGTGGAACAAACAAAGGAAGGACAGATAGTATTTTTCCCCTGGTAACCCCAGTTAGATCTAAGGACTGTTACTACAACTGAAAGAGCAATATTTCTTTAAAGAATTTTTCTAGTGAAAAATGAATGATCTGAACCAAACACATGAGCATAAGCCTGCATGATAAATTTCTATAAGATGTTAGTGGAATGTGTTCTGCATTAGGGGTTTGATTGCAATTAGATGTCAAGTAGCTATAAAACCTAATTGTGCTCTTAAAAAATCTTCAAGGATTATCTTGAAACTGGTCTGTGAGAGCTACTTTAAAGGTAAGCGATCCTGGGCTGGTCAGTTTCTGGTTCTTCTTTCCCGGAGACAAACTGCCAATACCCACTAGGCGATAAGTAGCTTTGTGTGCACTGAGATAAGAAGCCAAATTAATTCCTTAAACTTAAAGGCAGACCCACATTAAGGTCACAAGGGTTTTGGGAAGCCTAGCTGTCCATTAGTGAGATAAACCACAGCGTCCCACAGCGCACATTTTCACTAAATACCACATTACTACAAAATTGAGTTCATTTCATTAATAACAAAATTTATCAAAATATGCCTTCCCCTTTGCAGAAATCAATAATTTAATATAAACTAATAACAGCATTTAACTCAGAAACAAATTACAGCCATGTCTGTTTAAGGTGGCTCACCCAAATTTCATAACACGAACCCATGAAAAGAAGTGTGTGCGATTCAGAAAAGGGGGTTCATCTTGGCAATTTAGCCCTGAAACCAATCATTTCTCCCTGGGACACTGCAGGAAAAAAAGCTCTCCTTTCTACCGAGTCTTCAGGTTTCCAATAAAAGTTTTGCACACCATCCAATAAAAGTTTTGCACACCATCAACAGCTTAGTCAGCTTGTAATATTTGATGTCCTCTTCTGCCTCAACTCAAGCAAATGGTAAGAAAGGGTTTAGTCATATCTAACTATTTCAAACCAATAAGTAAAGTTAAAATGCAAATTTGATCATGTCCTTCCCCTTCCTTAAAACCCTTCTTCTACAATGCTCCATTCCCTTATCCCTGGCCTTGGTGGGCAGGCTAAGAATCACTTTCTAATTATCTAGCCAAGGGGACTGCTCTTTTGTAACTATCTGCCTATCAGATGGCGCCTTTTAAAAATATACAAAAGGCAGGGTGCCTGGGTGGCTCAGTTGGTTAAGCGACTGCCTTCAGCTCAGGTCATGATCCTGGAGTCCCAGGATCGATATCCGCATCGGGCTCCCTGCTCGGCAGGGAGTCTGCTTCTCCCTCTCCCACTCCCCGTTTGTGTTCCCTCTCTCGCTGTGTCTTTCTCTGTCAAATAAATAAATAAAATCTTTAAAAAAAAATACAAAAGGTGTCTTAAATATACAAAAGGTACAGAGACTGTCCTTTCAGAATTAGCTTTGTGCTGATTTGATCATATGCTCCCACAGCAACTTGTATTTTGCCTTCATGGTATTTAAGACATTTCAATCATGTATTCTTAATTTTTCTTTGCCCTACCAGACTGCAAAGTAGGAATTATGACCACATAATTCATCTATATATCCCCAGCTCCTAATATAGTGCTTGCTACACAAGTATTTGGTCAAAAAACATTGTTATATAAAGTTGGATTGCTATGTTATGTTCAATAGTTGATATGATTCTCACTAGAAGTTATTCTTGAAAGGCTATGAAATAATTCTGTATCCTATGAATGACTTTATCATAGTCACTCCCAAACACCAAGGGAATATACTTTCCAAAATAGAGTCTTATTGGCCCTTGGTGAAATAACAATAATAATAATGATAAGACCAAACACAGTTACACACACACACACACACACATTAATGCAAGGTTTCAACAGCTTGCATTAAACGGCAAACGGTTTCCTTTTGGGGATGACTAGTCTTTAAGTCTTTTCCTATCTTGCAATATTAAATGTATGTGGGATGCAGGACATAAAGATCCTAATATGAAATCATGATTCTAGTAAATGGCAGTTGTTCTTTTGAAAATAGCTTTTTTTTGGCAAAAGTTAGTAAGAGTTGATGGGTTGGTAATCCTATGTTGGGCCTCTCATTTTTTTTTTTTTTAATTTTGAAATTCCAAAGTCTGGGAATCATTGACTGAGCAGGATTTTCCCATCGGAACACAGACTTGAGGATTTTTGGCATGTCTGAGTTTCTAATTGTGTGTGGCTCCAAATTACAATCCTTTCTTCATTTACTTCTCCATCCTTATATTTTGCCTTTTCTGATACTCACTTGGACTACACCATTTCCTGACTTTATTGTTTTCAACGAGCAATTCTGTACAGTTCTTGTCCCCACTTAGGGCCACTTAAGGCCTCCATATCTTTTACATAGTGTATTTCACTTTAAGAGAAATAGGTTAAGATTTTAAAATTCTAATTACATTCATTAGAATAATGGGTCCGATACATTCACCCACAGGTGACTGGAATAATTAAAGGTATAAACTTTATAGGTAAAAGTAAACCAAATTTTCTTTACATACACTAAACTTCCTAATGGTTTGCTAGGGGTAGGTATCACAGTCGAGCCAGACAATGATTTCCCTCAGTCCTTGAAGCAAATGAGTGGGAGAATGAACACAAGCCACATTTTTTATTTACTCTAGCATCCAATCCACTAGAAATATAATTATCTACACGTGCCATTTGGGAAGCACTGACCCAAATGATTTACATGATTCAATACACATGTAAGTTGAAATGGACAATGGTAAATAGCAAAACTAGTCAGAGGACCATATTCAATGGGATAGTAACATTTCAAATTTTAAATTCCATCACAGTATGTTCTCAAGTATAATTTTTTACAATAGTCAATATAGAGAAGCACACAATTAATGAACACATGAAAATCACACTATCCTCATCCTCCCTTTAAGAAAAGTTCCTATTGGTATTCCTGTTACCTATACAGGCTTGGTACTTTGTGGTATTTATGGCATGTTGACATTATTAACATTTTCACTTGATTGTGGGAAGTCGCTTTCATTTTTAGCTCTGCTTTCGAATGCTATTAACCTGATTTCAAGATAATATATTAGAAATGTCCTTGTCAGTCAAACCCCCTGAGCTGTAGAAATGATCATGTTGTTCAACAAGTTCAGCCTAATTTGACAAGGTTAGCAGTCAAGCCTGTTCCAGCGAAGAGGGAGCTTCCTATTGCAGCAAGGATGTCTTTATTCCTTTCATGAAAATTAGTACTGGGATCCATGTCTGTTGAAGAAGACACTGGCATCATCTTATCCACTGTTTTTCCATTCTCTTATAATTTGGAGAATTGGAAAATTCACCACAAAAATCCACTGTCTCTCTTGTCTGTCTCTGTCTCTCTGTCCTCCCCCCACACCCCGCGACCTATGAAAATCTTGCCATGGGAATAAAACACATAAAGAAAAAAGGTAGAGGGGCGCCCGGGTGGCTCAGTTGTTAAGCGTCTGCCTTCTGCTCAGGTCGTGATTCCAGGGTCCTGGGATCGAGCCCCGCATCGGGCTCCCTGCTCGGCCGGGAGCCTGCTTCTCCCTCTCCCACTCCCCCTGCTTGTGTTCCCTCTCTCGCTGTGTCTCTCTCTGTCAAATAAATAAAATCTTTAAAAAAAAAAGAAGAAAGGTAGAGATTTTGTTGTAAGCATGAAGCAGAAGACAACTCTCCTCCTCAGTGCTTCTCAGACCTAGAATTCGTACTTTTCTAGTGGGAACAGTAAAATAGATCCTGATTCTACAGCGTGGGTTAATGGACTTAGAAGGAGAAAGCCCCGGGTTCAGATTCTAGCTCTGCCACTTCCTGGTTCTGTGAATCTGTTTTCTCATCTATAAAATGGGGTCCATAACGTTTTGAGGATTATACAAGATCATTTACATGAGGCATTTAGCACAACACCTTGCACACATCAGGCACTCAAATGACAGGAGATACAGCACTAAACTACAGTATGCTGTATCAGGACATCAGAGAAGCTTAATTTAATAAATCTCTGGTCTCATCCCTTCTGATTCTGTTAGTAAGCTGTCAGTGAGAACACTAGGCCCTGTTTATGGCCTTCCCAGGTCCACTCTGCCCAACCTACCCCTGGGGCAGAGGCTACTTTCCCAGCTTCCTAGCCAGAACAGCCCCCAGCAAAGTCTTGGCCATCACTGCAATTGCCTGGCCTTTTCTTCTGCCTCACCACCCTGGAGGGCCTGGCGTGGGCAACAGCCTCTGACTTGACAGGAACCATCCAGCTACAGGTAAGATGGGGAGCCTCCGGCTTCCCCAGGGATTTCTGGGAAAGTCAAAGGAGGCAAGGTTCTGTAGAGCAAAGTGACCAATGAGAGACAAAAGACTTGTGAGCAGAAAAACTGCTCATCCTATCTCCCCTAGGGGGAATGTTCCAAGACACAGTGGTTCTACACAATCCCACAGGTGATATCTTTAGGAACTTAGTCACTAGCTGTGTTTCTGGTAAAGACGTGGCAAGCTTGGTAATGCATGATCTTGTATTTACTTTTCTTCTCTACTGCTCGTCCTTTCACCCCCACCCCCACTCCTCTCCTGCTTTCTCTGGATTGCATGACTCCCGGTCCCCCATAAAATGCTAGCAGGTCATCGGCTACCTCTTAGGAGGTTTGGGCTAAGACTGTGACAGTTAGGAAAAGAATGAGGCAATGAGAGTATAAGAATAAGAGAGAAAACTCATTGTATTAGACATGAATCTACTTATCTATGTAATTCCTTGGATTCTCTCAAGAGTGGAAGCTCTTAAGGCCACATTACCACCTTATTTTTATTATTTTTTAAATTTGCATCTTTATTTTTAAATATGGATAATTTTGTCTATTATTCCATACAAGATTACCACCTTATTAACAAAGCATAACTGATCAAAGCAGTAGAACAAAGGGCCTTTGAAGACAACATACTATTCCTTTCCTTCCATAGAGTTGAATTTCAATTATAACGGAAGATAACATATTTGGAACCACTTAATCCTGTCTTGCAAGACAGAGGGACAGAGACACCCATACAGAAAGAGAGAGAATGAGAGAGAAAAAGATTTTTCTCTTTGAAAGGTCATGTTCTTTTGTATTTAACGAAAATGCAACAGGATGCCAAAATGCAACCCTGGCATTTTTCTTTCCTTCAGCAATATGCCCACATTTTATAGAGAAAGCTATATATTGAGGTTCCATAAAAAAAGAAATGCAATTTTCACATTAAACATAGATTCTAACGTCTGGCATTTCTCCTAGGGCTTGCACATAATTATCCATAATTGCAGTTTTCCAACAGGGGACCCACAGTAGTCACTCTGATTCATTCCGCATTATATGACCCTCTCACACGGTGATAATGATCTTCAATTCCAGGGGCCCTGGCCCGCCAACTCTCTTCAACCTACACGGAATACTTTTCCTCTCATGCCTCATGACGTCAAATATATGAGCTCTAGGTTGTTATTCAGGCTTCCTGCATCCTCATTTTCTGTATTTTTTTATGCCTGCTTTTTGCATAGGCACATTTGCTGAGTTGGAGCCTCACAGGTGGTTTGGTTTGTGGCATATTTTAATAGCTATGAAGCCATGGGTTCAGCTACTGGGTTGCAATGAATTACATAATGCATGTGCAATTCAGGGCACTAACAAGAGGATTTTCCTAAGACCCCAAATGACCCAGGAAACTGACACAGGGAAGGGACCACATCTCGCTGAATGTCCTCTGACACGGATGCACTTATCCTGAAGGCCACACTCTTACTCTGAGGGATGGTGATCTGTGGAGAGCAAATCTGGTCATCAACCAACTAGACTAAGGCACATTTATTTCTGTTGCTGTTTGGTTCATTTTACTTTGGTTTGGTTTGTTTTCTGTTCTTAGCAATCAGGCCGTTTTTATGAGGACTTGGCAAAGAAGGAGTAATAGCTGTTTTCTCTAGGAAAGTTTTAACCTTTCAACACAGTAGCGATGTGATAGACATTATGAATTCAATTAAATGTGGTCCCTGGTCCAGGTTGGTGGTCATAAACCTTTTTATTTCCCTTGCCACTCTTGGTTACTTAGAAATAAGTGTGATGCTCCAGCGATATTACAATAAATTGAATTCTGGGCCTGTACACACAACTGTTTCTGGTCTAAGCTCATTTTCAAGAAATGCTTGTCACTGGTACAGGAGGATAAAGTCCATCCCAGTTCTCTTCATCTCATTTTTCTCATAGTTCATTCATTCATTCCACACACAGTACCTTCTGTGTTCCAGCACTGTGCGAGGTGACAGGGGTAACATGTTGAGCAAGATCCCTGCCCGGCTAAGATGACGCGCCAGAAGGTTCTGCTGAAATACAGGTTTTGGCATTCTTTTTCCAAATCTCCGAGATTATAAGGAGGAATAAGAAGAAGCAAATAATATCATTCATTTATCCACACATTCATTATCCATTCATTTACAAAAAATACTGAATATCTCCTATGTGATAGGCGCTGTACCAAATGCCAGCAAAGCAAGGATAAAAGATAGGGAGTGCCTACAAACCATAAGAGAAAGATGGATCTGAAAACAGAAATATTTTAAAAGCCTAAATGTTAAAACACCCTAAACAAAGAAAATGAAAAATTTGAATAAAAAGGCTCATTTTATTAATATACCCAGAACACTAACACATCAAACAAACCCCCCAAAGGATAACTGATTTAATGAATCTTTTACAGGGAGAAACAGTAAACATATGAAAAGATGATCCACTGTATTTATAATTAAATTAATTGACAAAATATTTTGTTTGTGAATGCCAGGGTCAGAGGGTATGGGGTATATATGCATTTCTTATGCTGACAGTGGGACTGCGACTTGATATAGTCTTTGGAAGACAGCCTGACAATGCCTGTGAAAATTTAAAGTGTAATTTCACTGCTAGGAATTTACCCAACAAATATACTCAAAAAAGGATAGAAAAATGTTCAGGTACAAGGAAGCTCAAAATGTTATTTGCAGTAGTAAAAAACAAAACAAAAACGGAAGTGATCTAAAAGTCTATCAATAGAGTTAAATAGATTATTGAACGTAATGGCATACCAAGTGTCAGGTAACAAGAATGAGAGGTAGAGCATTATCTATATAAACACACACAAAAGAGCCTCAAGATGTGCTGTTAAATTAAAAAGAGCATGGTGCAGACTGATATTTATAATACTCTCTGGAAAGATATGCGCCAAACTCCGAACGCCTTACTGCACACAGCCATAAGCAAGGAATTCGAGTTGGCACAAGTGATAACTGTTTGCTCTTCTGCTCTCCCACATGATACTGTTTACTCTAAGCAGGGTTCTCTCTGAGGTATGTTGGTCTAAGATCTTCATGGGGCGCCGGGGTGGCTCAGTCGTTAAGCGTCTGCCTTCGGCTCAGGTCATGATCCCAGGGTCCTGGGATCAAGCCCCGCCATCGGGCTCCCTGCTCCGCGGGAAGCCTGCTTCTCCCTCTCCCTCTGCCCCTGCCTGTGTTCCCTCTCTCACTGTGTCCCTCTCTATCAAATAAAAAAAAAAAAAAAAAAAATCTTCAGATATCTGCATACAGCTAGAATCAGGTAGAAATGAAGATCGATGCATGTTTTCAAAGGAATTAGGACTTAGGTCAGAGAGAGAGAGAGAGAAAGAAAGGCATAAACAGCAAGGGGTAGGCAAGAGCATTAACTTATCCCAATTTGTCCAGGACTTTCCTAGTTTGACTACTGAGTGTCCCATGTGCTGGGAAACTCTTCAATACCAGGCAAACAACTGGGGCTGGACTGGAACAGCTGGTCACCCTGGCCTGCCTTGGAGTTACTACACAGACTTGTGCATTAACCATATGCACAGGAGAAGCGGAGGTGAGGTACTTTCTCTCCTGCCTATGTTGTGTTTCTTTATACCTCTTCCTAGATGCCAAAGGGTCCCTGCAATTTTCCCTAGCTGGAAGTTTCATCACTGTCCTTTGGTGCAAAGATTTCGACACTTGTGTTTTGCTGATGTGACTTTCTGGATTAGGGTTTCTAAAACTGGGGTTTTCTGGAGCTTGTATAGAGTTTATAGGAGAAAAGAAGCTATTGTAAAAGCCTTAAAAGGGAAGGAATTCAGATACGTTACTTGTGGGACTAAGAATAAGAAATCCAGAGGTTTTCAAGGCAAGGAAAATCTTGATGGTATGGATGGGCAGGGGTAAAGCAATATTCATTAGAAAAATTGAGATGGTGTCTATAAAATTAAGTTAGGTAAAAATGGGGGCCTTTTGGGGGGGCACCTGGGTGGCTCAGTTGGTTAAGCGTCTGCCTTTGGCTCAGGTCATGATCCCAGGGTCCTGCAATTGAGCTCCACGTGGGGCTCCCTGCTCAGCGGGGAGTCTGCTTGAGATTCTCTCTCTCTCTCTCCTTCTGCCCCTCTGCCCACTTGCGTGCTCTCTCTCTCTCAAATAAATAAATAAATCTTAAAAAAAATGGGGGCATTTTAGGGGAAAACTTTCAAAACAAAACACACCAACCCTTAGGACCTACTGGATGTAATCAACAATTTATATGCTTCTGGCCCTTTCCATATGATGCTGTGGAAGGAATAGCTGGCTAATGCAGAAGACTGCAATTATCCCTGGTGGCAGGTGCTGGGCTGTGTGCACACGATCACCCTAACAAGGTTAGAGGAGAAACCCCTGGAGAATCTCATTGTTTTCAGTGTCTATGGCGAGAGGGAAGCCAAATCCTGGGGACACATGTTACTACAGTTTGGTCCAGAAAGCGGGTGATGTTTCAGATTTGAGAATGGCATCAGAAGCATAGCTATTCAGTGTGTGTGTTTCTCATCATGACGTTGGTATTCCTCTCACATGTGCCCCCACAGTAACCATTTACTGAAGGAAAGCTGAAGCCATTTTAGCCTGGCTGCATTTTCTAAGACTTCCTACAGAAAGAACTCCTCGCTCTTACAAGTCACTAAGTCTGTTGCCTTCCTAATTTTTGCCCATCTAAGGACGGGTGTGTTGCTTTTTGTGTTGACAGATTGGTAGCTATGCCACTTTTTCAAAACCATATTTATTCTGCACTCTGGACCATTCATTCAATCATTTAACGTTTATGAGGAAATGTGTGGGGGCCTGGGGCTTCATAGATGAGTAAGACACAGATGCCTCTCTCAGGAGGTAATGGCACATTAGTGAACGTAAGACCAACTAATATGACAATGTAAGATGGAGGACGTGTGAGAAAGATTTTATGGAAAGATTAAACTCAAGAGGAATTCAGGAAGTGTCTTCAGGGGCAAGGAGACACCCTCCAGTTTCTGTAAGAGATGAGGGTGGAAAAGATCTCGAGGGGTGGCGGAACAACATATGCAAAAGCTACAGAGGTGTGGGAGAGCATGACTTCCCCCAGGAAACGGCCAACTGTGGGTGGGAATCCAGGGTAGCACAGGATGGAAGCATGCATATGTGGGAGGAAGGAGCCAGACAGAAGAAGGGGGGGAACAAGGGAGCTCCTACTTACTGAGCATTTATTTTGTCCCAGGCTTTTTCCACCCGGTATCTCACATGAGGACTTTAATGACCTCCTGACATGGTTCATTATTCCATTATGCCAATGAGGAAACAGAAGATGAGAAAGGTTACACCTGAGCTGACCCACGGTTTGAGGCCAAGCGTATCTAATGCCAAAGCCCCTGGTCAATTTACCACAGGGCACAGTTTCTAGGTGAAAGGTAGAGTTTAAACTTTACCCTGAAGGCTCTGAGTACTCTCTAGTGGGGATCAGTATGAGAGAGACATGATCACAACTGCATGTGAGAAAAAAAATCACTCTGAAGTCATGTGTAGGAGGGGTAAGTGGAGGAAGCGAAAACAGGGAAGGGGCTTTTCCTAGGAAGACAGAGAAACAGTTTTCTCATTTTTGTGCAACAAAGATCAGAATCTAGTGGCACACCCAGAAAAGCCAAGGTTTCCTTAGGCCTTGACTTTGTCGTATTTGCATTATGCTTTGAAACAGGCAAGTGTGAAATACAAGTTATGAATCTGAAGATGGTGGATCCCAGGAACTCTGACCCATCTTAGGGGGGAGTGGGATTGGAGAAGGAGTATAAGGGCAAAATAATAATGGATTTCTAAAATTGAGAAGCATAATGAAAATATATGCAGATGCAGTCCCATACGGATGGCCAGGCTGCCATTCTTCTTAAGGGCAAAGAGTCGGAGATGCTGGGAGCAGGTAAAGCAGTTGTAACTTGCACTTGTGTAATAATTGCAGAGGCTTACACTTTGGTTAAGCGATCCCATTGCTTTAGAAGTCCGAGATGATGCCTGGCCTAAGAGTTTAGCTGCATTATCTCACTGTAGCTATAAATTTCAGTCAAGTTATGTCCTGCAAATTGGGTCTAGTTAAAGACCTCGGGAATGGGGAGAGGGGTGTGGATAGGGATATAGACTCAGGGCTGGGAAGTTAATTGACTTTTTGGATTGAAAATCTGATAACCATTTTCATCCTCTTTGGTTTGAGAAAGTAGGTCCTTAAATTACATTCATTTGGCACAAATGAAAGAAGTAAAACAAAAATCAGGGAGTGTTAAAATTCTTAGATTAAGGACTACCTTAATAAGCTCTAGTAAACAAGGCTAGAGACTATTTTGGGTAGAATTGGGAAAATTTTTTGCCTGATCTTTTTCAGAAACTGTAACAAGACATCTATATTCTATAGTAGGTAACAGATGTTTGCTACAGAGGGTCAAGATTTTGAGATGGTAAGCAAACATTCTTAGCCTGGTTGCAGGAATTAACTTTGAGAGCAGTAATATTCCTTGACGAGATCTTGTCATAAAAGGTTAAAACCTCTACTAGGTTTACATCTTAGGGTCAAGAAGATATTCTTCTTTGAAGGTTGCAAAGGCCTGGCTAGATTCAGGAATCTAGTACTAGAGTGCTCCACTGAAGGCAAACTCTGTACCTTTGAAGGTAAAATTTATATCTATGCATACATGTCCCATTTGTAAAACTGGAAAGAATCTTCCATCTATAAACTGTAAATGGCTTATACTTACTATAAATGGACACTTTACTTTTATGGAAGAGGGAAAGTTCTAGAGGTTTGAGGATCCATAGGAGGAAAGAAAATGCAATGTAACTGGCTGACAAATGGCAACTCATTTGGTGATTTTAAAACTAATAATAAAACTAAAAAAAAAATTTTTTTAGTTTTGGAATAAAAATTATTCCAAAACTAAAATTTCCTACAGATGCTGTTACTTGAAGATTTACACTTATGTAATAATTTCTTTACACTTACAAAACAAAGACATCCCAAAGTGTATATTGTACCACAGTTTAATAATCTTTCACTTCCTTTTTGTGCTTGCCCCCATATGTTGTGATAGCTGTTAAAAACAGTTTGGTTCACAGCTAAAACCATCTTTAAAAAGTCGTTTAGGGGCACCTGGGTGGCTCAGTTGGTTGAGCGACTGCCTTCGGCTCAGGTCATGATCCTGGAGTCCCGGGATCGAGTCCCGCATCGGGCTCCCTGCTCGGCAGGGAGTCTGCTTCTCCCTCTGACCCTCCTCCCTCTCATGCTCTCTGTCTCTCATTCTCTCTCTCTCAGATAAATAAATAAAAAATCTTAAAAAAAAAAAAGTAGCTTAGGCTACACTCATAGTTCACTGATAAGGTCCAGAAAGGTAAAATAATTTTTTTGAGGTTATGTATGTACTCGTGGTCTGTTATTAACAAAATTAAGACAATGACAATTGCAGGATCTTGGGGGTTTTTTTGGTGTTTTGTTGGTTCTGAGGAGTTTCCTGAGAGGTCTATCCTGGAAAGTAAATAAAATAAGGAGGCAACCAGGTGGTGTTCATGACCCCACACCTGACTTCATCTAAAGCAGGTCCGCTGTGTTAGGCAGAGTTATATGTTAGGCTTCTTTCTGAATAACATTTATTTAAAGAAAGACCTCTTCTGCTAAATGAAATTTTTAAATGAGTACACGCTGAACCACACTGATATACTGGGCATGTGGAAGAGAAGATGTTCAGACATCGGTGGGCACTCTGCATATTCCAGAAGGCCAGAGCTATGTCCTACTCAACTTGGAATTTCTCCCAGAATGGAAATTGGTATCTTAGGGCCTTTAGGGTCTGAAGGTTATACTTCTTGTAGTTATACCTCCAGGGGTTTCCTTCTGACCTCATATAGTTCTCTAATTATCTCCTTGTTTTCTTCCACTGACCCATGGGATGCAGTTAGCTTGCGTCTCTAAAGGCCAACCCTGACTTTTTCTTGACATACATACTTTAGAGTTGGTGATACAGTCTCCCAGTCGGGACCCACCCTTTCGTCTCTGCACAAGCCTTGAAACATATGCGAATGAATGAATGAATGAATGAATGAGTGAATGAATGAATATTAGGTTGAGTATAACTGCAGGGAAAGAGATAAGAGGTAACAAAAATAACACTGATGAAATTCACACGGCAGTAGAGTCCCTGATACTTCAGAAAGGAAAATGAGTTCAATCTAGCTTTCCACTGTTCTTCTTAGAAATTCTTATGACTGCTTTTGAGTAAAGGACAGGTGGGGCTAGGTAGGGAGAGATAGGTAGGGGGCTACGGGATTAGCCTCACAAAAATCCCCAAAGTATGAAGGTGTAAGGAAACCAGAGATAAGGGAACAAACCAGACCACCTGCCTTAGGTGTCAGAGGTGGGGTCTTGTTATAACAGTCACTTGTGACCAACAGAGTATTACCAGACCCTAAAAAGGGAGTAAGCCATTAAAGATGTTACCACCAGTCCTTACTCAAACCGAGACATCACAAGAATGATAAGGCCACAAGTTCCCTGGTTAGCTGTCAATAAAAGACCAACCCTAAAAGCCCTCAGTGGCACCCCAGCAGGGATCGCTCTCACTCCTGAGAGTTTTTTCTGTAATCTCCCTTAATAAAACTCTATCTCTTTACTCTCTCCCCTTTGCGAGATTTATTCTTCGACTCCATGAGACAAGAACCTCGCTCTCCTGCTTCATGTTCTCTACTCTTTTGTTTACTATTTTATTCTTGAGAGGCATCTCATCCTTTCCTACCCATAATGTCTTCGTAATTCTTCCCTGAAGGTATTTTCTTGGTGAATCCTGAAGAATCTTTTCTCCCCTAAAATGGGAGTTTGTCATAGTGATAGACAATGATCTCTAAGTAATATATGATTTGGGGTTAAGAGGGAATATAAAGTAGCATTGGGAAGTGTGTTCTAAAATTTATATTATAAAAGCAACATAGTAATAGAGGTTCTAGGGAGGCACTAAGTTCCTTTCCCTTTCCTTTTTTTCCCCATCACCCCTTCCTTTCTTTCCCTTTATCCTTCCTTCCCTTCCATCCTTCTTAGAATCCTCAAATGTTCACTTTTATTCAAATACAAACTACAATTTGACTGGGTTTTATAGTGACAGTTCCATTTTGAAGAAAACTAAGATGAAATGTCACCATCAATAAATCAAATAAAGGATCAAGAAGATTTATAGCATGAGCGCAGAAATCAATTTAGCATAGGGATTAAGAGGTTATTGACTCAGCCAGAACCCAGTCTAGACTCAAGCTCTACCATTATTGTGCACGTCCCTGAGTGAGTTAACTAGGGTAAATCACACATCTTCCTATGAAAAGGGGTGATAACACAATCTCCACGTGTAATTATAAAGATTAGATGATAATGTGCACGTGAAAAGTTTAGATGTGTCTGGAATACAGTGAGTATTCAATAAATATGATAATTAAGATAGCATTACAAAATCTTGTAATATCTTATACTAGCCATAGCATTGTGAAATGATAAAGCAAAAGACATTCCAATACTCCAGCTAATTAAGCAAATGAGTTTTTAAGCAATAATTCATGTACTTACAGTGTTGTTTACTATTATTTCATTCAAATGACATCTTGTAAAAACTATTTGATCCTCCAGTTGACTTGGATTTTAGAACCAATAGTGAATTGACAGGCTTTGAACTTGGGAAAGCTCAATCGAGTCTTGGGAATTCCACGGGGTTGACGTTGGTTCACTGCTCGTCAAATGTGTACCTCTACTCTGAAGCTGGCTAGCAATGCAGAATAGGGCAAAGGTACTTCAATTCTTTCATAATCACATGTTTTCACTTTAATCCAATTATAGCTATTAGCCACATGTTTTAAAGATCACAGATCAAAAAAAAGAAAAGGAACCATCAGGAATTTCTCTATGGTTTATAAAGGGAAACATCTTTTATGACTTTATTAGTCTAATTTTCTATTATTGGTAAAGAGAAAAAAAATTCCTTTGTTCTTTGCCTTCTTAAGAAAACAAAGTGTGCTGTGAGTCAGGAGATGTGAGTTCCGGCCACTGACCAGCTGTGACCACTGAGTACTGAGACGAGTCTTGTCTCTAAAATGGACCCTGCACTGATGATCAGTGAGATCCTTTCCAGTTCTAACAGCCTATTATTTCACACCAAGTTACTTTCCCAGATGAACTAGAAGGCTGTAAATGGTATATTCAGAGAAGACAAGAGGGGACAGAGTGAAAAACAGGGTGTGTGTCCTCAGAAAGCAAAGAAAAAAATCAATGGATGCTATTCATTAGATGGTTAATGAGCAGAAAGATGAGTGGTGTTTTGAATATTGATTTTTGTGATATGTCAGCTGTTAAAATTAGCTTTATTGTGAATGGACTGCATACAACAGGGCTTTGTAAGTCTTAAGCAAGCATTTGTTGAGCACTGACAGTGTACAGGGTTTATATTTCGCTGCCAGGGAGTTTGATAAAATTTGGGTATAACGAAGTCTGTCCTGCAGCAGCTTGCAATCCAGTGGACAGGCAAGAACAATGAAGATTTAAGATAAATTGCTTCACAGGTGACAGAGAAGTCATGTCCAAACCAAATCTCATCCAGGTTAAGTTGACTAACTTGGGGTTATGACTTAAATGGTTTACATGGTCAACACATGTCTTTGGATTTCCCTTTTAGAGACTCCCCCCACTTAACAATTTAAAAATTCTTACCTAGAAGCAACTTCATTATTTTATAGATGCTCTTCCTCTTTTAAAGAGATGTTAAAGTCATGTGTTATTTTTTATTACAGAATATATACCCATTAAAGATACTACATTAGAAAATACAGAAGAGATTTTTTTTATTCTAAAGAAAATAAAGGGTATACAGAATGCAAAGACCATTTTCAAGTGCAAAGCTGTATTTGTTGAATGCTTTTTGTGTGTTGCGTACTCTCCATACGGTCTCATTTAATCTTTAATAACACATGGTATTATCACCATTCTGTGTGACAGATGACAGAAATGAGACTCACGGAGGCCTAGCGATTTTCCTGAAATCACCAGGCAAATAAATTAGGGAGGTGTAATAGGCTCCAAATCTCATGTTCTTCCTACTTTCTCATGCTTCTTCTCATTCTTAGCGCTTCTCTGGAATTGTTCACATACAGACAGAAGTCAGGAGGCAGCTGCTTTCACCTCTGCTCGACAGAGAGGATGAAAAATAATCCTATGAGATTTATTGACCAGCCTGGGTTATGAAAAATGTATGTCTATCGTCCCTGTAGGATTTTATAAAAAAATCAGATTTGCAATGAATGAATTTTAGATGCAATTTTCCATTCTCCTACCAAGAATGTATAGGTCCTTCCTAGAGATATAAGAAATCGACTGAAATCAAGAAAAACACTATGCCAGAGATTCAAAGGGTCAAAGCATGATTGCCATAAAAGATATCCTATATCTAATATTATCAAGTCTTAATTGAAAACTGCTGATTTCATTTACATAATTCCATGTTCAGGCAAATTATGCAATGTTTCCAATGGAAGTAAATATATTTACAAACACATAAGAAAAATTTTTAAATATTTCTTTGAAGACAAGTTTAATAGGTTTTGAAAAATAAAATCCTGTTCTTATTTTAAAAAATACTAAAGAAACCATAGGAAGCTTTCTTTCCCTATTGATACCTTTCAAAATATTAACCTAATAAGATTAAACATTTCCTATTATATATATTTTTTAAGATTTTATTTATTTATTTGACAGAGAGAGACACAGCGAGAGAGGGAGCATAAGCAGGGGGAGTGGGAGAGGGAGAAGCAGGCTTCCCGCTGAGCAGGGAGCCCAATGTGGGCCTTGATCCCAGGACCCCGGGATCATGACCTGAGCCGAAGGCAGATGCTTAACGACTGAGCCACCCAGGCATCCCTCCTATTATATTTTTAAAAGGTTGCTAGAAAATTCATATCTTGCTTGTATATGCATAAGATGTGCTTACCTAACACAAAAGAAACTGTTCACATTTTGATTTTTGGAACCCTTTTGAATTTTGTATTTTGAAGCATGAGAATCTATTATTTATTAAAAATATTTTCAATTGTAAGGTATGAGTGGTCATCACTACAAGTAGCACAGGATAGAAATGTTCACTTTCCAAGCCACTGAAGAGGGCCATTTCCTTAAAGTCGGTAAATGAGATAGTTATTTCATCAAGAAATGGAACCGGTCTGACTCACTTTCTTCCAAATCAAATAATGCGGTCCAGTGCAAACTGTTGAAAGAGTTTTGATTCTTTGATTTCCAAATTGGATTTGGAGAGTTTCTTCTTATTCAGACTCTGTCGTGGGCAGGAGCAGAGCCGCAGGACCGAGCCTGATAGTGTAACTGGATAAGGCTCTCTACAGAAACACTGCAGAACACAATTGCCTAGGACTTTATTTCCTCGGTAAAAAATATACCTTGATAAAATAAATAAAAATGTTGAAAAGAGTATATTTAAGTTAGACTTGTACTCTCCTTGAACAACTCTTCCACACCTCTGGCCTTAACGTCAATAGTAAAGGATATAAGGCAGTACACTAAGCCAATTTGAAAAATCGAGTGTCTTTGCAACTTGTGTTTCAAATATTCCTTACCATACAACAACAAAAAATACACTCTTATGGTACAGTTGAGAGGAGAGAGAGGTACTTTGAAAAGTAGAAAAGAAATTATTAAGAGTTTTCAGTTGAGCCGGAAGAGACTTTTTTTAAACCCAAATATTGTCTAAACCCTCAAGTCATTCTTAAGATGGATCATTTGGAATAAAATTGATAACATTTCACTGCTTGTCAAAGCTGCCTACATTTTTCAGTGAATTGGGCAGTGTGAGTCATCTACAGTCTCATCTTGACTTTGACCCCTGAAAACCACAAGTTGTGAAACTGTTTAAATCTCTACTCCTTTAACACTTCTCTAAATAAATGGTATTTAGAATTTCTTAAGGTCTTGTTTTTGTCTCCAAAATCCTAACTCAGATTTTAAGACATTTCTACGGTAAACTCAAAAGAGTTTTAACTTAGTAAGTATATGTCCTATCACTGGTTCTTTTGCCAAAATTTGTTTCTCTCCAACTATGTCCAATGAGATACAGTAATTATTCCCCCCCCCCAAATTCTATCATTTGAATAGTGTTTTCTTGACCTTCCCATTCGATTGTCTCCACAATCCTTCAAGGAAGAGAACAGTTATGAATATCACCCACACTAAACTGTATTAGGCCCCAGGGTGTGATTTATTGGTATGAGGGGATTTTCAAATGTCTTCCTAACTCAGCAGCCACTTTCATCATTTATATCTGAGTTATTTCCTGTTTTTCTTAGTACAGGAATGATTTGGTACTCAGGCCAGTAATCTTGGTGATTTAGCCATGTCATTATTGGAAGTACCCTCAATTAGAAAAAAATACACATTTTCCTGAATTGCTGGCTTACTTTGTTGGGATTTTGGTGGCAGTGACTTTAGAGTCCTGTTTCTATAATGTATAGGCTGGGTGACCTTATTTCAGTTGACAGTAGAAGAGAAAAAATATATTTTAAAAGTGGGAAAGAAACACTAAGACTTTTCAGCTGAACTGAAGGAGGCTTTTTTCTTCTCACTGTAACTCCTCAAATATTATCTAACCCCTCAAGTCATTCCTCTTCTCTAAGCTTCTGTGTTCTCCTCTGTCCCATGGAAATGACAATGACAGACCTGCACCTCACCCAGCATGGGGAGGAAGAAATAACAAGGCAAGCAGGAAGCTTAGCCCAGCCCCTGGCATAACAAACACTCAGTACAAGTTGTGTGTTATTACTTTAATTGGGTATTAATTGTATTTTATATATAACCTATTCTCCCCAGAATAAATCCATCACCAATGAAGACTTTTTAAAAGGAACTCCGCAGATGATAGATTATTCAGTGGACCTCTAAATAAAGATTCACTGGAAATAAAACTGTTTAGTAAAAGCAAATACAGATCAGATTATCTATCTATCCATCTATCTGATCTGATATACACATATATACGTATATGTAAAGTATATATATGTACAATTTATATATATATGTATATATACGTAAAGTATAATATATGTACAATTTTTTAAAGAATTGGTTTTGTTCTAAATAGCAGGAAAAATATTTCCATTACTCGAAGCCACATGTGATTCAAATACACCGATGTTTATTGTTCCAAGAAAAAGCTGACCAATATTAGGCTGTGGAATCCTATAATGCTTCTGCTCAGTGTGGGCCTGGGCATCGGGATTATGTGTAAGAGATGCCAGACCTATTCTGGCGGTAGTGGTACTAATCATTGCCCAAACTTGGCAATCATCAGCTCATAGAATTTGGTGCTTTGAGCAAAGGTGTTTTTAGTCCCCTCCCCCCTTTCTTTAAGAGTACCCTTGTCTCTTAAACTAACACATACTCAGGCTTAACTAGACAGAAAAGCAAATGTGGGCCAAGTAGATGGGCAAACAACAGTGAATCTGAGGGTATACTCTGCATTTGATTCCAAAACTAATGCCAAACTCAGTTTGGTCAATAGTAAACATTTCCTCTTAAGCATATAGGGGTCAACAGAAACAACATGAATTAGGAGTCAACACCCTTCCATAGTGTTAAGTTCTTTCACTAAGGGACCAGGTTCTTTCAGGTGCTCTCTTATTTGGATTTTCGTCTGTCCTGACATCCCTCCAAGAACGATTACAGCACACCACATCACTGTATTCCATTTAGCTCCCAAACCACGGGGAAACTGGCTGCAGCATCAAACAACACTATTAAAAATACCACAGGGGAACCTTGGAGTAGGAATTCCAGGCAAAAGCGACAGCCTAGGGACAAAGAGAGGCTGTAAAGACTTTGAGTGATACTGGGATGGAGATTTAGCAGAATTTCAGAGTCTGAAAAAAAACAGTCCGTAAAACTTTTGTGTTAGGTTCCTAGGGATGGTTCTCTGTGGTTGCGTGCAGGTTTGTTAAAAGATAAGAATTAAACTAATGATATATTATATGGTGACTAACATAACATTAAAAAAAAAAAAGACAAGAATAAACTTCCTCTCTCCGTACATCCCTTAAATTTTTCTTGTCAATAGATCTGTGACCAAGTGTAAATACAACTCACGGTGGCTTGGCAAAGTTGTCCAAAAGGGAGGTTCCCCATTCCTGGGCCTTGCAAAGAATAGCAGACTCATTAGTACATCTTTTCTCTTTTTTTTTTTTTTTTTAAAGATTTTATTTATTTATTCATGAGAGACAGAGAGAGAGAGAGAAGCAGAGGGAGAAGCAGGCTCCCAAGGAGCAGGGAGCCCGATGCGGGACTCGATCCCAGGACCCTGGGATCATGACCCGAGCCGAAGGCAGACGCTCAACCATCTGAGCCACCCAGGCGCCCTACGTCTTTTCTCTTTTAACTTGGATATCTTTATTGTGCCATCTAAGCAATTACTTGGAAGTCTTCTGGTGAAATCCTGACTCTGAGGGTTTAAAATGCAAGTGTGGAAATTAACACAGCCCGGGCTACATGAGAGGCCCCAGGCATCCAAATGTGAATGAGTGTTTTGAAAATCTAGCAGACTTAATGGATTAGTCTAGAGTCCCGCCACTTGGGAGGTCCAAATTCAGGGCCTTAGATCTGGGAGGAAGATGTTACAGTTGTGTTGGTGAAGGAAGAGGAGGAAGGGGAGCCAGCACTCATCTTTCAAAGAAAGACACCTTCTCTGGGTGGGAGAACAGCAAGAAGCCAGAGCTGCCTTTCAAGTTCTGCCACAGAGTCATCACTGACTGGGTATGACAACGGAAGAAAAGGTTTTTGGTGTGAACTTGCCTATTCTGGTTGATTGGCTTTCATGCTTCTGAATTCTTCTCAGAAGATCCAGTCAGCTAGACATGATTATTTATTTTTGCAGGAGATTCCAGCAGCATGGGCAGACTGGGCTTCTTCTGGTCTGCCCCTCTCACGGAGTTTTTCCTTCATATCACTACTTCAGTTTGGAATTTTACACTCTGTACTATGATTATCTGAATAATGTATATCTCCCTTCTCCTGGCTCCCAGATTAGAGGGACTCAGGACAGGGATAATGCTGCTTCTCGGTCATCTTTGTATCCCAAGAGCCCTGCTTAGGTCTGGCACATGGAGACTCTCAAAAAATTACTTGTTAAAAGAATATTGTCTAAAATGTTAAATAGACCAGATCTGAAGATCTAACCGCAAAGCAAGCAATTCATGGGCTCAATAGTTAACAATGGCTTATTTCATATGTGCCTAGAATAAAAAATTGTCTAATTTACTTGTAAATCTGTAGGTTCTATTTGACTGTAATTGTCAATGAGACATTGCAAACATGGTAACTGGTGTCAGGAGAAGTAAAAAACAAATCCATCTATAGGTGCTGTGAAGTCAAGTTGGAGTTAGAAAAGCTATGGCAAGCCTTGTGCGGGCAGGGACGATGAACACGCAGAGCATGAAGAGCAGAAGTGGGCCCAGAACAAGAAAATACCAGATAGGCAAACAAACAAACAGATGGCAGAGTCTCAAGAAAGATACCCAATGTCCTACCAGCAAAAGATGAAGTTGTAGCTCTCTAGAGATGATGATTCCTCAAAACTGTTACACCCTAATCCTTGTAAGAATGACATTTATTTCGATCTAGTTATTTCTGATAACTAAGCCAATCTGATGGGAATGCTACTATATGCTGATGCGGGACCTTTGTGAAGTATGGTGTGAAGGCACCCACTCTTTGCCAATAGCCTGGGAATCTGGAGTTCTTTCCTGGAACTCTTTTTTTTTTTTTTTTTAAGATTTTATTTATTTATTTGACAGAGAGAGACAGTGAGAGAGGGAACACAAGCAGGCAGAGTGGGAGAGGGAGAAGCAGGCTTCCCGCTGAGCAGGGAGCCCGATGCGGGGCTCGATCCCAGGACCCTGGGATCATGACCTGAGCTGAAGACATATGCTTAATCTACAGCCACCCAGGTGCCCCTCCACTCAACTCTCAATATAAAAAGTGTCTTTGTAGAATATCTCTTACTTTATAGCAGACTTGAAGGCAAATAGCCTTTCAATAAGGCAAAGGTCGATACCAAATATCATAATCCCAAGAAACTGGAGTTATTATCTCTAGAAAGAAGTAGCCAGAAATATCACAGAGAGGTGTGATAAAAGAGGAACTGTATTAGACATCGTTGGTATCCTGCCCATCTCCTCTCACCTTTACCTGTTCGTTGCACTCTGACCAAATTCCAAGTGCATTTCTCTGCCTAGGGGCTTTGTCCACATTCTAGAGATGACTTTGCTGCCCACAGGCTAGCTACTTAACACATCCATCACCTCACACAACTACTATTTTTTCTTTTTGTATTGGAACATTTAAGATGTACTTTCTTAGCAACTTTCAAGTATGTAATACAATATTGTTAACTATAGTCACCATGCTATATATTAGATCCACAGAATTACTCATCCTATAACTGAAGCTTATCCCTTTTGACTATTATCACCCCATTTCCCTCACCCCAGCCCCTGATCATCACCATTCTACTCTGTTTCTGTAAGTTCAGCTATTTTTATTTTTTTATTTTTTATTTTTATTTTATTTATTTATTTATTTATTTATTTATTTATTTATTTATTTATTTTTAAAGATTTTGTTTATTTATTTGACAGAGAGAGATACACAGCGAGAGAGAGAACACAAGCAGGGGGAGTGGGAGAGGGAGAAGCAGGCTTCCTGCAGAGCAGGGAGCCCAATGCGGGGCTCGATCCCAGGACCCTGGGATCATGACCTGAGCTGAAGGCAGACGCTTAACGACTGAGCCACCCAGGCGCCCCTTTCCTGGAACCCTTAAGAGTGGTTCCAGGAAAAGTTACCTAATAGCCTTGATTCAAGGAAATGAAACTCTTCTCTGTCTTGTACTGGCTGTTTGAAAATATGGTCACTCAAGCAAGATATAATTTTTTTCAAAGTACTACATCATGGTGTACCCCTCAACATTTACTGCAATTGTACATAGGAATTCTACTTGTCTTGGATCTCAGAGTCCTAGAGTTGGTTTCTATTTGCTGCCTGGTGCTCACTTCCTGGTAGTGATCATAGCAAGATGCAACTTCTTTTCTGAGTCACTAGAGACCATCTGGAGTTCAACAGAAACCTAACTTGGGAGATCTTTGGCAGCAATGAAATTCCCTTTTATAATCCCTTTAGAAGCACGAACGGCACTCCTTGTGTACAGGAACAGAGCACAGGCTCTTCTTGAACATAACCTGGCTTTGTCTTGCGCTTCAAACCACACCCCACTCCTAACTCACACACAGATGTTGGGAAAGCAGCCGTCAAGAATGACAGAGGGGCAGGGTCTCGGGCTGGGAGACGCTGCCATGAGAAAGGAGAAGGTGTCATGAGGGGAGAAGGGGATGGGTTCTGGGAGCTTGGAACTAACAGGGTATAGAGGGTAAGGAAAGCACCATTAGATAAGATACAGGAGATCATAGAGAAATAAGGGAAGGAGGCAGAGAAGAGAGTAGGAGAAAACGAGGCAGAGGATATAATGAAAGAAGTGTGGGAGACTGCAGTGGAGAACACGAGAATAGAAAGAATATGGAAGAAACAAAAATGAACAGCAAGGAAATGAGAGCGAAGCGATACAGGGTTGTGTTCTGGGTGTAGAATCTGAACTGTAACTGCCAGGGTTGGAATCCCAGCTGTAAAACTTTTTGGAATAATGACTATGGGAAATAATGACTATGAGCCTCAACTTGCTCTTCTGTAAAAGGTTTAGTAATTCTACCTCACAAGGTTGTGAGAATCCAGTGTGATCAAGTGTGTTGTCTTAGCACAGGGCTCGGCACAGAGTTGGTGTTACCGTGAGTGAGGTTAAAAGAGACGGGAACAGAAGGGCAACGGAAAGAACAAGATGGAGGAAGTCGGAAGGAGAGAGATTCAGACAGAAGAATGAAAAAGAAAGAAGTGAATTTCTCATAATGATTTTAACCTTTCTTTTCCCATATTATAATCCAAGTTTCTATGCCCACACTATTATTTCTACCTGTTTTCATGACATTTGGGGAAAATAGGTACATATTGAATATTTTTTTTTTAAGATTTTATTTATTTATTTGACAGAGAGACAGTGAGAGAGGGAACACAAGCAGGGGGAGTGGGAGAGGGAGACGCAGGCTTCCCGCCAAGCAGGGAGCCCGATGTAGGGCTCGATCCCAGGACCCTGGGATCATGACCTGAGCCGAAGGCAGACGCTTAACGACTGAGCCACCCAGGCGCCCCAGGTACATGTTGAATATGAATACCTTTTTAAATGTATTTTTTGTATTAAACTAACCTGCAATAGGTTGTATTTCTTTAAGAGTTGAAATTATTCCTTGGAAATGAGTAAGATCAAGGTTACGTGATGCTAAACCAGTCATCCAAAAAACCCATTTATTTTCCCTTCCTCCTTACTGTATTGACTAGCCGTTTGACGGAACTAAATGAATTGAATGGTTATTTTGAAATGTGCAAACCCAGCTGTAGCCTGTAGGGAGAATAGAGCACCTAGTGTTCTTGGTGGTGTATTTCCAAGTTTCTCTCCACAACACAAACCACTTCCTTTTACTTGAAGTCATTTTGCTTTTCTCATTAGTCTCATGGTCCAGGGCTAGTGTTGAGTACTGAGGCAGCTCTAAGCCCAAGACCATAAAACAACACAATGGAATTGGCCCAAAGCATAAAAGGAAGGCACTATGGAGTTGTTCTTACCCTCTCAAGGAAAGGAAGAAGAAAAGTGGAGCCGCAGGTAAAGTATGAAGAAGATATCAAAGAGATCTATTCTTATATTAGGGAGGAGAAATGAAGCCACAGCCCAAATCAGAAGGAAAAAACTCTTTACACTCATCACACAAATGCTCCCAAGTGCACTTGGCACAGAACTGAGTACTTGTCAATCACAGACATGCCTCCCTAGTATTTCCACAAAGCTGGGTAAACGGTGTGCCCCCAGACCTGCCGGCGGCAGTGAGGTGAGAGGTTTACCTTCACTGACCGTTGAGTAAGGCTACTCTTAAATGCCATTCAGAATAAGCCAAAAGGAGTTTTATCTTTTTCATATAAACATGCCCTTTTGGAGGACCATGGGGCTTATTTAAAATATTGGCCAGTGAACAACAGGCCGGGACTGACACTGCTTCTCACATTTTCCTCATTCTGATTCAGAGGTATGACAATATGGAAGTCATCCATCCTTTCCTTCTTTCGAGTTATTCCCTTCTGTCAAAGGGGTTAAGAGGCAGCTTTATTCCACTTCCCTTCTTATGCAGGAGAAACAGTTTTCAACGTTGGCGTCTACTGCCCTCTGTTTGGCTTCTAGATTCTACTTAATAGACATTTTAAGACGTTCTGAGAAGAGATATATAAGGACCTCTTGCCCCCAGGACTGTTGGACACACAAGTCAAGCAAGATGACATTCTAGCACTAGAGGCTGCGTGAACACACAACAAGAGAACTGACATGTTAATGGACAGGCTATATGGGAATAAAGAGGCATAAACTACAATTTTTAGAACAATTGTACTGGAGGGGCGCCTGGGTGGCTCAGTTGGTTAAATGTCCAGCTCTTAATTTCGGCTCAGATCATGATCCCAGGGTCGTAAGATCGAGCCCTCCCCAAGCTTGGTGGGGAGTCGGCTTGAGATTCTCTCCCTCTCCCTTCGCCCCTCCCCTCGCTCTCTCTCTCAAATAAATAAAGTTTTAAAAAAATTTCATTAGAGTTAAGCTGGAGGTAGGTATGCGGGTTATGGAAACACAGAGAAGGTCCTAACTCAGCCTGGGGAAAAGGACAGGGCTTGGACTCAGGTGTCACCTTACCCAAAGAAGGAGGTGAAGTGAGCCAGGCAATTAAGAGAGTAAAGTGAGTTCTAGATGAAGAAAAGAGAACGAGCAAACACAGAGAGCTGTGAAACATGTTATCTATGGGTGGAAGAAATTTGCTGCTGGAAGAGTCAGGTGCGTCTTGTGTACCCACTGCCAAGGAGATACGATTTTATCTGGTGGCTGATGGGAGGCACAGAAGGGTTTTAAGCAGGGCAATGCCATTTTCAGACTAATTTTTCAACTATATCAATTTGGTTGCACTGCAGAAGGCAGAGCTAAGGGGAATACACCAAAGATAGACTATTTAAGAAAGTGGTTCTCAAATTTTTTGATATATAGTAAGATATACATTTTCATGGTAAAATGGCTATGAGTATTTGTGTGTATGTCAACAATATCATAAAACAATATTTACCCTAGATACTATAAATTTTTTTTTTTATAAAATGCCAAATGCAACTGACGGTTTCAAAATACTATTTCAGGGACTCCTGCAGTAATCTGGGGAGAGCTGATGAGTACCTGAACTGGAGAAGGATCAGTGGGGTAGAGAGGAGAGCACAGATTTGACAAATATTTAGGAAGTAAAATAAAAAGATAGTTATTTATTTGATGGAGAGGTGTATGATGTCCAAGTTTCAGCCTCGGATAATCGGAGGGGGAGATGAACCATGAGAGACTATGGACTCTGAGAAACAAACTGAGGGTTCTAGGGGGGAGGTGAGTGGGGGGATGGGTTAACCTGGTGATGGGTATTAAAGAGGGCATGTACTGAATGGAGCACTGGGTGTTATATGCAAACAATGAATCATGGAACACTACATCAAAAACTAATGATGTAATGTATGGTGATTAACATAACATAATAAAATTTAAAAAAATAAATTAAAAAAAGAAAGAAAAAAGAAAAAAAAAATCATTGCCATCTAGCAATCTTAAAGTTGTAAGAGAAAAAATTTCCAAATTCAATTTAAATCTGTGGGGAAAAAAGTCCTGTCTACTTGCTGTGCAAAAACTAACCAGTCACTAGTAAATAAAGAGGTTGACAATATTAGGGTAATACCCTGGATTAAAAAAAAAAAAAAAGTGCTTCTAATTGAGACAGGAAAAACAGATTTGCAAAGAAATATGAATCCAGTTTTGAATATAGTGTATTTATTTATCTTAAAGATTTATTTATTTGAGAGAGAGAGAGAGAGAGCACGAGCAAGGAAAGGGGCAGAGGGAGAGGGAGAGAATCTCAAGCAGACGACTCACTGATCATGGAGCTCGACACGGGTCTCGATCCCAGGACCCTGAGACCATGACCCGAGCCAAAATCAAGATGCTTCACTGACTGAGCCACCCAGGCACCCCAAACATGCTGTATGTAAGTGGTGGAATATCTTCAGGCACTGGGCTTTTGCCTGAGTCTGAAATCAGGGAGCAGGTCTGAGTAGAGACAGAGTTTTGGGAATCACCTTCCAAGGTGGGAAGTAAAGCTACAGAGGTACATGCAAGCATCTAGAGAGTGCACAGAATGAGAGAAGCAATCAGCCGGAACCCGAATACTCCTGTTTAAAGAGGGGAGGAAGACAGATCATGAAGGATGGTGAGAAAGAATATTCGGAGCAGCAAGAAAAGAAGAGAGTAGAATCATTTGGGAGAGAATGGTTCCTAATAAATGTGTTGCATAAAGGCTTCCCGGGTGATTGAATAAGGGGAGGGTTTCAGAGGAAGGTCTCTCAGATCAGAGCAGGGAAGGCGAAAAGGAGCTCCCTGGACACTGTGGTGAGGGTAGTGGGAGCACAGGTGTATGAGAGAGTCCACCTACCATGGCCTGGGTGGTGCCTGGGAGGTGAGAAGGGGGAGCAGCTTGGCCAAGAAGGGAAAAAGGAATGAGCTAAGGGATCAACAAGGGCTCTGTCACTGGGCTTTGCTATTGCTTTGTCTTGTTTTTAAGACTGAGAGACATGGGGGCACCTGGGTGGCTCAGTCGTTAAGCGTCTGCCTTCGGCTCGGGTCGTGATCCCAGGGTCCTGGGATCGAGACCCGCGTCGGGCTCCCTGCTCAGCGGGAAGCCTGCTTCTCCCTCTCCTACCTGCCCCCGCCCCCATTTGTGTTCCCTCTCTCGCTATCTCTCTCTCTGTCAAATAAGTAAATAAAATCTTAAAAAAAAAAAAGAAAGACTGAGAGAAATGACTGGGGAAAGAGGCAGAAGAAAAAGAGAGATTGTAGATGTGAGAAAAAGAAAGGAAAAAGTGGGAGCAAGGTCCTGGAGGTACTGAGAAGAAAGGGCCCAGGGCACAGAGGCAGAGGTTGCCTTAGAGCCAGGAAGGGGAAGGGACACATCATCTGCTGAGACCGGAAGGGAGAAAAGGATGGGTATGGGTGTCAATAAGAGGACGCAGACCTGAGGAAGTTCATATCCTCACAGTGACTTTCTTCATTAGGCAGCAAGTAAAGGCATTTGCTGCAAAGTGGTGAGCAGCTGCGGGGTCAGGAGGCTTGACAAGGGGAAGGAAGGTTAGAATAAGCACCAAGGGAAGTCAGAGAGGGCACAGAGCAAGGATAAAGTGTCAAGTGGCACTGAGGGTCCAGCCGAGGGGACAGCCTTGACTTTACTCCAATTCCAGCTTGAAGTCATGTGGATTTTTCCCACCAAGAGTTCAGATAAGGAAGTGGAGCAGGCAGATCCTGAAACTGACAGTCCTGGGTTTTTCCTGCGAGGTGTAAGGAGATCAGGATGGCACAGAATTGAGAGAGAGCCTGGGTAGGCAAGAAGGAGAGGAAAGGAGCCTGAAATCCCCAAATTAGGAGATTGCCAGAGAACATATTCTATTTCCCAGGGTCCTTTGCAGCTAGATGTGGCAGGTATCTAAGTGAGCCAAAGGAGCTATAAACAGAAGCATTATGTGGGGTTTCTGGGAATTCTGTTCCAAAGGAGGGGATGTGCTGGCAATTTAGATGTGATGACTAGAGCTTTCTAGACGTTATCTTGGACCATGGAGGCAAAGCCTATATGGTGGAGGAATTAGCTGAAAAAATCATAGGTCCCTAATGATGTTAGAGCAGCCGTACCAGCCCAGGACTGCCCACTCCAGGTCTTTTTTACAGGAAAGAGAAATAAACTTCTATTTCAATTAAAGCGTAACTTTTCAGGTCTCTTTCATTCCTGCTGAACTAAAGTCCAGCTACAATAGCACACACACATAGTGACTGGAACACTTAGAAGGCTGCCTTGGCAGAGAATGTTAGCCTTCCACCACCTAATGCCAAGCAGTGCACACATTTTACAATAAGCAAAGAAGCTTTGGTCTTTCTAGGAGATTACAGACTGCTCTTGATTTGAAAGAAGATGACACAAAAGCTAAATCTTGGATTTCTTCATTAAATTTTTTTTAAATAAAAGAAAGCCACAGGGACGTTATTGCTTTTTTCCTGTGATAGTCGTCTCTGCACTTTTTGTAAAGAACTGTACTAAAATTAATGACAACATTAACACCCAGCATGACACATTTCCACTGTCTTACACATTTTTTTTTTCCTTCCCTGAAGGGTCAGAATTCCCATCGGTCGGCATAAAATGGTCTAAGTCCAAGCCTAGTAAATCACTTGTATTGCCTTGTTTTTAAAGTGACTAAGCAGCTGGAGTTTTCAAGGTCAGCCGAATCATTTGCCAGGGTCACATGTGTTTCACATGTCAAGTAACGTATATGGGTCCCTCTCCATCCAGGATTGTATGGAAAAAGACATTTGCAAACAAGTGATCAGAAGCCATGTTTCCAAACAGCTGCTATGGTTATGCGGATAAGAGTTACTATGTAAACTGTGTTAAGTTGAGGACTATGTTTCCAATCACTCAAAAAGAATATTCATTACAATCCATAATGTCCAAACCGAGAAGGCCAGTTTCTGATCATGAAGACACACAATAAATATTCAATCAGGATAAAAAGTAAAAGTATATGATTGCTGTTATTATCACAGTGAACTTGTTCATGTGCAAGTGGGAAGAATGTGTACTGGGTATAAAAATAACACCAAGCATACATGTAAGTAAGATGGGACCTAGTTAAGTAGCTAAAGACGGAGGACTTCAGGTAACGAGACTTGGCTAATACCTTCTCCCTCCATTTCATGCTGCAGGCAACACTGACTAGAAGTTACAGACATGATGCTAATAACTTCCTTAACAAGCTGGAGTAATTGGTATTATGGAGCCAGACTCATGGCACAGGGAGGGGATGATCTGAGGATTTAGGAGTTTAGGAATAGAAAAACTTTTTTTTTTAACTTCACATTTTAACTTAGAGCATAGTTAGAGATGTCTGGCTTCAACAAAGAGAAGGAAAAGGGTATTGATACAAGTGATTTACTAGGCTTGGACTTAGACCATTTTATGCTGACCGATGGGAATTCTGACCCCTCAGGGAAGGAAAAAAAAATGTGTAAGACAGTGGAAATGTGTCATGCTGGGTGTTAATGCTGTCATTAATTTTAGTACAGTTCTTTACAAAAAGTGCAGCTCCTCCAGTGGGTTGTCCTAACTCGAAAGGGATAATTGGCTTTGAAGAGTAGCTCTTACACTGAATTTTTATTGAGTTCTCAAAATGTTCTTGGTCCGTGCTCTTCAAAGCCCACAATCAGCCTCTTCATCTTGTTTGTATTTACTAGTGTTAATGATCTCTCATGTGCGAGATGTGCTACATGAAGATTGCCTTCTGACCATTAACCCCTCTGCAGGTTTCAAGGTTGGCTTCTGTATTCTGGAAGCAAAATAACAGGCACTTCCCAGTCAGCGGAGTGGCGCAGACAGGCATAGACAAATACCCACTCTAGCTAAGTATGGGCTCCAGTCAAGCTGGAAAAGGTCTCTCAGCTCTGAGTCACTTATACAATCAAGTCCCTGAACGTGTTTCTGTCCCTAATATTTTGTTGCTCTAGGCAACCATCAAGTCCACACGAAGACTTCTGCCAACTGGAGAGCATGACTAGCCAGGCGAGCCAGAATTTTCTTTTAACTCTTTGTTGAAAATTCAAAATAGCAAATGGTGGGTGTCACGGATATTCTCTACAGGATCTATGTTGGGGAAAGTGGAATTCATACATTGACTTAGTGTATCTTTTATTCACTTCTTAGGGAAATATAATTATACAGAAAATATACAAAGGCAATCAGAAGCATGCATTTTTTAAAAATAAAAAAGAAAACACGAAAGAGCTGGTTGGATTTTTAGATATCAACTAATCCAATATCCTCATTTTATAGATGGAAAACCAGCTTAAATTACTGACCCAAGGTTAAACAGGGAGCTAGTGACAGAGCTGGGATTATAACTCTGGTCCCCAAACCCCAGGGTTATTGCTCTTTCTACAAGTTTCACAAATTTAGGGCCACATGTAGGATGAAGGAATGTTAATAAATCACAAGTGAGGGGCGCCCGGGTAGCTTGGTTGGTTAGGCATCCAACTCTTGATTTCGGCTCAGGTCATGATCTCGGGGTCATGGGATGAAGCCCTGCATTGGACTCCGTGCTCAGTGGGGAATTTGCTTGAGATTCTCTCTCTCTTTCTCCCTCTGCGCCTCCCGCCACCTGCATGCTCTCTCTCTCAAATAAACAAATCTTAAAAAAAAAAAAAATCACAGGTGATCATCTCTCTTTTGTAATAGCAAATAGCAAATGTTCCTACAAAGGGCTACTTTGCTGGGATGCTGGAAGCAATCCTAAACCTCTGTGGCTAGGTAGTGATCATCCAATAACATGCCCATTATGAGAGTCTGGCTAGGAGGGACATTTACCTAAAGTATTTGAAAAGCATTCAAGATGTATCATTGCTTATCTGAATTTGATCTTCGCTTCCTCTGAATTTTTAAGACACGTATTCTCTGTGACACAATCCTGGAGAGTATCTAAGATTCTTGGTTATCTTTTTCGTATGAACAATTATATCTTGCTAAGTCCTTGCAAGTACGACTGCAACTTATTCATTTCCATTTCCCTGAAACCCAGAGTACAGAATTAAATATGTTTTTGTTGACTGCTTGATGAGACGTCAATATTAATTTTATTAGCTCTAGTAGTTTAGTCATAACCTATTTACCCAGAAACTGTCCAGGAACTTTTACAATTCAATACCAGTAAATAGGTGCAAAGAACCCCAGAACAGTCAACAAATGCATTTAAAAGCTTAGTTGTTAAAAAGCAGAATCAGGCCTATAAATACAGAGAACAAACTGATGGCTGCCAGAGGGAACAGGGGTGGGGGATGGGCAAAATCGGTGAAGGGGAGTGGGAGGCCCAGGCTTCCAGTTATGGAATGAACAAGTCACAGGGACGAAAGGCACAGCATAGGGAATGTAGTCAACGATACTGTAATGGCATTTTACAGCAGCAGATGGGAGCTACACTTGTGGTGAGCACAGCATAACATATAGAGAAGTTGAATCACTCTGCTGTACACCTGAAACTAACATTGCGTGTAAACTACACTCAAATTGAAAAAATTTAAAAAAACCCTTATTTGTTTTTTTAATTCCATTTTGTTTTTTTAAGATTTTTAATTTATTCATTTGAGACACAGAGATACAGAGATAGAGAGAGAGCATGAGCAGAGGGAGAGGTAGAGGGAGAAGCGGGCTCCCCGCTGAGCAGGGAGCCCGATGCGGGGCTCGATCCCAGGACCCTGGGATTATGACCTGAGTCAAAGGCAGATGCTTAACCATCTGAGCCACCTAGGCGCCCAAACCCTTATTTATTATATGCATTCAATATCCTAAAGCTCTACCTCAGAGATGGATTGGCCCCAGCCCCACTTTTATTTTGAGTTCATTTGTTCTTAGTTTAGACTCAGTGCAATGGCTAGGACTCTGATTTGCCAAGGTGATCAGAAGAGGCCACTAAGGCCAGGTTCACTAACAACGTTAAAAGGTAATCACTGGGAGCAGCAGATGAGAGGTTAAAATGCAGCAACATTTGGGGATCTTAAATGTTGGGGGAAAAGTCCATAGGTCATTAGCTCCAAAAGGCATCTGTGAATGTCAAAGAAGTATAAAAGCAGATGTATATAATCATGACCAGAGCCACTAAAAATAATTTCGTTACATTCAGTGCATGTCTTTAAGAGGTTAAGAATGAGCATAATACCTTTCAAAGATTTTCATTCCAAATGATTAAGATTATGAACTTTGGTTTCCTAGAATATTTGACATATGGATCATTTTCTCCTAAATGAAATGTAGGTAATCTATGCACTGAGATAAACCAGCCTTAAATTCCAAATTGGAATTCAAGCATCAAACTATTTTTATCTGATATATAATCCTATATATGCTATATATAATAGCAAGGATCATAAGGGTTCATATATTGGCAGAGCCATTTTACATCCACTCAAAATCATACAATTACCAGTTACTAAATCCCACACACCTGTTCTTTTATCATTTGCAACAATCTCTTGCTCTATATTTCTGTGATCTAGCTATTTTGCTAGTATAGGGCCATTATTAGACCTTATCCTTAAACATCGCTATTGTGCTCTAACTGGTCTCTGAAACTTTTCTATTTTCTTCTTTCACTCGTTGGAATTTTAAAAAGATTCCCAGGTGATTCTAATGAACAAACAAGTTTGTGAACCACTACCCTAAATGCTTAGTGCAATATTCATTTGACTCTTAATTACACCCTACAATGGAACTCCTTTAGTGGCAGACAACATATGTCTGTGATTTCTGAGCTCAGCTGCTTTTAAAGTATGTTTCCCTCCATTTCCATTTTTCCCTTCGGTTTACTTAACAACTATTTAATAATTCTTAGGTGCCACTCCTTCCAGAAGACCTTCCCATATCTTGCTTTAGATCTCCAGCAGAGATGTACTACTGTTTTCTCTGCTTCTCTTTTTAGGGGTGCCATTTGATGCTTAGGCTCAAAGAGACAAAGATAGTGGGGGTGGGAGTGGCTCTCTCAGTTTTACTTTTTCTTTGTAAGGAAACACCTAAGGGGAGATCTGTCACACTCATGAATCTCCCCTTGTTTGAAGGTCTGATTTGAAAGCAGATTGGGCTACACTTTGCACAAAGGCATTTTAAATGTGCAGGTGTGACTGCCCAAATCAACAACAATACTTTGAACTTTTACAGAACCTTTCATCAAATGATATCAAAACAATTCAGCTTATAAAGTCTTAGGAAGCTGGTAGACAAAATTTTCTATTGATATATAAATGGGGATTTACTGCATTAGCTATGTGGGTGATTTGTTTCAAGTCCCCAAACAATGGGACGTTTAGGTAGAGGAAACAATTTTCTGTGGGCTATGTCTCCATCCAAATTATGACATTTAATTTCAAAAACCTTTAAGAAAAAACAATCCTTTTCTTTTTAAATTTTTGCTGAATTTTGGTTACCAGTTCACAGGTACTTGTGTTGAAACTTAATAATCCTTTTTTCTTAAAAAAAAAAAAAATTACAGAATGCTTCACCAATTTGCATGTCATCCTCAAGCAGGGGCCATGCTAATCTTCTCTGCATTATTCCAATTTTAGTATATGTGCTGCTGAAACGAGCACAGAACCTAATAATTATTTTTCCCTCTTTAATTTGACCAAGAATTAGCTTCTTTTTGATAATCCAAAGAAGCTCATTGAACACACTAAAATGGACTTCACCTGTGGTGAGGGAGAACAATATTTACCAATGGTTTTTAAATGAACAAAAGTGTGGTACAAATCTGTTTGAGTCTTGTTAGTATTATTTAAATGTGTAGCTGCATACCACATCTCTCCAAAAACACTTACAAATCTAATCCTTTTCTGTTTTCCTCCTGGCTTCTTTCGCTGTTTTTCCTCACATACAATTCTGTGAGCTCTAGACTGGGAAGAGCAGTGCTTTCCCATTTTCCCATATTTTAAATCTGTTGTAAAGTAAATATGAGCAAAATGTGCCTGAGGAATGTTTATCAGACTATGATTTTTATTTGGCTTTGTCCTAGCATATTAGGTTTTTTTTTTAATTTTTTGCCCCATTTCAATGGTTTCTTTGATGTCTTGTTTTGACCAGCTGCTGAGCTTTTTGTGGCTGTCCATTTACATCACTTTAAAAAATGGTACATAAATGAAATTTGAACAAAATGAACAGTACTTTCACATTGTTTCAAAATCAAACATGTTCCTAAGGAATCTGATTTATGGCAGATGGAGAACAAAACCTTCCAGAGGGAGGGCTGTTAAATGAGTCTTAATTGCTTGCACATGAAAATATAGTGACTAAGATTGTGTGCACAATTAGGAATTTAAACATGTAGAAAAGAACTGGCCATGGAAACATTTTTGCAGGCATAGCTAGTTCGTATGAACACAGACAATAGAAGACAAATTAGTAAAGGAAAATAATTTTAAGAGAAATTTATTTTCTTGTTCTTTTTTATATCAAGCTTCCAATTGTAAAGATGATTCATTTACCTCTGAAACTCACTGTACACTCAAGAAAAAAAGTTTATTCAAGAATTAGAATTTCTTTTTTAGTCCCCACTATGTGCTAGATACTAGGCTTGGTGCTTGTTCATTTCATTTAATCCTAACGATAACTCTCTGAGATAGGTTGGTTATTGATCTACATTTTACAGACGACAAATTGAGGCTCAGAGAATAAGTTGCTTAAAGTGAAATGGCCAGGATTCTCTGTATTGACTGAATAAATCCAAAGCTGCCCTCCCTACCCCCTCCCCGCCAGCCTCCACCGTGCCTAGCTCTTCCCCTAGAAGAAGATACACACCTTTCAAAAAAAGTAAACTAAGGGTCTTCTACTTTCAGTTTCCAGTCAGAATGCCTTCCTTGTGTTGGGTGACATGGCATGGTGAGGTTGCGTGGACGGGCCAGAGTTAGTCAGGTCTGGGGTCAAAGGTTGGGACAAAGATGGTAGGTTTAGACACACAGGCCAAAGTGGGTTGGCTTCAGAAGCCCTGTCTGAGGGTGGGGGTCAGGCGGAAGCATCTAGTCAAGAGATTCAGTGCCTTAGTGGCTTTGTAGGCAACTGTGAGGGCAGGGAGGTTCTATCTGACTGGTTCTGCCATGGTGTGTGGCACTTAGTCTAGCTCCCCACAGCCCGGGGCTGTGCCCTCCTCCTCACGATAATGCTGACATTCCAAATGAGTAGTTTGTGTGGTGTTCTACAGTGAGTTTCCATTTGTCTTCAGAGATCTAAGTCCATTTCATGCCTCTGATGGACTAGATTCCCAGGGATACATTAATGAACATGTGCCATCCACATTTCTAAGAACCTTAATATCATAAAGAGCAGCTTGCTGAGAAATATATTAGCAAAGTAAAGTGTGTTGTGGCCAACCTTCTTATCTCACTATAATCAATAATAATTTTTGATCCACCAACATTTATTTCCCTTTTCTAATGGTACCCTACTTTGCTTCAGGAAATTATTTGGTGTCTCCATGGATAATTTTAATAACAGCATAGCCCACAATGATCAAGTGCTTCCTATGTGCCATGCATTGTGCTTAGTTTTTTCATAAATAATACCTCGATTTTCATGAACTCCTTATGAGGTAATTACTATTGCTATGCCCACTTCAAAAACGAGGGACTTGAGGCCCTGGAAGGCTAAATGAACCGTTTGAGGAGAAACATCTATAAGCGGCACAGCTGAGATATGAATCCACATAATCTGGCCTCATAATTTAGGCTCTTAGTACTACATTATATTACATAATCTGACAGAAGAGCCAGATACCTTGTTCTCCTGTAGCCAAGACCCAAGACCCAAACTAGACCAATTAGACCTCTTCCTGGAATGTTACATGACATAGATGAACAAAGAAACTAAAAACAGTTGCAGGAGGCTCATTAAGTTGCTCCTGCCATGAGAATTTCCCTTTATTTGTGCCTTTCTAGCACTCTGAAGATGAACTGATTCCTTCATCCCTGATCCTCCAGCATCCCCACTAATACTCTAGGAGTTGGAAATTATCCCAATATTCTATTTTACTTAAGGAGATTAGATTTCATTTTACTAGATTCTATTTTACATAAGTTAGCAGAGTTGGTTTTTACCTGCAACCAGAGGATCACTGCTGATACACCATTATCTAAGGAGGGGTAGAAGCCAGCCTGGGAGAGAATTGTATGAATCCTCAAAGAACAGGATGTTGAAGCACAGTAAGTGCCCAGTGATAATGTGATAGACTCAGTGAGAAATACCGTGTGCCAGAATGCCAGGTTGACTTCCTCTGCTGCCCTTTTTGTTGAAATGATGAGGGCTTGCGTCCCCCTCTAAGCCAGTGGGCTGGGACACGCTGGCCTTCTCCTTTATCTCTGGGACTTTGAGCTGTTTCCAGTGAATGGGACGGGCTTGGAAGATCTTTAGAAATACAGACTGTACAAGGTATGACTGAAGAGGCAAAAAGACTCCTAGAGATCATTGCTTCCCCCTCACAAACTGACAAGATTTCAGATGAAGCTGACTCTTTCAAAGTGTCCCCTGGGAAAACCTATCTATATGCTTATTCCATATGTTGCTGTCACTCTACGATTCTAGGACACTGTCTTGGGAATGCCTCCCTTCGGAGTCCATGCTATACTTCTTTCAAATGCCTCAAAATTATCTTATCCCTTGGAATGGATTCATTTCTAGAATTAGCCTGATCCAGGCTATTCTGACATCCTGTCTGTTGACTAGGGTTGGTAATCATATTGGAAATAATGTTTCTGGTCAAAAGTGAAGCATGACAGCAAACCAATCAGGTGGCTTTTTCCTAATATGGCCTATGAAATATCTCTAAAACCATTTCTAAAATGTTCTCAGCAGGGGTAGCTGGGCTAAAAAAGGTACAGTTTACAAAGATAACTACTTTGAGGATCAACATGAATAGTGTAGTAGTGTCTATGGATAGTCTGGTAATGCTTTTCAATATATAAGGTGCTTTTTGCCTACCAGACACTGTGCCAAATTTTCTACACACATTACCTTGTGTAATCCTCACAATCAGGAGGGTATTATTCTAGTTATTCACTGCATTTTAACAGAAAAGACTCAGGGCATAGAGTAAGTTGTCTAAGATCACAAAGTGGGTGAGCAGGAGAACCAGCCGAGAAACCCCAATCCCCTGCTCTTCCTCCTTTAGGTTCTGACCTAAATGTCAAATGAGCAAACAAAACTTATAACAGTTTGGAATTTTTTTCAAAACAAAAACCTGCAGGAAAAGAAAACCTAGGCCTATTTCTAGGTGAACAATTTTAGTTAAAGAACCCAGTCACACAATCAGTGACTTGAGGCATCTCAGAAGCCCTCATCTGCTCCTCACCTTCGAGCTCTCAGTTCCAGGACCTGTCTTTTTCTGTTCCCCTCCCTAGTGATGATGAAAACATTTCCTCTTTTACTATTCTGTCTTCTACTTTCTCGTGCTGCTAAGTTTTCTCTAAGTTCATGAACTGGGTCTCCAGACCCTTTCCAGTCTGTGAGCTAAATAACAGTGTAGACAGCTTCCCGGTTCTCTAGAGAAAAGACCTCTCATTCTGACTCATTTCTTCCTCTCTTATTCAGCTACTTAATTCATTTACAAGTCCTTTTGTTTTCTTTTAACTTAATGCTCTTTGTCAATCAACAGGACACATTTTTATCTTTTCCAGTTCTGAGAACCTCTGGGAGGATGGTTCTAAAGCTCAGTGGAGGTATTTTATGCCTCACTGGGTCCTCAGAGCCTAAACACAGTCTCTCACATCTCAGAAACAGAGAGAAAAAGAGCAAAGCCAGGAGGGAACACAGAAATGAGGTTCTCCACATGGACAATTCAGTGTGCAGTATGCAAATATCGGAAACATAGCAGAAAGAAGATACACAGCAAAAGCACTCATTTGTGTTACCAGGTATGTAAAATACAGTGAACTAGAAGTACTTCCAGAGTGCCCACATGCCGGGAGAGAAACACAAAAAAAGAGAGAGGGTAACACACAAAGAACACTGGATATTTAAACATCAGAAATATCTAGAGGAAGTCTGGCGGGGGGGGATAGAGAGCCAAGGAATTTCATGGCTAGAAAGAGAACCCAAGAAAATGACAATGGATATGAAGAGCCTATGGCGAATCTACAACAAAAAGATGATGAATCTCATCACTCCATAGAAACTGCTATTTCAGGGGTTAATAGTGAGTGGTCCTAGAAGCAAGGGGAGTGTTGAGTCTCAAGCACTGCCTTGCCCCCAACCTTTTAAAAAATTTTTTAAGATTTATTTAATCTTAGAGAGACAGAGCATGAGTGGGAGAGGCAGAAGGAGGGAGAGAGAGAACCCTAAGCAGACCCCATGCTGAGAGCGTGGAGCCCGCTGTGGGGCTCGATCCCAGGACCCCGATATTATCACCTGAGCTGAAACCAACAGTCGGACGCTTAACTCACTGGGCCACCCAGGCACCCCTGCCCCCAAACTTCTGACATAGTCCATCTGAGGCCCTTCTCACACAGACCACGCGGCCTTTTCCCTATGGAAGTTTCTGCCCTGGGCACTCTCACTGAACACGTACTTCAGAGGGAGGATTCAGGAAGAGGACCCTGGGAATTAAAGAATGCTCAAGGGGTTCTGTATCCCAGGCAGGAATCCTTTTCTTAGCTTACATAACTGAGTTCTTAGGATTTCCCAAAGGTTTCTCTGTATCCACAGACCTTAGCCATCCTCTTGTCCTACTCTCCATTCATAGCCATTCAGGAAAAGGACCATATAAACTCATTTTCTGCTCTCCTTTAAAAAATAGAAAAGAAGAACAGGAAAAGAAATTCCTGGGGAAGAACTCTCCAAGGCGAGAGGCAGATGACAATAGATGGTGTGTTTTTGTGTGCACATGTCAATAAATCTTAGAGATTTATTATTTAAGAGAAACCTTAAAGATACGCCTTTGAGTCAGCTGTAACCTATACTTTGTCATTTGCAGCTGTATATCGGATTCTCATAGACTTAAAGGAGATTATGCATGTAGAGTCTTTAGTACATACTAAATGTCAGAAAATGTTACCTTTTATTAATATTAGTAGTCATGACACACCCAATGGATTTTTAAAAAACATTTTCTCAGATGGTGGAAGAAGGCTGCTAGAAGTGAACTCCCCCATTGATTCATGGAGTCAAACAATTCAGTGTTTAACCAGTAAAATTTGGGAAATTAGACCCAAAGGAATTTTTACTACTTTGCCCCACCACAGTAATGTGTTTCTGAGTAGGCCTAGAATATTCTCTAAGGCATACATGGGTGGGAAGCACTTTGTGGGTAGAGGGAGCGACTTAAAAATGCAGCTTTTGTTCTTTCTTTTTTTTTTAAAGGAAACTTGGTACTGTGTCTAAGAAGACAAAAAGGATACAGTTACTAAACATAACATTTCCCAAGCCCGCTCCCACCCCCGCAACACAAACATGGACATGATCCTTCATTTTCTGCTAGGAGAAGAGCAAGCTGGGCTAATTAAAATCTTGTATACATTTTGAGAGATAACAGTGATGACAGCCCGGTGATGACGACTATGATGACGTGGTTTGTGCTGATAATGATATCACCTTGTCTTGCCTTCCTCATCACCCAGCACTTCACACATAGTATCTTGTTTATGCTAGACTGCATTGTTTGTTACATTAGTGGGTGTCACTAATACACTTTCCAGAAAGACAGTGATTTTCCAGCAAGTTAGGAGCAACCCCGTGTCAACGCTGTACTCTGCCCTCTCACCCACAGCATTCAGGATTCCATTATTCCCCCAAATTCGGCTGGCCAAATGGTTCACCTGGGAGCACTCGTTAATAACATAAAGATCGTGGGCCTTCTCTCAAAGATTCTGTTCTGGACTGTCTGGGAATCCGTTTGTTTTCCACCATCCCCTGGTGATCTCTTTGGTCTGGGGGGTTTGGGAAATACTGTCCTTTCCAAACTCGGGGCAGTGAGGAAGGGATACTGGCCACAGCTGACTTGGGTGACATTCAGATCCGCTCTTTGGTGGTAGCTTTGCTGATCCCTGGGAGGATCATGGAACAGTCCTGCCATAGGTGTCTCAGGCTCAGTACCAACAGACACGGTACGGTCCTATTCAAGGGATATTCTTTGAAAATACAGTTAATTCTTCACTGTGGCTCCCTAATACTGAAATATCATTAGGCAGCATCTCATTAGTACCTTTTCCAGGTGGGGAGAGGCAAACAGACGACTGAGACCTGAGAAATACTTACATGTTTGTCACTAGATTCTGTGTAAAATAGTAAAGCCATCTGCCTTTGCTACTTACTAGTCAACAGCTAAGAAATGTCTTAAATTAAATCCATTACACTTAGCACTTTATCAAGTATTCTTTAAAATAGAAGCATTTTTACATGACTAAAATTTTCTCATAAATCATTTAAAAACCTTTTTGTTATAGAATTTTTTATACCTAAATAGAATTCCTATATTATTTAGCATTTGGGGTTGTTTTCAATCTTTGATGCATATATATATATGCTGTGGTGAACATCTGTGTATATGACTAAAGCTTTCACGTCTTTTCTCATCACTCCTCAAGCTAATCAACTGCCAAGTCTTCTCAACTTGGTCTCTGGAAAGAGCTGTGAATCCATGCCCTCATCCTCGCTGGCCACACCACCACCCTAGTTCAGAGCTGCATTATCTTTAGTGTGTACTTGATAGATAGCAGCCTCCTAAGGAGTATGGGGCTGCCTCTGCTCTCTGTTTTTTGGTCTGTTTCCATTTCATTTCTTTTATTTTTCTTTCTTTTGGGTGGGGGGAAGGGCAGAGGGAGAGAAGGAAAATTTTAAGCAGGCTCTATGCTCAGCATGGAGCAGACACAGGGCTTGATCTCACAACCCTGAGATCAACACCTGAGCCAAAATCAAAAGTCAGATGCTTGGGGCGCCTGGGTTGCTCAGTTGGTTAAGCGACTGCCTTCAGCTCAGGTCATGATCCTGGAGTCCCGGGATCGAGTCCCGCATCGGGCTCCCTGCTCAGCGGGGAGTCTGCTTCTCCCTCTCCTGCTCCCCTCTCTTGTGCTCTTTCTCTCTCTCACTCTCTCTCTCAAATAAATAAATAAAATCTTTAAAAAAAAAAAAAAAGTCAGATGCTTAACTGACTGGGCCACCCAGGAGCCCATTCCAATGCTGTCATCCTAAAATACATACTTACTTCTCTGCATAGAAATGATTGATGATTTTCCCTTGCCCATAAAATAAAGTCCACCATGATCAACACTGGCTTCCAATACTCTTCACACCACTGCCTTAATCTGCTCCTGCAGCCTCCTGTTTGGTTGGTCCATACACTTTCAACTCTCTTTGTCCTTTATTGTCCCCAGTCCCCTGACCTGACAGGCATTCTCTGCTTCTACTTCTCACTCTTGCTGATCCCTTGGGGTCAGGTGATCATCCCCTAACTATAGGCAGAACTCTATGTTCTTCAAAGCTCAGCAGGGAGCTTTCCATAGGTGGTACATGTATTTGAAGTTGCTTCAATCATGGCCCTTCACTTGCACATAATTATTCATGATTCCTTCTCCCCTCGACTGTGAATTCCTTAATGCCAGTAGCCACTTACTCATCTCTTGACGTCCAACACCTACCTTATTGCAGGCCATATGGAAGGTGCACAGAAAATATTTATTTACCAAATGGATGATAATAATAATAAAATTATAGCATTTACCCTACCTACCACTTGTTGAATACATTCGGGTACCAATCACTGACTTAGGATTTACCGATGAGAAAATAAATGCTTAGAGAATTTAAATAAATTGACCACAATTACACAGCTAATAAAAGTAAAGCTACGGTTTCAATCTATATGGTTTGACTCATAACGTTTTTACTGTGCTGACTAAATGAATATGTAATCTCATTTAATTATGTCATTTAAAGTTATAACAAAATACCCAGAGCAGATATTCAGGCAATAGAGATTCAATTAATTATTTTTCCCACGATTATGCATTTGTTTTCACTGTTTAAAAAACCAAGTATGACGTCAATTAATTCCTGGTTGAAAAGTTACCGTGTCAGACCTGGTTTTTTTACATATTAGTGTGTGTGTGTATATATTATATATATTTTCTACTAATCTAAATAAGACTAAAGAAAGGCAAAATAAGTTAGCTTATAAGAAATAAAACAGACTTTTACACCTCTAATAAAACAGTCATATAGTTATATTCCATGCATTTAAGCAAATCTTTTAGTTTAACACTTTTTCCAGGAAAGTCTTTTAATTTTTGTAAAAGTAACCTCCTTTGGCTTAAAAAAATTTATTTATTTATTTTTTAAAGACTTTATTTATTTATTTGAGAGAGAGTGCAAACAGGGGGAGCAGCAGAGGGAGAGAGATAAGCAGACTCCGCACTGAGCGCAGAGCCCAATGTGGGGCTCAATCTCACAACCCTGAGATCATGACCTGAGCTGAAATCAAGAGTCAAACGCTTAACTGACTGAGCCAACCAGGCGCCCCTGACTTAAAAACTTTTAAACACTCAGTAGTCATTAGATGTATCAAGTGTAAAAGTAAAATAAGCAAAAAACTTCCCAAAAAGTCAATATATAAACACTCACATACACAATCTTCGTCAATTTTTCATTCAAGCTATTAAACCACATGTATTCAGCATTTTTCAATCACATTCCTAAAAAAGCTAACTGAGCTCTCATTTTCTGCAATTATTAGTCTTGTTACAATCTGCTCTTACTAAAAGAAAGGGGAAAAAAAGGAACTACATGATGAAGCAGTGCCTGCTACTGGTTGATGAGGACTTCTGTGGACCGGCTTAGGCCTCCTCCTCTACGCACATTGTCCTATCACACATTTTACCTCAGTGTCTCCCCGTGCCTCGCTCCCCCCTACATCCCTTTTGCCTTCTTTATGCAGATCTTGCTTTCAATTATTATCTGTTATATTACATATATTTTTTTATATTATATACACTACTTGTTTTTATTCTCCCCCCCCCCACACGCATACAGACTTAAAAGGACCTAAGTACCTAGTATCATTATTGTTACCATAAAATAGTTTCTTGGTTTCTTTTCTTTAATAAACTCAAAATGTTAAATGATTAGTCCAGATAATAACATAATAATTGTTCCAGTTAAATATTTTTGTTTCTTTTCCCCCCTTGTTGGATTTTAGGAATGGCTTTGTGCTTTAGAAGAACAATAATCTTACAAGGTCAAGTTTCTTCTCATTGTGTCTTGACTGATTAGTACTATTTGGATAATTTACTTTTTAAGTCCTCTACTTACCAACTGACTAAATTCTATTTAGAACACAGTCATTTTTTAAGGAGTTGTGAATATTCAGGATGAAAAAATATGAAGTGGAGTGGAGACTTACACCAAAATGTTTTTTGGACTAAAACCAATTTTGTTTTATGCTTGTCACTGCATCCCCTGTGTCCCTCTACAGGTAAAGTGTAAGCAGTTAGACTTACTGTAATTGCTTGGAGAAAAAAGCTTGTGTTTTCTAAAATCTCAAGTCTTTTGCTTTAGACCACCAAGCTCTACTTATCTGAGGGCCTATAAGTTATATTCAGTGAATATAATCAAAACAGCTCTAAATATAAAGACCTGTCTAGTGATAAGGTGGGACATGATATTTTCTAATTCTGAGGTTTATATACAAGAAATAAAATGCTCTATCTATTGCTCAGAATAATATCATCATATAATAACATCATCACAATAATATCCCTTAATTCTTCTTTTACTTTCCCCAAATATACACTTCTATGGTGGGTCTGAAGGCTACCCTACTAAGATGGATGATTTTACAGGGCATAAGAAGGCCCCTGGACTCAGAGATATTTATTCCTGGATCTATGTCTAAGTAGCATTGACTCTTATGAGGTTTCAGTTTTCTCAACTCTATTTTAGAGAGAGAGAGAGAGAGAGAATGAGCCAGAAGGGCAGAAGGAAAGAGAGAGAGAGAGAGAGAACACGAAGCAGACTCCATGCTGAGTGTGGAGCCCAATGCAGGGTTCCATCTCACGACCCTGAGATCATGACCTCAGCCAAAATCAAGAGTCGGACGTGTAACCGACTGAGCCACACAGGTGCCCCTCAGTTTTCTCATCTTTACGACAGAGAAGCTTAAATAAAACTTCCCTGAGTTACATTCTTGTGTGAAAATCCTTAATTTGAAAATGATTAAATAAAGCAATTTAAAATATGGAAATTAGAAACGTAGTAAAAAGTGATATTGTGAAGACACAACAAGGTTTTATGAGATGACTTTTCCTGAGTTAACATCGTTTGAAAACGAAATGCTCCAAAGGACTAATTATATCCAAAGAGACATGGCTGTATTCCCAAACAAATACAGAACAGCACGATACCGCGATGGCTTGGGCATCCCTGATGCTTTGCTGCCCCCTCATGTTCCAACACACTCTTCCGTTCTATTCTTTATGGCTCCTCAAGGACCTGTGCAGGTGAGTCTTGCTCTAAGTAATACGAAGATTTCCTAAAAGTGTCCTGTTGTTACTATTTAAAAACAATCATAAATGAAATGTTCCAGAGAAGCTGACACATGATCACCATCTTCCTCCTCTACTTTCTGAGTTTTCAAATTAGCTTGAAGAACAACAACAACAAAAATGCCAGGCATGGATTATGGTTGTAGGAAGAAGCACTTGGTGCGTTACTCATAACCTGCTGACTTCTGGTGTTTGTCTAACTTATCTCCCTGAGTTTTTTCCCCAGAACTGAGAGCTACCTACTCACGTCTCCATTCTTCAAATGACAGAGACAGGCTTTGGACTCCAGCTCCAAATGCCACACACCCTGTTTTTGTTACATCACAGTAAAGAACAAAATAGCTATTTAGTAATAAGACTTTTATAAATGTACATTTGGAAACTTTTTAAAAAACTGTGAGATCATTTTAGAATTGTGTATTTACCTATTAGGTATGGAAACAAAAACTGCCAAGTGATTTACATGCTTTAACTCTAATGATACAAAATCAAACTCTCCTGGCTTTAAAACATGTCAACCGGAATAACCTCAAAGGGGAAAAGGGGTTTCTAAATTCTACGGGAGAAAGCTTTAGAAAACATAGCGTGATATATGTAGACTGTTAAAGTTCTTACCTCTTCTTTTTTTTTTTTTTTTAAAGATTTTATTTATTTATTTGAGAGAGAGAGGAATATAACTATATGGCTGGGTAATATTTCATTGTATATATATGCCACATCTTCTTTTTTTTTTTAAAGATTTATTTATTTGAGAGAGCGAGAATGAGAGAGAGTACATGAGAGGGAGGAGGGTCAGAGGGAGAAGCAGACTCCCCGCTGAGCAGGGAGCCCGATGCGGGACTTGATCCTGGGACTCCAGGATCATGACCTGAGCCGAAGGCAGTCGCTTAACCAACTGAGCCACCCAGGCGCCCTTACCTCTTCTTTTTAAAAAAAATCAGTGATTTACGGAAAAAGTTATAAAGAGTTCATTATTTTCCTTCAAAGAGCTATGACTCCAATGTAAGTTGTTCGATTTTGAAAATGATTCTGAACCACACTTTACTGCCCATATCACAAAGGCACCAATGTCTGTGGCAGTGAGGAGAGGAAGGGACAGAGCACTGGGAACACTGGAAGGGCCCATTTTTGACAGCACCAAGGAAGTACATCCATTTTGTGGGGCTCCATATTTCATGCCCCTGCAAGCTGTCTTTCTCTCATTCTTCTTTCATCACTCTGCCCTATTCTTTCCATTACCCCTCGTTCTACATCCAGAGAATAAAAACAAGTGCAAAGCGAAAGAGAAAATGATGCATTGAGTGCCTACTCTGTGAAGCACTGTGCCAAGAGCATCCACACGTGAACTCATTTAATTTGGCAATAACTGTATGACATATGATAACCAATTTATAAATGGGGAAACTGAGGCAGAGAAAGGTATGTGGCCTGCTCAGGGTCACGCAGCTATCATGGTAGAGCATGATTTGAATTCTAGATAGGCAGAGCACCCACGCTGCACAATTCCAGGGACTCCCGTCAGTGATGTTCTATGGGGTTGCCCCCCAGGGGCCCTTGGACATGTCACCACAGCACCCATTTGGACCCCTCATGGACTTTGCCATATGCTACACTTTTCCTCTAGAACCTCAACAAAGTATCAAAGAAGGTCAAGTTCATCCTAAAGGATGTCCCACTGACTCTTTTTAACACTCTTCCCTGTCCTTCCCAGGACCACCACAGAGGTGGAGCTGGGTTCCAACAACAGGGGGAGTGAACTTGGAGGTAGAACCTGAACAGTCAGCTGCTGAGGGACAGAATCCACTTTTCTGTGTGTCTCAACTCTTACACTGTCGAAGCTTATGTTTTTAAGGGTCCGCTTTTCCAGAATGGGCTCAGAGAGGGGAATCTTTCCCTGCTGTTGCCTTCATTCCCTTACCCTCCATTCCACTTTTCCACTTTGATTTGTTAGGCTGAGGCAAGGAAAAAGACTTTCATTTTCTAGTTAGTTTCCTGGTGTGCTTTGTGATGAACACGGCTGCACTAAGCAGTTAATGACAGTTAATCAGTTTCGCTTCCTAGATAAGATACTTCTGCAGTCCCACTGTCCCTAGGCCCCAGGTCAGAAACTTGTGGGTACAAATGAGGCCATGTTAACCTTAATTCCCAGATTTCAGTTCCCTCTGGCATTGCTCCTGGGTCTCAATACTATGTGAACATTTCTGGGAGCTGCTAAAGGGTCTCTCACATGTGTTTAAGACAAAGTCTGTGCCCTTTGAGTGCAATTACTCTCCCTTTAATCACTTCCAGGCATCTGCCAGGGTGGCTGGACAGCTGCCCAGACCGCTGACCACCCACCACTTCTTGATGGACACAACCATCTCCACTGGGACCCGCAGCTGCTCTCGGGGAGGATGCTCCTGTGGGGCTGGCTCCTATGTGACCTCAAGCTACAAAAGCTTTCAGGAGCCAAAATAGCACTGCATTCTGCTCAAACCACAACGTCAGAGTCCTGCCTATGGCAAAAATAGCAGGGGTGGGGGGATGGCCCCTCCTCATAGGGGTGAGATCTAGGGCCCAGAGCAGGGCTGGGGACAAGTTTCCATGCAGTCTCTCACACTAGAGTCCCCAGCTGCATGCCCACAAAGGATGGCTTGCTTGTCCCTCAACATAAAAGGCAAGTGCACAGAGACAAAACCATTCACTTCTACACCCTGATTTCAGTGTAGGCTCATTGACATTGAATTTGGTTATCTGGAAAGAAATTTGTTATTCAAAGAACTTATTTTGATATATAGGAATTTCAGCTATTGTCCACCTCTCGACCAATGACAAAGAAGAAAACTGGTGGGCCAGGCATACACTATGAAATGATAGTGGAAAATCGTCACCAATAAGATCTTGAAAGATAAGCATGGGAAAGAGAATCAACAATTTAATATTCATTGAAGTACAAATCCCATTCAAGAGACATTCAGAAAAGAACTACATTACCAACTGTTCCAGAATCAACTCTGAGGTAGTGACCACAAAGGAGACCAGAGGAAAAGTGCTGACCTGAATAGTGAAGTTAACTTTCAAGCAAAGTGTTCTCACTAATAACTTAATAAGGAGCTCTCAGAATATTCAGAGTTGGAGTCCAAGGAAGGCACTTGAATCAAATGAAGTATTGGTCTAATTTGGAGACTATGTTAATTTTCTTCTGGTAATAATTTTAGAAAACATAGGTTTGCTTTTCCAGGCAATTATTTTAATGAATCAATTAGGGTTTCAAGAAATGATTAAATGAGTTCAATTTTGTTTCAGGTTCAGCAAAATGAGATCATTTGTTCTGTTTTTGGTTCAGATGAGGTCAAGTCCTATGTCCAAAATAGACTAATAGGAATTGGGATAAATTTTTTTTTTTTGCCCTTTATGTCCCTCATCCTTCCTTCCCCTTCTCTTCCCCAAACAGCTGTTCTTTTGATCTCACTGAACTTTGCTGTGTTGTATTATTACTTCTTCTCTCCCCTCCCAAAGTAAATTTCTTCTCAATTCTGAGTCCAAATCAGCACACTGGAATGGGTTTCCTTCCTACACACAACTGGGATATCAATTAACCAGGAAGGTCCCTTTTATTTATGCTTTCACTTTCATTAAACCAAATTACCACATTCTAATATCATGCTGGTAGCATAAGCCTGGAAACAACACGGTCAACATTTGGAAGGTAACACTATCTCTTTATACAAATGCCCAGAGCAATGTTAAACTTAGCACAAGCACAGATTTAAATGGTTTTTTAAAATGGCACATCAGTAAAGATTTCCCAAGTAACAGCTTAAATGGACAACTTGTGGGCTCAATGAAATAAGTCATAATAGAAAAAGGATCAATTTCTTTAAAATTATAGAATTGCAATATAAAATTGGTGCTAGTCTTGTATCAAACCTTGGAAGATAGGGTTTCTTTCTAGACATAAGGAGAGAAGGCTACTAGATCTTCCTTACCTGTTATGGTGGCTTTGTTGATGGATGGTTGGTTGCACATGGGTGATCTTCTGACAAAGAGAAAAAAGTACAAAGTAGTAAATACGTGGTGCATGTTAATTTGAGGACTCTTTGAGTCATTTCAGATATGTCATTTTAATTTAAAGAATTATTTTTAGGCTAGGACATGCAAATGAAGACTTTTTTTTTTTTAAAGATTTTATTTATTTATTTGAGACAGAGAGAATGAGAGAGACAGAGAGCACATGAGAGGGGGGAGGGTCAGAGGGAGAAGCAGGCTCCCTGCCGAGCAGGGAGCCCTATGCGGGACTGGATCCCGGGACTCCAGGATCATGACCTGAGCCGAAGGCAGTCGCTTAACCAACTGAGCCACCCAGGCGCCCGCAAATGAAGACTTCTTTCAGACTAGCCACCTAAGTTCCCAAGCACCCTTTGCACTACAGTTCAGATCACACATGTCAAAAAAAAAAATAGTTAAATCTCATAGTGATAGACTTCGAGGCAAATAAAGCTGAAGTAAATGTCATAGGGACATGATAGAGGAGGACGTTCCTATTGATTGACTACGTTCCATTAAACCAGGGCATATAGAGCAAACACAGACTTGGTGAATTTGAAAAGCAGTCAATCTACAAGTCGTTTCCCAAATACGGTGGTGAGAAACTTTTGTTTTTGGCACAAATTCTCAGAGGTGAGTGACTCCTTGTAAAATGTATTACAATTATAGAAGCTATTTAAACCCTTTCGTTTCTCCTTCCTCATATTGAGTAACATCTCTGATGCATTTGTTAGAGAGGCATATTAATGCTTTGTCCAAATAGATGCTACAGAGGCTTTAGAAATACTATAAACTAAAGGTACTTGAATTGATTCTATCTGTGTCCTCTAAGTTTTCAGATGTTTCCCAAGTTTCACAAGATGATTATAAACCCCTTGACCTAAAAAACCCTGCTATAAAATGAATTTGTTTTCCCTACAGAGCCCAGAACAATGTATCCAGTATTCAATCAATGCTTAATAAATTACATTGAAAAGAATATCATTTATAAAATACAACTTTAGAAAGTTGTCACTTATAATTGGAAACTTTAAAAATATTGCAGAGTGATCTTTAACACTTAACCAACACTTACGAAACACTTATTGTGTGTCAGACACTGTGCTAAATGAGTACTTTAGATGAATAATCTACTTTGATCCTCAAAAGAAACCTTAAGGCAGGTAATCTAACTGTTTCAATTTTACCAGTGAGGAAAACACAGCTTTGGGAAGGTGAATCACTTGTTCAGAGGAAGAGGGCTGAGATTTGAACTAAAGCAGTGGAATTCTAGGGCGAGCGGTCTGCTAAACTGCCTTACTTTTAGGATGCTTTTGAGGAACCTGGACGAACAGCCATGCATCTGTGCACATGGCAGGCCCTTGCAAAGCTGTGTTCACAACTGCTCTCCTGAGATGACAATTCTCTTAACTGGGGAACGCAATCAAGTGCTTTGTAAATTCTCACTGGCTTGGTTCCAGTCAGTATCTGGCTCTGTCTTATTGCTGTTAAGTTTACTGATGTCAGTATGGGACTGAAGTTTTCGTGTTTGACTGGAAACACATCAAAATCGACTATGAAATTATTTTAGTTTTTTTTTTTAAAGATTTTATTTATTTATTTATTTGACAGAGAGAGAGATAGCAAGAGCAGGAACACAAGCAGGGGGGGCGGGAGAGGGAGAAGCACGCTTCCTGCTGAGCAGGGAGCCCGATGTGGGACTCAATCCCAGGACCCTGGGATCATGACCTGAGCTGAAGGCAGACGCTTAATGACTGAGCCACCCAGGTACCCGAAATTATTTTAGTTTTTATTAGTAAATGAAATGAGGAAATTTGAAACTTGATTAATGCTTCATAAAACAGAAAGGTTAATGCTCTAAATTGCTACTCTGAAATAGATCTGATCTCTATATAAACAGTCATCTTGCTGAGAGTTTATTTAAATAATTTATAACTGAATTTAGTTCTTGCTCTGTGAAAATTTAGGAAGCATTTTATCTGAAGATGGTGTAACGTGAATAGTCCTAAACTTTTCTACTGTTTTGGAAAACCAAATTATTGACTTGTTACTCATTATCTTCTCTTAATGTCAATCCTACAACTTGGGGACTTGATATTTCAAGTAATGACAAGCAGAAAATATTAATCATTTGATTCATGGTTACAGTGATAAATGATTTAATGAAGAATGAGCCAGAACTCACTCTGGAATTGAAAATCTCCAAACATGCAAGAGCAAGGTGATAGGAACCAACAGTAGGCTAGCAAAGTCAGCAATGCACATTTGAGTACCCACAGGGGCTAGGCTTCACATGTCTTCTTCCTGGACTGACTCCTTTCCTGGAGCAAACAAAAAGGGTGGATTGTGCAAGGTAGCACATGCCTTCCATAAAATCCATGGGTCAGCTTGGAAATGTTTTAGTGGCACTGTAAGTGTCCAGCAGGGAAAATTCTGATTCCCTCATGGTCATCATGTGATGGGCCAGAGTTATAACCATTTCACTGTCACTGAACACAGCAGAGCTTAGCTGTGTGTACACTGAATCCTACTAGTCTGATATCGGAAGATATTGGTTTGATTTGAATCAGAATCAGTAAAGAAGGTACAAAACTGCACTAACCAAAAGAGAGACCACAAAGGCCTTTACTTAGAGTCTATCAGCTAATATTGTTTGGTTAGATGTCACTGGGCTGTTGAGGTTCAGTGTGGTATTTTATGGCCATGGAGCACAGAAGACATGTTTGGTAATGAACAAATACCTCAAGTACACCCTCTGATTCCACATGCTACATTATCAGTTCGTTCTTCCAGCCAACAAGCACACGCAGAGTGATTTCTCTGTGCCGGGTATTATGCTAGGTACCCAGGGTACACATATGAGCCAGGTACAACCCCTGCTCACTGCAGACTGACGTTCTTAAGGGGCACTCGGACAAGTAAGTAGGCACATGGAGCACAGAGGGGTCTGTGCTAACAAAGGAGTTAGGTGCAGGATGCTATTGGACAGAGATGGAAGGGCATACCTTCAAGTTTGGGACCTGTGGGCATGTACGTATGTTGGCTGTTAGTCAGGGATGATGGCCCCAAATAAATTATATTTAAGCCGCGACCTAAAGAATGAATTATAGTTAGTCCAACGGATGGGGTTGGGGTGGGAGGGAAGAAGGTGAGAAATGTTCAAACTGAGGATACAGAACTGCAAAAATTCATTACCTGGAAAAAACAAGTGACTGAAGCTTCTGGGTCCCATTCGAATTATTTGCATTGTGGCTTTTATATTGCTTTTTTAAAAACATTTTCTATCACAGGAAATGCATGCACAATGGCCAAAGCTTTTTTTAATCATAGAAATGTGAATTGGGGAGGTCAATTACATTATTATGGGATGGAAAGTTCATATTTTTCATATTCTTTTATACACTTAGATAAGTTATAATTCCAAATAAATTTCTATTCACTCTCCTCTTACTATGGATTTTTTTTATTACTATGGATTTTTTTTTAAAGATTTTATTTACTTTTTATTTATTTGAGAAAGACAGAATGAGAGAGAGAGAGAGAGCATGAGAGGGGGGAGGTTCAGAGGGAGAAGCAGACTCCCCACTGAGCAGGAAGCCTGATGTAGGACTCAATCCTGGGACTCCAGGATCATGACCTGAGCCAAAGGCAGTCACTTAACTGACTGAGCCACCCAAGCGCCCCCTCTTACTATGGATTTTAAAAATATGGTTTTTTTGGGCGCCTGGGTGGCTCAGTTGGTTAAGCGACTGCCTTCGGCTCAGGTCATGATCCTGGAGTCCCGGGATCGGGTCCCGCATTGGGCTCCCTGCTCGGCGGGGAGTCTGCTTCTCCCTCTGACCCTCCTCCCTCTCATGCATGCTCTCTGTCTCTCATTCTCTCTCTCTCAAATAAATAAATAAAATCTTTTAAAAAAAAATATGTTTTTTTTTCTTTTGGAAAAATCTTTGGAGTTGATATTTTAATAACTTTTTGTTTATTATTAACACTAGATTGTCAAAATAAGGAGTATTTGAATAATTAGTTTTCCATTTAATCATGGAAAATTTTCTCTTTTTAGATTTTTCGCTTTTATTAGCACTTCCAAATAATAATCAATTCCCATCTCAGCTTTCCTTTTTTCAACTGCTTCCTCTGTTATCACAAAATCACAATTTTAGGGACGCCTGGGTGGCTCAGTCAGTTAAGCGTCTGCCTTCGGCTCAGGTCATGATCCCAGGGTCCTAGGATAGAGCCCTGCATCAGGCTCCCTGCTCCACGGGAAGCCTGCTTCTCCCTCTCCCACTCTCCCTGCTCTCTCTCGCTGTGTCTCTTTCTGTCAAATAAATAAATACAATCTTTAAAAAAAAAATCACAACTTTATTAATTGCTCCATGACACTCCTGATCTGAGTTTCAGTAACAGCAAGAGAATCAAAGATCTTTGGTATGATATGATGCTCCTCCAAGTAATTGTTGCTTAGAATTAAGAGGATGACTTTGGATTGACTTTAAAGTCTTGAAGAGATTCTTTGTCCGTGGTTAATTTATGAAGTAAGCCGAAAGTATAAAGTTACCCTGAGTGTAAATAACTGGGCAGAGGACTGATTATGCCAGATGATTTCTGACAGACGCAATCACCATATTTATTTCTCATACTACTTCATTTCTGATATTAGAACCATCACTACAAAGTATTTATAGAAAATTAACAGGACATCTTATGACTTAGTGTAAATGGTTAGACAACATGGCAACGACTCAGAGAAATCTAATATATTGCCCTGAGTTCAATCAAACTGAGAAAACACCGTCTAAAAGTTCAGCAAGAAGGAGTGGGGAAAGAATAACTTACTTGCTAGGTGCTCGATCTTGCAAATTAGTTAACGCAGCAAAGTTGTTTCGCACAGTTCGCAGGCTGGCCAAGACCTACAACAAAAAGGGATTCTTTAAGCTACTTGGAGTACGGCCATCTTTAGTGCAATTTAAAATGGTTTGGTGATTTAAAAAGTAGTCTGTTAAGTGAAAACCTGATACTGCTTTCAACCTAGTTTCATATACCATTAAAGAATCTTCTAGCCCTTAGTGAAGTTTACATGTATCTATTTGAAATCTAGAGAGGCCAGACTGCAAAGATTTTCCAGACATTTCTCCTCATTGTCTATGAATATGGTGACAGTAACAACAGCTTCCACAATATTCCTGGACTCCTCAGCCAGCAGAACAATATCCCAGGCAATATACATAGAGTGCTGTTACACTTCAGGCAAATCTGAAATAGTATAATATAAAATAATAATAAACTCTCACTTTAAGGGTTAAAATTGTAAATGTATATATCCCCGAATTCTCCTCATTCACCAAGAACGTCAGACTTTCAAAGACAGAAAGCTAGGTGAATTTTAAATTGTTTTTTTCACCTTTGCTACATGGCTATCTATCGAGTAAAGAGAAATTATTTTCTTTGTTAAGGTTATCTGAATCACTAAGGGATGCATTTTCACATAAAACAGGACCACCCTGATGTGCACAGAGGTGGGCCCATAGAAGATACTAAAAAAAAAAAAAAATGTGTTGCATAAATGAATACATAGACACAACACACCCATACACATAAGGCAGGACCAATATGTCCCCCTACCTCTGAAGGTCCTTCTTTTTCTAATTCTAGTGCAACCAGAAGGTGGCAAAAAGAATTGGAAGTAAGCCTAGGAGAGAAAATTTACAATGACTTTACCTGCCTCCCTTTCCACTAGTATGGGCAAGTTTCCCCCAGGTGGAGCCCATATTAGGTGAGACTATAATTAATCTGGGTGACAATGAGAATGTTGAAGTTGCACTAAAACACAGATTTCAAGTGTCTTAGTAGGTACTACCTAACAACCCAGACTGCCTGACTCGGTTATGTATTCACTGTGTGAACTTAGACAAGTTACATAATCTCTGTGTGCCTCAGTTTCCTTTTCTATAACCCAGGATAGTGATAGCTATCTCTGAGGTTGTTGTGAAGATGATACGAAAGGATAGGGTAAGTGCCAAGGACAGTGCCCGGCAAACAGAAAGCACTCAACGAATATAAGCCCATTATGGCAACATGCCAGCTGATTAATGATTTGGCACGTGCATGGGGAGTTTACTTAATGCTTATCATTTGGTAAACAAGGCGGGGGGTGAAGCATGCAAATTTATAATTGCTCCAAGTGTTCCAGAACTATATCCAGGATGTTTTCATCTGGCACTGACTTAGACTAAAGTCAGTCTAAATGTTTTTCTAAGACAAAAATGTCTCAGACATTTCTGAAACTGGCATTAATTCTCGTAAGTCCCTGGGGTGCTGTTTACACCCTGGGACGGCAACCTACAGCATTATCCCCTGAAGGAGTTAACGGTGCTTCCTGAGGTGCCAACCATGATTAACTCAGTCACTGGAAAAACCTGGCTCATTATCACATATAAACAACTCACAGCACTGAAAGGTCACGCTGCCTATGACGGAGTATTCAAATAGCCAACTGTTGACATCAGAGCATGCTGTCTTTCATTAGGCATGAAATCTTGAATGATGCAGAAATAAATCTGATCAATGATCCACGGTCATTAAATCATGCAGGCCTAATTTATGCTTTAAGAAATGAATATCAAATACACTAATAAAACATTTTAAATAAGATTATTGCACTCCCTAAATGCTCCTTTTTCTAGGCAAAATTTAACCTCAGAATTCTGAGAACTTTGTTCTAATAAGTTATAGTAAGCGCACTGCACTTGACACCTACGTAAATAGAAATACTGCTGCAGGTAATTCAAGTTCTATGCTCATTTGAAAGGAAACATTAGTTCATGAAAGATATAGTGTAATTCTTTCTTCACTCTGTTATAATAAAAATATTAAATCAGATGATTTTGTTTCAGTTTTTAATTTAAATTTAATGTATTTCTTTTGTATAATCTGTATCTCCACATGGTACAGAATTTAAACAGAATATAAAGGTAGAATGTAGAATGCATCCCCCTCATTAAAAAAGACAAAAACCAAAATTATTGTTATTTGTGAGAGGAGGCAGGTAGATGAAATCGGGGAAGTATGCTCTGAGGTATTAAAAATACTGGTACTGTTCTAATTCTTTAACTGTTGATTTTAGTGTTCTTTATATTTTAGATAGTCACTAGCTATATTCTCTTACATTTTTGAAGAATTTCCAAAAGAAAGTGAAAAAAGAAGTTGCCTTCCCAGCAGCCCCCCCGACATTCTGCCTGTCCCCTCTACCAACGAACTTTTAGGTTGTCTCCTAGAGTTTGCTTTTACAAACACTGCTGCAGTAAATAATTTTGTAAATCCATCATCCCTTATGCGTGCAAGTATTAGACCACTGTTTTTGTGATAGGACAAATAATACTCTGTAAGTTTTATATTAAGGATTATTATATCCTGCCCTACGGCACACATATGATAATGGCAGAAGTGTAAATAAAAGTTCCAGACAGGGGCGCCTGCGTGGCCCAGTCAGTTAAGCAGCTGACTCTTGGTTTTGGCTCAGGTCATGATCTCATGGGTGGAGGGATCCAGCCCCTCGAGGGGCTCCAAGCTCAGCACAGAGCTGGCTTGGGATCCTCGCCCTCTGCCAGCCACCCACCCCGTTCGCCCGTGCGCATTCTCTCTCTCTCAAATAAATAAATAAAATCTTTTTTTTTTTTTTTAAGTTCCAGACAATTGTTATGGAAAGCATGACCCTAGATTTAGCTGACTGATTCTAGGTGCCTCCATCACCAATGCACTGAGTTAGTCTTTCACACTCTTATCTTCCAGACTACAGGGTGAGGCGTCTGGTTCTATAGGCTGTGGGGGAGAACCGGAAACAGTTTTACTCAAGCCCTTGAGTCAGGATTCAATTATTCTTCCCTTTTGCTCTAGGGTAGTTCTCACTCCCCTTGAATTCAACCTTTTAAGAACTGTAGTCAGGGCTTTAACGCTCCTATGCTTTTCTCCACGCCTTAATGCTTGCTAACCAAAAAGAACCTTGAGGTTTGCCCTTACACAGCTCAATGGTTAGAAAATTAAGGCCATTTCTTTCTCTTCGGCCAATCCAAGCAAAAGTGTAATCAGTCGAAGTCAAAAATGCATTTGAAATGATGAGAAATATATACATTTTAGGAAAGAAATGACGATGCTATGGAAAACTGTGGCAGAGATGGATCATGTACTAGCTCAGGAGAAGGACTAAATGTTATTTATACACACTAATCTCAGATTTTCTTAAATACTTTTAACATTTATTAACCAATAAGATTCACTGAATCTTCACTGCTCATTGAAAAGTTAAACAACTGAACATATAGCCTAAAAGCAAAGTATACTTCTATAGTAATGACTACTTGAAAAGATTTGAAGAGGAGGTTGCTGTAAATAAACAAAAAAGATGTGGCAACAACGTTCTCCTTAAAAACCCCTGCTTAAAAAGTGAACAAAGAATTTTGAGGATTGTTTTTCATTACAAATACACTTCATGTCACTAGATGGTGCTAAAACACAGATCAAGAGTAGCCACAGTTGCCACTGGAGTTGGGGGAAAGGAGGAGAAAAAATTCCTTGTCTTGGTTTTACTTCCAGAAAAAACAAAAACAAAAACAAAACAAGCAAACAACAATAACAATAACAAAAAAAATGGAGTCAAATTATGATTACTTACAAGATAGAAAAGTCATTTTGATAGAAACCTTTCCAAGTTATGTTTTGGTTAAACTGTATGAAATTGCTCTTCTTGTATGTCAACAAAGGTTGAATATTGATGATTTCATATAATTCGATCTAAAAAGTATTTTGATTTATAGAAGATGCTAGCTGAAATGTGATGACTAGCTTCCAGCAGGGGGTGCCTGGTGGCTTCATCAACCTGGGGATTAAGATGAGACCACAAGGTAGCCACGGCCAGGTGAAATGGGGCAGGGACAATCAGGGGCATTAAAAAAAATACTGGCAATGTTCTATTACCAAATGGAATAGTAATGTTCTATAGCGTTAAATACTAGTACATTTTTTACAAAATTATGCCAGATGCTGTATTCTGATTAAAGCTAAAATGACTCAGCTGTTCCTACCCTGTAGATTTAAATCCGGCATATCTCCTTAGTCTGAATAACATGAGGGTTCTCCAGGGATCCAAGAAAATAGTTGGGTATTTTCTGTGTCTTCCTTAATCAAATATTCCACTTCTTTTAACAGTCCATACTTCAAGATGAGACTTCTAATTGACTTGTAGTCATATCACATATCTGGGCGGGTGTGGCCCGAGGCAAATGATTACAAAGCAGAGTCTCCTACATTTCATCGGTGTTGTGACTTGTTGGTATTCCGAATCCCCCTAAAGAGCTCTGGCCAAACTGTTACTATACTTTTGGGAGGAAAAGGCCAATTGTGGAACGGCATGACGTGGCATGGCACTGGGATTCCTCTCAACACCTCGCCTTTGCGAGATTTCAACAAAAACAGAGAATATTTCAAAAGGAACTAAATCACATCTATAAAAATGTCATGTTTGTGAGGACCAAAAGGATTCTGAGCTTTTAGGGGAAACATAAGAAATTGGAAGTGGCAAACGGTATAGGGTAAACACCAGAAAGAATTGCTTACCCGACAGTGTTGGAGACATGGGAACACGACCTGAAGCAGGGTTGTAGGACTCTTTCTGAAGATGACACCTATCCCAGATGGGTTAGGGTTCAGCCCTGTCCATCAAATTGGATGTCTTTCTAAATTCTCTTATAACAAGATTCTGTTCTCTTAGCTTCACAGGAAACCATGACTGGGAAAAAAACCAGGGAGGGATCCTTTCATGTTTTGGGGAGGCACTCAGGCATAAAGAAATGAGTTCTCAAGTGGAGGCGGATGAGGTGAGTTTGGGAGACTTTTGACCACTTTAGACAGTGTGAGGCCAGTTACTAAGAATTATGGGAAGGAAAACACACATAGAAAAATATACCTAGGGGGATATAAAGTAAAATGTCAATACTAGTTATTAAGGGAGTTGGAATTATGGGAAATTTTCATTTTCTTCCTTTTCTTTATAATTTTTTCTAAACTTTTTTATGGAAAAAAATTCTATTTTGAAAGCAGTGTGTCTTTTTAATATTTTATTTATTTATTTATTTAGAGAGAGTAAGAATGGAAGTGGGGGCAGAGGTAGAGGGAGAGGGAGAGAGAATCCTCAAGTAGACTCCCTGCTGAGCACAGAGCCCAACATGGGGCTCATTCTCATGACTCTGAGATCATGACCTGAGCCGAAATCAAGAGTCAGGCGCTTAACCAACTGAGCCACCCAGGAACCCCCAAAAGCAGTATGTCTTTTTAACCAGAATAATTTAGTGTGAGATTCTAAACTCCAAAGCATGCTGGAGGAAGGAGGTAATTCTTTGGCCTATTTGAACATTGCCCTGAGTGACCTGTCTAAAATCAAGTCTCCTGTCCATTTGCAAAAGCAACTATGGTATATTAAGCCAAATAATGTTGCTATCACTTCAGGCGACATAAACATCTCTCATTTTAAACATTATATATAATATTTGGTATTCAGTGGTGAATATTATGTCCTGTATTAAAAATTTGAGATGTTATTGGTTCGCTGAACAAAATATGCTAGCAGTGTGCAACAGGGCTTAAGAGATGGTCATAGACAGTTATGCACAAACAATGAATCATGGAACACTTCATCTAGAACTAATGATGTAATGTATGGGGATTAACATAAGAATAAAAAAAAAAAAAAAAAAAAAAAGAGATGGTCATAGACAAACTGCTGCTACTGGGCCGTACCCGCTTTCCCAAAGATGCCCTATCAGTGGTGAAATTGTTCAGGATTTAACAGGCTTTTTATTTAAAAATTTTTTTTAATTCTAGTATAGCTTTCCAGATCATATACCCAAGTAAAAGGCCACTTGTGCAAAATATGAAGCGCTTAAAAAAAAAAAAATCTGCAACCTCTGGGCCAATGACCATCTTCCATAAGGTGTTACAAATCATTAAGCTAATCATAAGCAAACTTTTCTAAAATTCCAGGATTATTTTTAGGCATCAGATATGCCTACATATTACGCAGAGTTGGTTTATATTCAAAGTCCTAGTTTCAAATGTATTACATATACATATTTATTTTAATAATTTAACATAGACTAAATGTTTTTACATATGTATATATTTCCCAGTGTACTAAAATTGTTAGTTTTTTTGTAGTTTATAGGTATACTACAGAATATGTCTAATTATATAAAAGACTAGATTTCCTAGGAATTTAAGACCATTGATGGCAAGGACCAAATCAAATTTATTTATCTATTTATTGGAGATAAAAATCTTTTTATATCAAATAAAAGTATTTTTATTTGTAAATTTTTTTTGTACAAATTTTTATTTGTAAAAGTTGTAAATGTTTTTGAACATAGAAATATAGGTACTAGAAAGAATATGATTTCCAGCAAAACCATAAGCAAACAAAACATTAACTTCTAAAAGATATGGTGGTCATAATTCTATTTCTAATTGCCTGCAGTAATGAAAAAAATCACTACTATATGGTGTATTACTTATGGATTCATTAAATTTTGGTCTGAATTATAGCAATCACAAAATTTCAGGAAATTTGAAAAAAGGGAAGAATTACACATAATCCTATTATCCAAACACTGCCATTATGTATTGAAAAAATAACCTATTACAACATTTTTGAGATGAAAGAGCTCTTACTAATTACAACACTTAAAATTCATCTTGTTTCCCAGAAATTGTGCTTAGCATTTCACAAGCTTGGTGTTATTTTATTTTTTTATTTTTTTTTCAAAGATTTTATTTATTTATTTGAGAGAGAGAATGAGAGAGAGAGAGCATGAGAGGGGGGAGGGTCAGAGGGAGAAGCAGACTCCCTGCCGAGCAGGGAGCCCGATGCGGGACTCGTTCCTGGGACTCCAGGATCATGACCCGAGCCGAAGGCAGTCGCTTAATCAACTGAGCCACCCAGGCGCCCTTGGTGTTATTTTAATATCTTATAAACCTCACGAAATGGATTCTCTTGGAACTTTCATCTAGCAGAGGAGTAAACCAGGCTTGAAAAAGTTCAGTGACTTGCCCAAGGCCATTCACTGAGCAAGAGGAAGAGATGGGGTTTGAACTGAGGTCTACCTTTATCCAGGCAAGTCGTCTAGTTTTACCAGTTGAAAAAAGAAGTCGTAGAGAAGTTAAATGAGTTGCCCAAGGCATCAGAACTAGTTTTGATTATGATTATGATTGGCCCCTATTATCATTTTTATAATCTGTCTGGATCACTTGTATCCTAATATTCAACGTTTCTTTTTAGAGTTAGTGTTGGCTTTAACCGTTTTATGCCCCAGTTAAATCAGTATATTCCATCCTGTTCCCAGTCTACCTATACTAGGGACTCTCAACTTTTCCTGGAAAAATACCGGACCTTTAAAAAATACAGATGCTTGTGGGCGCCTGGGTGGCTCAGTTGGTTAAGCGACTGCCTTCAGCTCAGGTCATGATCCCAGGATCCTGGGATCGAGTCCCACATCGGACTCCCTGCTCCTTGGGAGCCTGTTTCTCCCTCTGCTTCTCTCTCTCTCTGTCTCTCATGAATGAATAAATAAAATCTTTTAAAAAATTAAATAAATAAATAAATAAAAAATACAGGTGCTTGTGCACTGCCTGGAGCACTGGGTGTTACACGCAAACAATGAATCATGGAACACTACATCGAAAACTAATGATGTAATGTATGGTGATTAACATAATAAAAAAAAATAAAATAAAAAAGAAGAAGATGAAGATAGTAGGAAGGGATAAATGAAGGGGGGAAATCAGAGGAGGGAGGAACCACGAGAGACTACAGACTCTGAGAAACAAACTGAGGCTTCTAGAGGGGAGGTGGGTGGGAGGATGGGTTAGCCTAGTGATGGGTATTAAAGACGGCACGTTCTGCATGGAGCACTGGGTGTTATGCACAAACAATGAATCATGGAACACTACATCAAAAACTAATGATGTAATGTATGGTGATTAACGTAACATAATAAAATAAATACATACATACATACATACATACATAAATAAATACAGGTGCTTGGATCCAACCCCCAGATTTTTGGATCCAGTTGATCAGGGATACGGCCTGGGATAACAGCTTTCTAGGTGATTCTAATGGGCAGCAAGGTAGCAAAGCACTGGCCTATATAAAGAATATCTGCCTACCAACCATTTTATATATATTCCAAATGCTTTAGATTCTTTTATCACCTTCTAGCATTTATGTTATATGCTTAAAGTATTTTCATGATTTGTATGTCTAAAAGGAACAAAGATAAATTTAAATCTGTACAAACGGCACATAAAAAAGGAGTAAACAAAGCAACAAGTTGAACTGAAATATTAAATTTCAAGCACTGATCATGCATCTAGTAATACTAAATGTAATTTAATCCATGATATAGCCCTCTGCTTCTAGTGTTTATGTAAGTTAAGTAACTATGGTCCCATTTAAATATGTCACTTAGGTAATTTGTAATCTGAAGCAAAGACATTCTTTGGGTTTATGGGTTTATAAGGAAACAGTCCAATATGGTTAAGGTCATGTTCTCTAGCACTGCCTTTGGATTACTTAAATGAACCACAGAATTTTTATTGTATTTGCATCTGACTTAAAATGAAATTAAGAACCAGAACTAATCCCCCAAATTAAATTTTCACATCTGTGAGAAACCCGCCCATTCACCAAACTGTGCTTACCTGAGCAAATGGAGTCACAATCAAGTCATCTCCATGTCTGAAAAATAAACCAAATCCCATGTTAGAAATTACGATAACTCCATGACCACTTTTGATCAGGATTAAATAATAAGTTGCACTTTCATAAATTTCCATAGAGAATCACAGTAATTCCATCCTTATTCTTCAGCACGTGTTCTTCCCAGCCAGTGGGTTGAAAAACTGTCTTCTGGGATGTTAACCATTGTCCAGCTGTCTGGGTTAAAAGGGGCTTCTTGATCATTAAGCAAGGTCACTGTTGCTTTTTACGTGCACGCGATATACAATAGGAGAGAGACCGTTCCGGCTGCAGGGCCTGAGTTTTACTCGTGGCTTCTTACTGTAGAGGCATTAGTAAGGGGTGCTGTGGAAGGAGCTGGCAACTGCAGTGGCCTCAGTGAGAGGCCCCTGGACCATCTAACATTTGAAGGTGATGAGCATCGAGTGTCCCGCATCACAGTGTGTAAGGTTTGGACAGGCTAGCAACTGTAGAAGACACGGGACTGCATCATACACTAATCAAAACCCAGGGAAACTTTTCAACTGACTCACGTCCCGCTGCTGTAGCTAATGGGGGAATGTTATCCCGTGTGAGCCACTGCCACAGCAACATCGGCCACACCGAGCCTGGGATGCAGGAGCAAGGTGTCAGCATGACGTGTCTCGGAGAAACCGGGAAAGGCAAGGAAAGTTTTGCAGCATTCTACTTGGAGGAAAGCAGGGAGCCAGGGCCCAGAGTTCTTTTGTGGTATTTCTTAGCATGGGTGACTTGTGAGAAGGATTTCCAAAATCTCCATGGGGTATTTCGTGATCTAGCTAGCTGAAGCTCTTTCATCAAAAGTGAATGTAATTACTCTGCACAGAGAGCTTCCTGGACATGACTTTGACTGAGAACACTGCAACTGAACTGTGCACTCAGTCATGAACAATTCAGAAAAGGACTGAACGACCTCAAACACCACCCATGAAATATGTTTCAGCCCAAGCAGCATATGGGTGACGTCAATACATGGATCGTTACCAATGATTAGACCATTCGTTACGGCCACCATCAAATTATACAGAGATCTTGAAATTCAAAGTGTGGGAAAATAAAAAGCAGGAAAGGTCGGAGCACACTTTAAAGGAAACGTGTTATTTTGCACCCCTTCGCTCCAGGATTACATTTGGGGGGGGCACTTGTTTTTTCTGTAGATTATTCGGATGGTCAAAATTAAAGTAATATGAAATCTAGATGTTTTCCCAAGGGACAGTCTTCTCTCCCATTTCATTCTTTATAATTGCCTGGCTACAAAGTTTATTTTCTAAGAATTAAGTTCTGCTGACAAAGGCACACCACTAATCTGAAATTGATCCCTGGAAATAAGTCTTCTCATTTTTTACATGAATTACATTGGATGACTCTAAACTAAAAAGGGTGTGAATGTTTATTAAAACATGAATTCTTTCTTTGGTTGTAAGCTCTGTAAAAGATATATTTAGAATATACAATATTTAGGATGATTTACCAGTCTTGCTTACCTTCCCTGTCAAAGCAGAAAGAAAGACAGTTATAATTTTAGTGACGGAGATACTTCATTCTTTTGAATTGCTCAGAAATTGTTTCTGCCAAATATCTCAAGATTGTCTCATTTCAGTAACAGTAAAATTATTTCTACTCTTTCAATGGGCACATGTCCTCAATCAAGGGCAGGTTATATCCCATCCTTTTCTTTTCAAAATGATGTAATGCTTAAATAATCTCTGAATATATAACAAATATATAACTTTTAAGCCTTTGTCTAAGTCCTCACCTCAATATTGAAATGTCTTATCAGACCTACTGTCATAAGTACAATGATGCAGGTAAAATATATGTTATTTTGTGTATGGAAGAAAATAAATATTATGTGAACATATATTTTAAATGTACCCTGTAATGTGCTAATAATAATAAAAGATTATTAAGTTCCAAGGAATTCATTTCGTTGTTATCTATAATTTGGCTTAAAGTATGTGTGAGTTTTAATCACCTGTAAATGCACACACACACTCAAAAGCCTATGATAGACTATGATTCTGAAATGCTGCATTTGAACGACCTTACCAACAAGGAACTTTTGAAACAAAGAAACTTGGCCAATAAAAGCACAGCTAGAAGGAGTTATAATACCACACAATAAGATTATTGGGGCTCCCTAAAATGGGAAGAGACTACTAGGATCCCCTATAATCTGATGAGAAGCTAGATTCAAATTTGCACAGTGAGCACTGTCCGGAGACTTGAAATGGTACCTCCTGGTGATATGATTCTTCTGAAGAGGATTATGCAATATTGTCTCTCATTTAAATAAAATCAAACAAACATGGCAACAACAAACTTTAACAAAAAAGGAAGAGGAACAGCTTTAAGGAGAGAAAATAGCTTTTGCAGGGGGGGATTGGTATATTTATAGGGACAGGTGGGAAGGGAGTGACACGGGATGGGGGGTGAGATCAGAAAAGAGGCTCCATTTCGGACACTGTATACATGCATGCATGTGTGTATGTATGCATATGTATGTGCATGTATAAATGCATGCATGTGGGCAATGAGGACATTCGTACCCAGGTAACAGTCACAGCAGTCAGTGCCATGCTCATGATGTGGAAGGAGGTGCTCAGTAGCCTGCCCTGGCTACCACAGATTAAAACAGAGTCACCCACTCTAGGCAGGGAGGGCTTGGCTGTCCCCTCTCCCAAGAACTTGCTGAACACGCACTGCTGAATTTTCTCTCCCAAAGGGGCATGACAATGAGAGTCCAGAACTACTCCCCAGGCCTGTGGCCATCCTTCCCCTACTTCTGTCTCACTTACTACTTTATTTTCTGCCCTCATTCTTTCCACAAGAAGCCAGAAACATTAGCAAAAAGCTGAACAACAACCCAAAAGCAAACCCTCACAGAGACTTCATTGGGATGCGGAAACTATTCAAGTCCTTAAACGTGGCAAAGCCCCTGGTCATCTAACAAAATGAATTCAACCAACAGCAGCCTCTTGTAAACTAGCTCGTTTCAAAATTGTGTTGAAGCACACGAGGACGCGACCTCTCCACGCTTCATTATGACCAAACCAGAAGGAAAAGCAGATGACGTTAATCTGAAGAAAGTTTTCCTTTATTAATCAAAGACCCCTAATCCTATGGTACCAAAAGCACTAAGGGCCACAAAGTACCAGCTGCCTCCGAAGAGCGTGCCCGGCAGTGACATTGGGCACGACTGGTGGTCGTATGAACTAGCACTCTGAAGCGAAGCCGAAGGCTTACTTTCTGAATCTAATCTCATGCAAACTTCTAGGTCTTCTGTGCTTCACTCGGTCTGGCTCTAAAACTAGAAAGAAATTCTCCCCTGGAGTTTGTCAGAGAGGATTAGGGAACGGATAAACTTATAGATAACTGACTGGTCTTTTGAAATCCTGGTGTCTTTCTTCCCTTTGACTCAAAACTATCACCCATTCCCCAACTCACTCTTGATCCACCTCTTCTGGAACTGTAGAGAAACAAGTACGTTCTCATTTCTAGTATGTACATAAAAAGGTTTTTGGGCACCTAGGCTATCTGACACCCCCCAAGAATTAGCCGGAGGAGGAACACATCTACTCACCACTCTACTCCCATGTTCACGGAAGTACGAACATATAAAATACACAAGCAAACAAATATGGAAACAGATTCCTATACTTGACCTTTTAAAAAACTAATATATACATTTTGAATGTAAATCGCATATTAATTGTAGAAACTTCAGAAAATACAAAAAAAAGTGCAGAACTACTCAAAAATAACTGTCAATAACATTTTCCTTCTGGATGCATGTAAGCACATGTATGTTATATATGATTTTTATGGAATGCATGATTTCTTACACAATTAGAATCATACTGTGTATTTCATTTTATATCTTGCTTTTAATAATAAACATATTGAGTCATGAAAAATTGCACATGCCTTTATACTTTTAAAATATTTTTTTAATGATTCCAGTCTATTTTTAGTAATCTCTAAATTTTTCAAGTAGATATCAATCCAAATGTACTAAAATCTAAGTGCTGATTCTATTTTAAAATTAAAACAATTTTAAATAATGTGTGAATACTCAAATTCATTTCAGTTCTTCATTCCTTTAAAAACAACTCACTAATCTTGCCATTTGCAACGACGTGGATGGAACTGGAGGGTATTATGTTGAGTGAAATAAGTCAAACAGAGAAAGACATGTATCATATGATCTCACTGATATGAGGAATTCTTAATCACAGGAAAC
>NC_138375.1:101083150-101123041 GCF_054177405.1 Leptonychotes weddellii | reverse complement strand
TTTTTTTTTTTTTCAAAAAAATAATGTTGGCTTTGAGAAACTACAAGTGTCACATTTAAGAATATAATGAACCCTTGGGGCACCTGAGTGGCTCAGCTGGTTAAGCGACTGCCTTCGGCTCAGGTCATGATCACAGGGTCCTGAAATTGAGTCCCTCATCGGGCTCCCTGCTCAGTGGGGAGTCTGCTTCTCCCTCTCTTTCTGCCCCTTCCCCTGCTCAGGCTCTCTTTCTCTCTCTCACAAATAAAAAAATAAAATCTTTTAAAAAGAAGAATATAATGAACCCTTTAAAATTACTTATGAAGAAGACATTATGATTTTGGTAAACTCCTAGTAGGCATTATACTGCTAAAACAAACAAAAAACAAATGAAAAAATGTGCTTCTTTTGTATCAGATTCACCTGAGGATATTGCTCCTCTGTATTGCTTGGCCTTTTAACTTAGAACTGGCTCCACTCTAAGTAAAAAAAAAAAAAAATTAAGTAGTACCCATATTTATGGAACCCCAGGGATTGAAGTTTCTTTATAACAAAGCCGACCTCAGCCAGACCTGAATCTGATTTTCCTCTTTGAAGCTACCGCCATATAGAATTCAAGTAGTCCATTACCACAAAAGCTTGGTCCTGTGGTCAAAAGTCATAACTACCAAAACTTGCATTTTGGCAGGAATGTTCAACATTTTACTGAGAACCCAAAATAATGTAAATTAATATAAGGGCAAAATTAAAGCTGTTCAGTATTGTGTAAGGTAGTATCTTCCAATCTGAATTTTTTCAGTGTCAAACTCCAAGCCACATTTGTGTGTATTTGTATATAGAATTGTGATGGTATTTTGCCAATGCTAACTATAGTTATCAGTCATCAAGTTGGAATGTTTACCCTAACTGAAGAGCACCTTTGTATTTATATTCCATACCAGCACAAAAAGGAAAAAACAAACTTATAGCTCTTCCCTCAATTTTAACAGACAAATAAACTAATATAAAAACAGGTAAGGGGCACCTGGGTGGCCTAGTCAGTTGATTAGTGGACTCTTGATTTTGGCTCAGGTCATGGCCACACGGTTTTGGGATCAAGTCCAGAGTTGGGCTCTGAGCTCACTGGTGAGTCTGCTTGGGGTTCTCTCTCTCTCCCTCTGCTCCTCCCCACCCCCTCTCTCTATAGTAAATAAATAAATCTTAAAAACAAAGCAAACAGGTGAATGAGGCCATCTAAGTTCTTACGTTTATTGAGGAAACAGCCTATCTTATATTTATATACTTTTAACCCTTTCTTTGCCCTTGAATTGTAATTTCCTAATATACTTGAGTGATAACTTGTTCTGAAGTCTTTTTCACTGATGCCCTGTGGAATACCTCAATGTCATGTTGGTTTTAGCACTGGAGGCTCTTGTAATATGTTACCATTATTATTTTTTTTTAATTTCTAAACTGGGCTTTCAATATAATTATTTTAAAAAATCAGAGTACAAATATCCAGCAAAATTGTAAATAATAATGGTAATAATCACAAAGAATGACAATGATTATGAAACAATAATGATAACATTTATTGAACGATTACTGTGTGCCAGGCACTGTACAAAGCACTTTTACATTGAGTATTTCTTATTAAAGTCTTTTTGTAGATGAGGAAAGGGAAGCCCAAGAAGGACAAAAAGTCACATGCCTGTGGAGTGATGGGGCCAGGATTCAAATTTGGGCAGCATGACTTTGGTGGGTCTGCACTTAAATACTGCAAATCTGTATCTGTCATATATTTATCATTGCCAAAAGCACATTTGAAACAATGCCCAACCTCTAGTACATTTTCCATTTCATGAAGGTGATATGTATGATAAAGATAATAAACAGAAATTACATATAAATGCAAAAAATAAAAAACCAGACCAAACCAAAAAAAACCCATCATTACCAATGACTTACAAAACAAAACAAGCTTTGCCTACCTACTGAATTGCATGTCCTTCCACCCAAAAATAAAATAATAAATGCAATGAAATAAAATAATTTTTGGTTTCTAACCAGGTGATAGTTCTGGCTGATAGCTGAATATCATATGTCCATATTCACAGTGTAGCAAGACTGTATGCATGCTGTATGTAACAAAGTCCTCTGGAGATGGCATTTATGTGCCTAGACATTTATATGTAAATATATGTAAATGTGTGTGTGTGTATGCGTGTGTGCGCACGTGCACATAATCCTTAGGGAAATTTTCTGGGCTCTCTTTCCTTTGACATAAGTATGTTGGTTTTCTGCCTCTGTACTTCAAATAAGAGGGAAAAAAGGTACTGTGGGAGAGAAAACCCACCACCATCCTCATTAGCATAAAGAGAATTTATTATTTTGCCTGTATGACTCAATGGAAAAAACTCTTTAAAGAACATCTGCTCTGCAAACATTACATTTTAAGGAGTATTTCATATGATTAAAACATCATCTAATGTGTCCACGCAGACCCTGCATTCTGGGGTGGGGTAGGACAGATATAGGAAATTTCTGTGCCTTCCTCTTAATTTTGCTGTGAAATTGAAACTGCTCTTAAAAGTAAAGTCCTAAAATTAAAAAATATATATATATATATATCTTTAGAAATGGATGTGACCTTAGAAGTTATTTAGTCTTCTGAAATTTAAACCATTTGCTCACTTCTTATTCACATTTTAAGAATTACGGCCTAGACTGGTACCTGACCCCCCAAAATTCTTAAAACAAAACTCAATATTTGGCCCACGTGCGCTCTTCTCACATGCACTGATGATAAAGCAAATGGAAGTGGAGTTAATGCAGCATGAGCACAAATTCTCTAGTCTGAAGTGTCATCTCTTCATTTGTCATAAAACAAAAATTTAGGCATCATTAGAGAAGGTACATTATACCAATAAATCCCCTCAAATTTGTTAGTTACATGATAGGACAAAAAACAATCTCTTTTTAAAATTATGTATCAAAACCTTTTCCAATTTTAGTAAGATAAAAGTGTCCATAGATACAGTCACTAAGCATATTAGTTATTTTGTTTAATAAAAGCCACTACATTGGAGGGATTCTTCCAGGGGTGTGGATGTCACAAATTACCGTCATCGCTTTGAATACGGACTTCCGTGGAGGGGGAGGAGTGAAGGGAGGGCTGAGAACTCAGCAAGCTTTCACAAGTGCCCTCACTTTGTGTTCTAGAACACGTTCTTCTTTCACAGAAATGTATCTTATTCGATGGTCCCATTCTTAAGGTCAGTGACCCTGCCCTCTTGGTTTTTCTCCAGGATGGGTTTTAGGAAGAAAGATTTATGGGGAGCTAATGCAACCATTTTTAAAAATCTTCATGTGGTAAAAGGACTCAGTAGATTAAAAAGAAGGGCACGATCAAATAGAGAAGAGTGAGAGCAGTACCATTTTATGCATGCCTACTATGTGCCTAGAACACAGACACTGTGTTCTACTGGCATAAAGTATTTAATTCTGATGAGTATGCATTAAAAGGATACTCATATTCCCATTCTAAGATAAGGAACTAGGCTCAGGGGACCTAAGTGGCAGTCATGCCCTTGGCAAGTGGTAGAGTTCAATGGTTTCCAAATGACAAGCCGAGAGCTGGTGCTTGCCCCACAGAATGTTCACTGGTCCTTGTCAAAATAAAAACAAACATGGACCATGGGGTGAGGTTTCAAACAAGGTAAACACATTCCTTTTGAAAACGTTCCTTCATTCTGAGATCATGCCCTTTCTTTTTTATTGAAATGAAAATGCCTTTCAAAAATAAAGTGTGTATATTGATGAGGATTTTCTTGTTAGTGTCCTTTATGTGATAAAGTATGTGCTTTGCAACCCTTGGTCAGTCTCCCAGGTAGTTTCTGAAATCTGACTGGGTCATGAAATCCCAAGACATGGAAATGTGCAGTGTAGCTGGATTTAAACACAGGCTTTTAAAGTAACTATTTAGTTTCTACCACACCATGTTGCTTTCTGCATGCTTAAATGGGTTCAGACTATTCTGCAACCAGGTAGTAGCAAGTATCCCAGACCCTGAAACAGCACTGTCCAACAGAAACTTCTGCAAAGATGGAAATATTAAATATTCTCTATCCATGCTGTCCAAAACAGTATCCACCAGCCACATGTGGTTACTTAGGACTTGAAATGTGCCTAGTGAGACTGGGAAACCAAATTTTGCTTTTATTTAATTTTAATTAATTTAAATTATGAGAAGGTCACATGTGGCTAATGGCTATCATGTTAACCACCGCAACTCTTGAGCAATCTTCAGAAAACTTCAGTTGCAAGACTTCTGAGTCATCTTTAACATAACTGAAAAAAAAAGTATCTACTCTAAGCTTGGAGGCAAAAGAATGTTGATATATTAACATAACAAAAATTCCTGATTGTTTGGCAAAGGCCCTAAAAGATTTGCCCAGAAGCCCATCAAGATTCTTCAACCCGTTAAAGAGAAATAAAGATTTCAGTTTAATTGTTTTACTGATTTATTACATTCTCATCTAAAGGCTGTTGGACCTGCCAGCAAATGCCAAACCATTGATCAAAATCATTATGTTCAGGGTCAAGGTACCTGAATTCTAATTCATGGAGTGTGCATGTGTGCATGCATGTATTCAATCACATGCAAGACACAATATTTTTGAGCAGAATTTTGTGATTTCTAAAATTCAGTTTATGATAGTTTCCTTAGTTTTCCTAATATGATTGTTTTGAGGATCAAGCATTACACTTCCTGGGAGAATTCTCCAGCAACCTAAAGACTCTACAGATGCCAAACAATTTGAAGAACATATTCCTCCTCTGTATACTTCTAGGCATGTACCAATTACTTGTCAAGAACTAAAGGTATATACTTCATTCCTCAAAGAGTCTACTGAAGTTTAGCTGCAAAGGAGGGAACACGGTAGACCTTGTGAACATCCCAAACTTGAACTGATGAATACAAGGTTTGTTTAGGAATCTTTAAAACATATTTTTGTCACTTTGCTTCTGTGTTTGGAGAACTGGATTCTAGACAAGCTGTCTGCCTGGGAAACAACTAGTCCCTTTCCTTGATACATAATATAAGATGGGCTACCTGTCAACAATGCAAAACAAACAAATGAGAAACCAAGAAATAGTGACACGTAGAAATTTTACCTCATCTCTATAGTAGGTGGAATAAATGAATAGAAACTCAGTTATTGAACATACAGAACACATACAAAAACCATGTGTGTGTCAACACATGCAATTAACTCTATGATTTAATGTAAAATATTTCTTTTTATCAACTGCCTTCTGTTCAGTTTCTGTAGAAATGTATTCATAATTGAAAATAATAACAATTGGAAGAAAGTTTTGTTCTACTGCACTTAAAAAAAGTTGCCATAGGGATCTATAGATAAATCTATACATAAATCGTAATGCTTGTTTTCTGACTTTCTTGGCAAAACAAAACAAAAAACCAAAAATCAAAAAGAGACACAAAAAATAACCAGCCAAAGAAACACAACTGGCCCTGGTGCAGAGAACAAATTCAGTTTGAAGTTCTCTAAGTTGCAAAGAAGGACTGGACATTTGAGACAGGGAAACACGTGATCTGCATACAAGCCTTGTTCTCCCTGGGAGTGAAACAGTGAGCTGAAAGGTCTCTGTTTGGGGACGTCCCCCTTCATGACTAGGAGACAAGGTCATCCACTGAATTGCTTCAGTGATTCCCTGTCACAGGCAATTCCCACATTTACAGAGGCGCACACAGCTACTCTCTCTTCCTGTTTTTAACTTGTCCTCTTCCAGTGAGAAGTTGTAGGAACTGATGCCTTACAGACGTCTAGACATAACTGTCCACTAATCAATGTCAACACATTTTTCTGCACCAAGGTTAAGAAAACCCCCCAAATCTCAAGACAATTAATGGAAAGCTGACACAAAACCAGAGAGAAATTGCGATAGGCAGGTGGAATAATTGCACTATTTCTTCAGCAAATCTCACCTGAGCTACACAACAAAGTGCCAGGAATCTGATAGCAAAGCCCAGTGTTTGATACTCTCTATGTTTTTTCTGAAGAAAAAACATGGGCCTGGTTGAAGGCTTTATTTGTCCATTTTTGTAATAGTCTGTCTTTGAATGTTTCATACTGCATGGGTTTAGTGAGAATGAGTTACTCATACTCCTTAGTACATCTTATCTCAAGAAACACATCCCATAAATGTTCCAGCACTGTGATTACTTTTTCTTATAAGGCTCAGACAATAATTCGCTCAGGATCTAAGACTGACAAGCAAAATAAATATTTAAAGTCACTGATATGGTAGTGAAAACAGGGATATATTTATAAGAATCTTAATATTGACTGGATAAGTCTCCTATGTAGAAATTACAAAAAAATGACAGGAATGCATGATACCAACAAAAGTTTTCTTTTGTTTTAATGGGTCTATGGCATCTTCAGACAGTACCCTGGCATGGAGTAGGTACTGTCGAGATTTGCTGAATGAGGAAAAGCATGACACTCTCATTAAAAATGCACCAACTAATATACTCCTTTATTTGGAATGTGGTCGAAGACACAGACTGGGCACCTCCCTCAGGAATGGACTGTCTTCTTTCTCTGGGCCTGTCACCAACTGCCCATTCCTACCACCCATCATCAGAATTTAAAATTTATAATTTTCATTTTCTAATATACTGCCGCATTGTTTTCATTTTAGTCCTCCTCAATACACAGGGGAAAGAGCATTGGGGAAAGGAAACAAATGAGAGCCACCAGGTCTGGTCCACAACTGAAAGAACTAGAACCTCTTTCGTAATGGCCATCTGCCCCTTACAAGTCAAGGGAGAGGAAGAACCAATAATTTCAACCCGAGTCACTCACCGAGGGCCACTCGGCATTGATAGCACTGATCAGGCTACTGTGCTAGTTTTTCTTCTTGAAGATGGTTTTCAAAATTTCCTAATTTTAGTTATTTTACTCACAAATTGCTCTGAGGGGTTGTGTTCTTTGTACACACTGAAAAATAAGCCAGTTCCTCCTTGACCGAGGTTGATCCAAGTTTCCTCTCCGGCAGGGGTCTGATGACTCACAGAATTGTGGGGTGATCATTTTTATTTTAAGCAACCCTTTCTTCTCATTTTTTTAAAAAGTAGATGTTACCCTTTATTAAGTATTAAGTCTAAGGTAAAAGTACAGCTGCATAATCAAACATTTAGAAGTTTAAATAGCTCATCTTCACAGTGCCTTTTTCTCTTAGGTATGGGAGTTGAGGAACACTCAGGTGACTATTTTTTTGTTTCTTTTTTTTCCCTCCATAGTTACAACTAGAGTCCAAACACCAAGGAACATACAGGATATGACGGAAATTCAGAAAGGAAAATTGCACGCTGAATATTAGGGTAAATTCCCCTGAAGGTGTAAAAGATTGCAGAAATCTTACCATAGAAATAATGAATTTTTTTTGAGAGGCTGAGAGAGTGTGATGGCAGGGGAGGGGCAGAGGGAGAGAGAGAGAGTCTTAAGCAGGCTCCATGCCCAGTGCAGAGCCCACTGTGGGGCTGTATTTCATAACCCTGAGATCGTGACCTGAGCCGAAATCAAGAGTTGGATGCTTAACTGACTGAGTCATCCAGGCACCCAGAAATAATGAACTTTTAATGTTTGGTCATTCTCCTTTTCTTTTTTCCACCTGCTTTAAGAACTTTTCATGACTAATATTTATTTCTCCACGTCCCCTAAAACCTCAATATATATCTATTACTTTGACAGCAATAATCAAGGGATATTAGAACACATAACTAGTTATTTAAAAGACTGGAGTAGGGGCTCCTGGATGGCTCAGCCAGTTAAGGGGCTGCCTTCAGCTCGGGTCATGATTCCGGGGTCCTGGGATCGAGCCCCACATTGGGCTCCCTGCTCAGTGGGGAGTCTGCTTCTCCCTCTCCCTCTGACCCTCCTCCCCACTTGTGCTCTCTCTCTCAAATAAATAAAATCTTAAAAAAAATAAAATAAAAGACTGGAGCACAGTACAGTGACACCCAAACACACTGACGCCATCTTGGAGTAATACATTAAATTCAAGTCTTTAGTTTTACCCTCTGGCATCAACAAATAAGATCATTCAAAATGTCAGAACATTAGAATGTCCTTTTTATGATTTTTTTTAAAAGCATGAGATTAAAAACATATAAAATGTGTACTTGGCTGATATTTTTAATTCCTTAATTCAAAAATTGAAGGAGTATGTTTAACTACTTTATAAGTATTATTTTTTACCATTCATGGAGCTCCTGTTTTTTTTGTGTATGGTTTTTTTCTTGTTGTTGTTTTGGTTTCTTGAGACAGAAATAAAATGACCTCAGTGACTGGACAAAGAAGTGGAATTTTTAAAAAAGAGAAGAAGAAAAAAAGTAGCAATGAAGGTAATTCTAGTAGCCAATGACCCAAGAATACTCTGTCAGTAGAGTTCTTGGTATTTAATGGCTAGTGTTAGTGTCTGCCTCAAATCTCTATAGTAATAATAGTAATAGTGGTCAACCCACTGGGAATGGAAGAAAAAGCCTGCTTTATCGGGCTCATTATCAAAGTAATACTGCTTTTGACAATAATAAAAGATTTTCTCTACTTGGGGTCCTAACAGAATTAGAAATGGAACAAATTCCCTACTCTAGAGCTCATCAAGAAGTTCATGGCTTTAAATCTGTCAAGTTGTTTTTTTCTTTCTCTTAACAAAATCTCTCTTCACACAGACATTTGATTTAGCTCCAGTCCTAAGGACATGTATAAACACCCTAACACAGAGGTTCTCAGACTCTCTCAGTTCACAACACTCTTAGCTTCTCAGTAATTGTTTACGGCAAATCACCGGCCAAAAGAAATAACGAAGAGTTCCAAATATTAAGTGGTTAGGTCCAAATTGTTGAATAAGGGTTTGTCACAGCAGTTCAGTGCCTGTTGAGGTCTACACAACTTCTCACTTTGGAATAAGATCGGACGCTGCCTCCCCCATATCTTGTGTTCCATGTTGATTTTTGTGTAGCACCTGCTTTTGATCACAGCAATCCTCAAAAACTCAGTTTTGCAAAGCTATGGTATCACAGAAAGAAAAGTAATGTTTGATGTTTCCCTTAATATATCCCAAGCAGCCACGTGAGTTCCTGGGGTGCCCCAGGGACCTCAGCACATGTTTTGAGAACCCTGGCCCTGGTCTTGTTACTCTTACACCATGCATGCTGGGATGAGAACTCCTTAGTCGAGAAAATTCAGGAATTTGGGCAGAGATTATGTGGCCATGATACCTTTCCATGTTTAGACAATGTTAGAGGATTCTCAAATGGTAAATCAAGGTTAAGAAATGAAATGGACTCACTGGTGTAATAAGATCTAAAATCTAGCTAGGTGGGACTATAAACTTTTCATGTAGAACCCAGGAGGACTAGAACTTTTGTAATGCAACATATCTTTTTCTTTTTTTTTTTGACAATTTTGCTTATTTATTTGGGGGGGGAGAGAGAGCACAGACAGGGGGTAGAGGCAGAGGGAGAAGCAGACTACCAGATGAGCAGGGAGCCCCGCCCTGGGCTCGATCCCAGGACCCTGAGATCATGACCTGAGCCAAAGGCAGAAGGTTAACCTACTGAGCCACCCAGGTGCCCCTTATTTTTCTTTTTAGAGATCCCCTAGTAAGGCCAAGCAAGAATAATGTAACCTGTAACAGAAGAGATGAACAGACAGATCAACAATCATCCTTCCTTTTTCAAACTCAGGACTAGGGGCACAGTATCCTTCTACTCAAGAAGCGGCAAAGAATGGCTAGGACTGAAAACTCTCATTAGTGCTCAAGAGGTGGTGAGGGAGTTGCTACCTGCTAAAGAAAGGGTAGCAATTTGAGAAGCGGATGAGGGATAATATCCATTACCTGGGAGAATGTCCACATGTGGCTGATCAAGGGACTGATCAATGCAGTCTTGCACTTCTATAAGATGATGGGGACTAATGAGCTAGACTGCCAAGTGGGCCCCAGTGTTCTATGGTATGTTGAGTCCACTCACCTCCTTCTTGTTGCCCCTTCTCCACCTTTCCCCCCTCTTCTGTATATATAAGTATCTAGGTATGGCTAAAGAGCTACTTGCATTGCCTCTGGATTCTCTATGTTAATGTTTATTCAGCAGAAGATATGGACTAGAAGGCCCGTTATCCAGGTGAACCGAAAAACTTTTTAACTGAAGTGGTTTGCCAGGCACCTTGTCCTCAATAAACTCATAGTTTTAGGACTAAATTCTATTTGTCTTGTCTCTGATAATTCTCCTGTTAAATTTCCCAGGATATCCGTGTATTTGCAAATACAAACAATAATACATTCCTGGAGGGAGTGCAACAAGAAAAATAACTGTTATTCAGAAGTTAAAACAACTTTAAATGCAGTTTGAGGAACTTTAAGAGGGAAACAACTGCATACATTTTATGTAATTACTCATTTATTCTGTAATTTTCTTCGTGTTTCTTCATGACAGCATTTGGGCAACCTTCTGCTATGTAGTCATTTCTATTGTTATAAGATACCTCTTACTATTAATGGTAGTTTAAATTCACTTTTCATGTATTTATTTCTCTACTGTGCTTATGCTAATACTGAAAATTTTCCTCTTTCTTATTATTCTTGCTATGGGGGACACATTGAACAAACTATGTGGCAGTCTTCTGAGCAGAAGTTGCCGGAAATTTCTCTTTTGCCTTAAATAAGCTAGTTTTTTAGATGCGAAGTTTAGCCTCATCCTATAGATTTGTATATATTTTCCAAGAAAAATCAGTCACATATTTTCTTTACTGTTTCTTTGACACACCTGAGCTTTTATTTAATTTTATTCTTAAAATATAATTAAAAACCAAATTTTCATAATGCCAAGTAATCCATTTGGTCAAAAGAATTTGGTCAACAGTGACTTCTATTTCTTAGCAGTTTCTGCTGCAACAGTTCCCAGCACTTTGTTTATAATGGCATTATCAACATAATGTTCTAGAAATGATCCAAATGTTTGCCGTGCTTTTAAAAAAGTTTAAGCTGTGAGGACCTTGGATCTCTTAATTATAAAATGGCAGAATGATGTTTCTATCCATAGGACTATGCAAAGTATCAAAGTAATCAAAGTATCAGATTGCAGTTGTGAAAATACTTGCCCAGTGAAGGGTGACATATACAGCCAATGAGTGCTATGATTATCATCATGGCCATTATTAGTCTTATTTTCTCCTGACGTCTCCACTATTTAACTAGTATCTATTTATAGAAGATAGGATGATGACATCCCATCTATTAAGGAAGCAATGATTTTCCACCTCACTTTTTCAATAAATTAAACAATTATATTTCAAGTTAAAGAGCATTTAAAAGTTCTCCAAGACAATTCACTCACACAGATAAGCACAGACCTTCACTGGTACTGTTTGTATTTGAGGTTTCTAAGGGGGTTTTCTCAATGGAAATGTTAACTGGAACAATAAATATAAAATCATCGAAAGTGATTAAGACATATGATGATGTTATTCCCCGTAAAGGACAGTTGAATTACAGACACTGAATAATCTTCCCAGCATTCTCAGAAACTAGGTGAGATAAGAAAATAGAGGTTTACATGTGGCCATGTTTGGAGTCAAATGAAGAGAAGGCATAATCCTTTATGTATAGAAGATATGTGTACTATCAGATTAAAGACTAAAATGGTAATTATTTATCCTATTCACCTTGCTTCTCAGAGAAACTTGATCTTCCTAGTAGAAAGTATGCTTTCCAAGAGCCTATAATCTTATTGCTCCAGTGTAATATCCAGGGGGAATGAGAAAGCTGAACATGTCAAGACACTATTTTTCAAAAGTTTATAGAGTTGCATCAAGGCCTGATTCAATTTGTCATTCTTACATGAGTCCAGTCAAATAAAGAAACTCTTGAATAGGTACAGGGAAAAATGAGGTCATCCTTGTAAGTTTGCTTTGGAAAGAAAAGCACCATTTAAATATAAAATATAGACTTTTCATAAAATGCATGGAATATTTAATCTTTACTAGAGTAGAGGGTCTAAGAGAAATAATCTATACACTGGTATCCAAAAATCAATTTTAGGAAATAGGTGACATCACTTGTCTATGACTTTTCCAAAGTTAATCCCTTACTTGAGCTCATGATGGTTATTTTTGTCAGCAGCTACAGCTCCATATTTAACGTCCCCTCCTTGCCTCAGCTCAAGTGTCCTGAATTCAAAGAAATTTTTCCTTGAACCTAATTCTCCCTGAAGCAGCTTTAGTCCTCTTTTCCCTTTTAACTTGTCAACTTTGAAAGAGATGCTTGCATCTGCTGATATCTCTGCTTTGAATTCACTCCTCAACCCAGTGGGCTTCTAGTTCTATTATCTTCACTCAGGTATCAACCCAAACCTAGCAATTATAGAAGGTAACTGGTTCTTCTAATTTCTCCTCATCCTCTGGACAGTTGTTTCTGCTCTCTGCTCTTATCCTTTAACTGTAGTCTCATTTCCCATAGAGTTCTATCCTCTATCATGTAAAACCCAAATTCATTATCCATTATCTGCCATCATGTTGTCCACCCTCTAACCTGTGTTCCTCAAGTCAATATCATCACTCACTTACTTGTTCAGGGTGAAAACTTCAGCATCCTTTTTGATTTTCCTACCCACTGGCTGTCCCCCAACACACACACACACACACACACACACACACACACACCATTTTGTAAGTCTCCTGCCACTAGACCAACTTCATCATCCAACCTCCACTTCCTTCACCTGGGCTTGCATTATGTTTAGCGAACTTTGTTTCTACAAATTTTAACATGATCTACTTGCCCATAGTCACTTCACTCTCTACAATCATTTAACAATAGAGTAATCAGAAGCAATAAAAATAAGAATATGAGCATGTCAAATCCCAGCTAAAAACCTCTGTGACTCTCAGGTCCCATAGACTGGATTCAAATCTTCTTTCTCTCCTGCCACATTTCACTATTGACATCAACGAGACTGTTGCTGTTTAAGTGAGCCATGATTTTCTAGGCCTCTCCTTATGCAAATGTTACCCCCCTTAGCTGCCTTTCCCTGACTGGCAAACTGTCCTTCTCCTCTCTCTGCTCCCATAGTTTTGTAAATGCCTCAAGGATGGTGCTCACCATTTTTTATTATAATGATCTAAAACGTCAGCCCTCCCACTATCTGCAGATTGGCAGCTTTGAATATACCATATTTGCTCAATAAGTGTTTTCATTATGTGTGAATGAGTAAATGAATGTCTTGAATTTCAAACGTGAGAATATGGGACAAAAATAACATAGAGGGCGCCTGGGTGGCTCAGTTGGTTAAGCGACTGCCTTCGGCTCAGGTCATGATCCTGGAGTCCCGGGATCGAGTCCCACATCGGGCTCCCTGCTCAGCGGGGAGTCTGCTTCTCCCTCTGACCCTCCTCCCTCTCGTGCTCTCTCTCGCAAAATAAATAAATAAATAAATAAATAAATAAATAAATAAATAAAAAATAACATAGAGACTGGGCCATTGGGAAAAGCAAGTTGTTTTGGGGTGAAGAAAAATGGACACCATTGTCCACATTATACAATGAACTAATGATGAACATATACTAATAACGAGCATAATAGTTGAATAGAAACTATAAATTCCCAGAAAGCATTTAAGTGTTACATATCTGGAGCTCAACTGAGGTTGCAGGACAAGAGATACTGAACAGTATGTCATTTGATGAAAGCTGATAGTTGAACCCATACACAAAAGAGTTTCTCAAAGCACAGACCAGAGGTCAGGGGCTATATTTTGGGGAAATATGTTGCAAGGTGGTAAAATATGCTGGTGAAGAGGAGGTTTGTGAGCAGGAAGGAAGAGAGGACACACAGTGATAAGGCCAGGAGATGAGATGCACCTTATATTTCCTCTAACGACTGGCACCATTCCTTCCACCCTATGGGTAACTGAGAAATATTACTTAAATTAATGGATTTTCTGAGGTCAGTAGGAATGGAAGATAGATTTCAGAATATCAACGCAATACAACATGGTAAGGAACCATAGAGAACAGATGTAGGTCTGTGGGATAGAGGCAGAGGGATAGGGAGACCTAGAGCTGACTGAAAAATTTTCATCGCCAAAAAAGCAGAGAAAAACAAAAGTAGATTAAATATTTTTGGAAAGATGGTCTAGATATGTGCATAATGAAAGCTAGGTGGTGAGACACCTTCACCTGTAGCTCACAGGGACACACATTAGGGCTTACATGTCATCTTTCCCAGTAATGACTAGATCTGAGACCTGTCATTCCATGAGATGATTAGTTAACTGAGATCAAGAATTCTGTCTTACAGTTTTCTTATATCTCCTGCAGTGCTTCAAACAAAGACAGCTACAAAAGAGGAGTTTAGTAATTCAGTATTTGAATCAAAATGACTGCAGTTTCGTTGTTCATTCCTAGAAAGAATATAGTATCATCATCTTACAGCTATTAATGAAATGGCAACCAGAACCACAGGTTGTGAGAAATGCGTAAAACATGATTTCATTTCTAGAGCCTCATTTACACCTATTGGGCATACGTTGATCATCTGTTGGCATACCATGAATAACACTAACCCTCAGGGACCCCATACCACCTAATTCCTATATGATGAATTGCAACTTGTACTGAGTTTTTGAGATGGTGTCATGAAAGATGGTGAGTGTTATTGGACAAACGTCCAGATGCAGAGGAGGAAAGTAGAGACCGACTCTATACAGGGGCAGTTACAAATGATAGCACAAGTATTGAGTGAGAATAAGGTCCTAATTAGGAGCTTCCAGAAATTAGAATACTAATGAACACAACAGTAAACACAAAAACGGAGTGTTCTGAGAAAACGAGTTAACGACGGTATATGATCTGCAAACCTGCTTATCAGTTTTAATTATTTTCCAAGCTGTGCCATGTCTTAAATGATATTCAAATCTGTCTAATGTTTTCAGTGCTTGCCTCTAGTGATTAATATTCCAAAAATGGTTTAATTTTAGCAAAACCCTCCCAAGATCTCTCAAATGATATGGCAAACCAGTACAAACATCTATAGAGTACCTCAACTGAGATATATTCAAACTGCTATTCATTCTATTACCACAAGGTTTTCAAACTGAGTTTAAAGCATTTTGAAATATTAGGAAATGTTCATGTGGCTAGGTAGCTAAAACTCAGGTCCTACATGAATATAAGCTAATATTTTAAGTATAAATGTTACCATTAAATATTTAATTTTCACTTTTCTCAGACTGTATTCTCTGAGAAAATAAATGTTTCTTTTCAAGAGTGACAGGGTACTCAAGTTAAATCCACCATTTATCGCTTGTATAATTTTACTCACTATTCTTTCGAACATAGAGAATGATGCAGTTGAACAAATGTCATTGGTTTTCTTATGTCACCAACCGACCAGATAAATGTACCTGATTTTCTAGAGAAGCTCCCTCTTCCCTTTTCTCATCATTGTACTTACATATCACTGGCAATGGAGGAGTTCCGGGACATAGACTTTGGAGACAGGTCATAATCGCTATCGGATCGATACAGAAAGGACTCTCGACGTTGACTGTGGACAAAGTTTGCTTGGAGAATTAGCCCAGATCCTGGGCTGGTCATGGGATCCAAGGGACTCCGTCCCGCAGATGTGCCATTGTCCACATCAAAACTGTAAAAGAAGGAGAAGGAATAACATTGTTATGAATGCCTACATGTTGATATTTTAGTAAAGGGAGATTTCGGTTTAGGAAGTCAAAGTGGGAACATGTACAGCTGATTCCCACTATTAAGAAATGATAATATTAAAACACACAAAAGTAAAAAAGGACACATAGCTTCATATTCTTGTCTTCCTTAAGTTTTGGGTACTTTTGTTAATCAACTAGGTACAAGACATGTGTCTCTCTAAACTTGAGTTAAAAAGGAATCATTCTGCAAAGAATAGTTCTACTAAGTACATTCTACTAAGGAACCATTCTACTAAGAATAGTTCTACTAAAATTCTTTAGGAAAAGAACAAATACATAGTAATCCTGTAATGATCTGGGTTCAATTCAACAAGTTCCCATTATATGCCTAACATCATCGCTTCCCCAAACCTGGGCTCTCTCTTCCTCCTGCCTACACCCATCCAAACACGAATTTCTGCTATATCCATTTCCCTCCATCCCCAAATCTAATATATTAAGTTCAGGATTTCATCAACTCTCACCTACATTATTATAAGACCCTTTAAGTTAGTCTCTTGAATCCATTTTCCACTCTGTAACCCTGTGGAGAGTCTTCCTAAAGTGTACACCTGACCATGATCTTTGTCAGTTCAAAACCTTTCAGTAGTTCACTACTGTCCTCAGGATAAAGTCCGAATTTCTTGGCTAGACTGACAGAGTCTGAACTATCCATGTTCAGTTGCAATTAACCATTTTCCCAACCTCAACATGCAACCTTCTTCCGTCAGCCACTTTTTGCTCCACTCACTGAACTACCCCCTCCTTGTCTCACTCAGGCCATCATTACCTAATCTCCTGCTCCCCTGACTACTCAACCCTCTTATCCCCCGCCTCATTGTTACTCATCCTTGAAGACTTATCCTTTCCCTGAAAAGCTGCCCTGATGTCCCACACCTTTATGAAATGCCTTTCTCTGTGCTCCCAGGACATCTCCCTGCTCCCTATTGGTAGTATTTACAACGAACTGAAAATGCTTACCACTTGGTCTCCATTCCTAGACTGTTAGTTCTCTGAGAATAGAGACTCTGAGTGTTCTTAGCACTTCACATGGCAGCTCAGAAACCGTTACTAAGCAGTTTGGATAGATGACTGAATAAATAGAAGGTACTGTGCTGGGCAATTAGAGTTGGGAAAAGACAGAACCACAAATGCACAGTTCTTAACGTCACGGTCCTTACAATTGAGATAAACTTTCTACAAAGAGCTTTTCTAGTCAGATATCAACCAGTATTAACGTCAAGTCTCACATGCTCTTATGAGAGGACTGTAATAGCTCAGATAGCCCAGTAAGTACGTGGTTTAAAAAACTGTTGAACGAATAAATAAATGAATTCAAGTTTAGTTGTTATCAATGTTTTTCCTATTACATTTACCCAAACTATTAACTAGCTAATTTAAAAACATTCTTTTACTTTCTCCATTGGAGTTATTAATAAATAGTGTTATGATCCCAAGATTGGAGGCCAATGTGGAAGATAAGTGAAGGGTTTGATGTTTCATGAATCACCTATGAGGCTATAACTAAATAAGAAACACTGACTCCAAATTAATCCATCTAGTAAAAAAAAAAAAAAGAAAGAAAGAAAAACCCATAATCTAATTTGGCCATTCATATATAAGTTTTCCAATTTAAATTTTTTAAAGAATTACATCACTTTATAGATGTATTTATTTGGTCACGAAAGACAATGAGAAGTTCTCGAGTTGAACAGAGTCATTTTATAGACATGGATACCAGTTCCTAGAAAAGTTAATTGACCAAAGTTACTGAGCTAACTAGATTTAATCATCTACTGTTCCTGAAACTCTTCCAGCTCTAATGAATAATTGTGTAAACCATAAATGTATGTTAGCAACTGTGACGTGCAAGCAGGGGACATCTGTTTCACCTGAACAAGGCACTTCATGCATGTGGGACTTTAGGCAATCCTGAGGGTGGCCAGAGGGGGAAAGGATCTCCAATCAGGAGAGACTTATACAGGACCTCAGACAAGCTCTTCTTGGATATGCTTAATTAAATGAGCACTTGTTGGGGCGTCTGGGTGGCTCAGTCGTTGGGCGTCTGCTTTTGGCTCAGGTCATGATCCCAGGGTCCTGGGATCGAGCCCCGCATTGGGCTCCCTGCTCCGCGGGGGGCCTGCTTCTCCCTCTCCCACTCCCCCTGCTTGCGTTCCCTCTCTCACTGTGTCTCTCTCTGTCAAATAAATAAATAAAATCTTTAAAAAAATAACTAAAATAAAATAAATGAGCACTTGTTAAGTACCTATTATGAGCACACTAAGATACAAAAATAAAGGTGATAAGATTAATCCAAGCTGGGTTTAATCCAGACTTCTGAGAAGTTTTCATATAATAGTAGTATTTTCAGAGGGCTTTTGTATGCAGCTGAAAGACACTAAAGTCCTTTGAATGGGAAGAGAAAAAGGGGAGATTTTTGCTCTGGGGACACAGTCATTGCAGCTCTTCAGTATGAGAAAGACCTAATGTGAACACATAAGAAAACGTTTAGGTCTATTTCCCTTCAATATCAAGATGCTCTTACTGTTTTAATAAAAATACTCACTGCTATGCATAAGCAGAAATAAAAGAGATACAGGAATGTGACAGTTCAACTGAGTAATACCAATACAATCCCCCAAATCAGTAAATTCTTTTTTTATTATTACAATTTTTCCAATTAAGTTAAGCAACTTCTTAAAGAAACTTTTCACTCTAAGTTTTAGAAAAAAATAGTGCTAAGTATCTTAAAATATTTAATAGTCTTTACAATAATGCTACTTATTAAAACCAAAAATTTATTAATAGGTCAATAAAATGCTTGATACGAGATAGTGTAGGGGCTTTATTTTTCTATGTAGGCTGTAATATAAAAATTTCTCCACTAGATGGAGACCACCACCTTAAGGAATATCTATTGTCAATAAAGGCCAAAACTATTTTTTAAACTCATGAAAACAACCACTTAACGATTATCCCCAAAATAAAACCTCACAATCTGTAGGAAGTGATTACCAAAGGTTGGTAAAATTATATAAACTAGTAAATATTAGTATTAGGTTGACAGATTGAGAATGATCGAAAAGATGGTCGCTGATGTTTTATTAGACATTTACTTAAAACCAAAAAAAACCCTGCGAAGCTCTTTTGTTCAAAAATTAGAACTAAGGAGCTTCCTTCAGAGAAGACAGGTTTGGGACAAATCAAGGCAGTACTGCTTCTCTCAATGAATAGCAAATTAACTGAGAGTTGATTTAGGCTGAAAATATAGACAGGTTCACATAAGCTACTTATTTTTGAAACATAACTTTATAAACAGTCCATGTCAAGGCATGATTAATAAAACAAGAAGTCAGTGAGGGTTAACCCTAACCTTAGATATTAGAACAAAAGAGACCAGCTGTGAACTTCCTAAGCACATTCTTTGGCAAACACTTTCATATAACGAATTCTCTAGTGACTCAGGCCTAAGAGACAGAGTCCAAGTAAAAGATTAGCAGAAGCTTGGGAAAGTAATTGAAGAATTGGGGAGGGTAATAATGATGATGGTGATAATAGTAATCATAATGATGATAATGACAGTAAAACTTTTGGAACACTTTCAAGGAGCCAGACCTTGCGCTCTGTGCTTTATATACATTATCTCATTGAATCCCCACAATAACCCTTTGAAGTAGGCATTATATTTTCCCCTTGACAAGTGAGTAATCTGGGTCACAGAGAAGTGGCTCTATGTTAAGTAATGTGTTCAAGGCTATGCAGTTTGTAAGTGGGTTTTAAACTCAAGGTGTCTTGATTCCAGAGCCCAGGTGAACGATCCCTGTGTGTCTGTCTCTATTGCAAATCCACCTACTAACCATTAGAAAAGTACAAGAACATCTCTTGCTTCCTTCCCTGGATGGAACTTCAAACGTTAACTCTTTGAAAGGATCATTCAAATATAAGTATCATTAACTTATAGATCTGGCATGCCAAGCCTAATTCTGAGACTGCCTTCGTAAGTCCCCAAATTTTGGAATTGGCCACATTTCCTATTTTTCCAGTTTTGAATACAACAGTAAGGTGTAAAAGAGTGTTTACTGTAACCCATCTGATGGATTTCTTTATAGAGTTTAAGCGTTCATTTGGAATAAGGATAGTCAGTGGGTCTGCACAAGGTCTTAGCAAATGGAGCTAAGTGAGATGCTCTGTTATTCTACATGTTTGCTGTCCTTAATGCAGTTCAAGGATGCATACATTCCCCAACGGAGCTGGCTTTCACCCAGAAGGCATCTGTGGAGAAACACCGATGCAGCTGTGGATGGCCCCCCACAACGGGGCGGGAAGAGTAATGGTCAGCTGACCTGTTGCAGTCAAACTGTTAAAGGCCATGTATACCAGGACTACTCAGGGCCATTCCCTCCCCAGGCCCATCTCTTTCTGTGGGTCCCATTCCACACAAAAACCAAACAGATAACAGACAAACTGACCAATCAGCCAAACGGCTCCCTACCTCTCCACACGGTGCCATGTGGGTAGAATTACTGGATACCTGTCCTGACCCACCTTCCCTCCAGCTTCCTCCACTGCTCCCACAGTTTGGGTCTCCTGATCTTGCAATTTTTTTGCTTGGAGTCATTTCCCACCCTTTGGCCTGATGCTCGGCCCTGCTTCTGGTTGAGACATTTTGCCTCTCTTCTTAGCCATAATTTGGCTCTCTCCTAAGCCACAGTCCTGCTATTGCGCTGGGTAAGCAGCTCATCTCATGTAGCCTGACCCTCAGGACCTTGCATCTCCAGGGTGGAGCCCAAAGGAGGTGAGACACATGAGGACTCCAGGGGGGCAGCTGCTGGAAGCCCCTATCAACAGATGTCCCATTATCAAAGCATCTGTGAAGAGCTCCCAAGGGAGGACCCCAGAGAGAACTAGCAGCTGCTGAAAGCTGTATGCTGGTGGCAACCCGGGAAGTCTCCCCTAATGCCAGGAGCATCTGAGAGCTGCCTCTGTCACTGTGTATTAAGGACACTGGCGTGTTGACAATAAAGATCTTACTGCTCCCTGTCCGGGATAGGGAGATATCCAAAATGTTCCTGTTAAAACATTCACTTGGGAGATAGAAAAAGCGGGTTAAACTTCAAATCTTGGTTCTGCCACTTTCTGGCTGCATGCTCTTGGGTGCATTACTGGGTAAGTTACTGTACCTCTCTGAGCCCCCAGTTCTGATAAAGATAATTCCAGTGCCTAGCTCCAGGGCCACGAAAGGGATTAGAAGAGAAAACATTTGGAAAGCATTCAGCACACCGCCTGGCGGCTAGTCCCTTCCCAGTATTTAGCAGCTATTGTCATTTTTATTGTTATTGCCCTTTTTCGTTGAGGGGGACTTTCCTTCTAGGTCATTCTCTGTACCTGAATACACTCCTTTGGGAAGAACCTAAACGGAGAGACAGAGAGAAAGGGAACCAGGAGGGTGGGGCAGCCACACCACCTGAATTGAACCTGGGGCAGCAGTGAGGTGAGAGGCACCACACCCAGAAGACTCTTCCAGCTGTAGCTGCTGTTTGGCCTCCACCCAGTGCCACGATTCCAGTGTGATAACATCTGGGCAGAGGGGTGGAACCGCTTGATTTTTCTCAAGATATTCCTCACTGAGGAGAAAGAACCATTTCCTGCTAGGAACTATGGAGGGCATGGAGGTCCCAACAACCTGGGTGGGGTTCCAACCGAATATAATGAGAATATAATGAGCAGAAACAGTCCTTCAGAACTCAGGTCTCCAGCCACTGGGTGTACTTGGGGGACGTGGAATCACAAAGACATTGCTGTTTTCTTCCTATGCCCGACTCTCCCGTGTATATTGCACCCCATGATGTTGGCTCTACAGTGGAACCCAATCGACTTGGGGGGGAGGGTGCAAGGGTCGGTTCATCCGCAAGCTTAATATAAGTGAACCAGAGCTGGATAATCAGTTTAAAATATCTTTTCTCTTTATAATAAATATTTTATCCATTATTATCAATACCACAGGCTATGAAACCATTAATGCCAGAGGTATTTCCCATTCGAGATCTCCCTCCAGGTCAAAGAGCTTCTCCGGAGTAAAGACAATCCTGCTTCTGAAAATTCCCCATTTTAATATCTACTTAGCTCAGATTATCTATAGAAATGAGACTGTAGCAAAAAGCTTTCTTTTCCAATCAATCAAACATTGCATCTCAAGTTTAAATACGACACCCTGGCAGGACACGATATTTAGCCACGCTGGTGGATTATACAGTTAGATGATGGTATGCATTGCTAGTTTGCATCATACTTACATTTGCACAGACGATTAGCATTTAAGAACAGGAACATTTCACCCTTTGTTTTCACAGATGATTTTTTATAAACAAAAGCTTGGCACAAAGGTGAAAGGTGTACGCTTATTTATGAGTAAAATTATCAAGTGATCTCTGGAAACACACATCATTTGTTTGTGACTTGTCAGTGACACTCCCAAGTGACACAGGACAATAAAAAAGATTCCAGATGAAAATGACAGCATACGTTTAATGTTTGGACTGGAAGCCAGAAGGGACAAGCTGGATTTGGGCAGTAGATTTTTGCCAAATGAGATGGCAAAAAGGCCAAGTTTTCTAAAAAATGTTTGTTAGCTCTAACATTTAAAAAAAGTCCAAACCAAGAATTATTTTACTTGAGGTTTATAGATTTTTCAATGATCATTTTAAAGGAATCTCTTCTTAAATGAGATTCTGCTTAACCAAGGATCTCGAACGGGTCCTCACATGGAAGCAGGGGGGTGTGAGTCAGCGGCGAAACCTGCAGGCGTGGGCTGAGGCCCCTACTGGCAGCAATTCTCTACAAATAACAAACAGTCCAAGTCATAAATACAGATTTAACCTGATATACGGCTGACAATGGGACGCGTCTATTTTCATTGTTGTTAGTGGCCCTGAATTTATATAAAAAAAAGTCACTCAGGCTTCTCTGTGATTGAGAATAAAACCAGCAAGCACGCATGCCTTTCCCCTGCCACCGTTTTCATTTGCTGATCTCATACGGAGAGTATGGAGGGGATGGGGAGAGCAGCAAAGACCTGAGCATCGGAGGCAGTCCCGCCAAGTTTCTCGGTTTTACTTTCCTCACGTTGCATGTAATGGGTCACTGCCAACCTGCTGTTCTCTAAGACCACTTCTAAGCTGTGATATTTCCAAAATGCAGTTTTCCTCAAACTCGGCTTCGGCAAGCACAAGCCCAAAGAGGAACAGGGTCGTGTTAACCAGGTGGAGGTGAGGGGGTTTCTGTATTTATTTATTTTTCTGTGATTCAGAGCAACCAAGACCACTTTGATAAGCCCTCAGTGGAACGCTGTTTTTTAATGGTGTGCCCCTTACTTCCGCCACACACATGCTTATTCTTTGTGCTGCGGAGGGATACTGCTAACATACCATCATACCCCTGCCACCCCAGCTCACCATCCTCCAGTGGCTTCCTATTTTATTAATAGTAACTACTATGTCCTCACAGTGGCTCATGGCCTTCTAGGAGTGATCTGGGTCCCTGAGGCCTCTCTAATCTTATCCTGTACCTCTTTCCCTCTTGTTCACTCTGCCTCAATCTTTTAGCCCCCTGGCAGTTCTTTGAACACATGTGAGCAGCCCGTCCTCGGGGCCTTTGTGCTTGGAGTTCCCTCTGCCTCCAATATTCTCTACCCAGATATCAGCTCAATGTCACCTTCATGAAGATATATTCCTGGGCAACTCTATTTACAATTGTCATCCTAATCTCCTAGTCTTTTCTAGCCTCCTCGTGGGAGGAACCATGGTGCACTGTTGATGGGAATGTCAATTGGTGCAGCCACGATGGAAAACAGCTTGGAGGTCCCTGAAGAAATTAAAAATGGAACTACCATATGTGATCCAGCATTCCCACTTCTCAGTGTAGATCCAAAGGAAATGAAATCACTATTTTGAAGAGATCCCTGCACCCCCACGTTCACTGTGGTATTATTTACAATAGCCAAGTCATGTAAACAACCAAAGTGTCTATCGACCATGAATGGATAAAAAAACAATGGAATATTATTCAGCTATAAAAAAAGAGGAAATCCTGCCCTTTACAACAATATGGATGAAATCGGAGGGCACTATGTTAAGTGAAATAAATCAGAAAGAAAAAGTCAAATGCTGTATGATCACATGCATGGATTCTAAAAAAAAACCCAAACTACTCACAGATAGAACAGATTAGTGGTTGCCAGGGGCAGAGGGAAGGTAGGGGAAATAGAAGGTGGTCAAAAGCTACAAACCTCCAGTTATAAGATGAGAAAGTGCAGGAACGTAATGTACAGCATAGTGACTATAGATGATAATACTGTATTAAATATTCAAAGATTGCTAAGAGTAAATTTTAAAGGCTCTCACCACACACACACAACAGATTGTCACTATGTGAAGTAATGAATGTGCTAACTAACCTTATGTTGGTAATCATTTTATATATTAAAAAGTGATGAATAGATATAAAATCATTGTACCGTACGCCTTAAATTTACACAATGTTTTATGTGAACTATATCTCAGTAATGCTGGAAAAAAATTAAGTTACCAGAAAAAAATTAAATAAATTCCTACTCTAATCTCCTAGCCTTTTCTAAATCCCTTCTCTTATTGCTTTTTTCTCCACAGCATTTATCAGGCTCGGATAAGCTTTATTTATTTTGTTTATCTTATTCTCCCCATTAGAATGTAACCTCTACAAAGGCAAAGATTTGTATCTATTTTGGTCATTAATGTATCCCCAGCACCTAAAATAATGTCTGGCACATAGTAGTTGCTCAAGAAATATCTGTATTATGAATGCATTAATATCCTTAGATGCAGCACTATTCATCATATCCTCATTATTTACCATGGTTACCTGTGTGGCTCTCTTCAAATGGACCTTATTATTATTTTTAACTTTGGCCAGGAATCAGTCACCTCTCAAAACAAAGAATCCTATCAACTAATGAGATTGATTAGTTCTCGTGAAGAAATTATCTGGAAAGGCATTTAGAAAGCTAGGGTGTTAAAAGGCATTTTATTTTTTATTTCTATTTTTTTAAAAGATTTTATTTATTTATTTATTTATTAAGATTTTATTTATTTATTTGACAGAGAGAGACATAGCGAGAGCAGGAACACAAGCAGGGGGAGTGGGAGAGGGAGAAGCAGGCTTCCCGTAGAGCGGGGAGCCCGATGTGGGACTCGATCCCAGGACCCTGGGATCACGACCCGAGCCAAAGGCAGACGCCTAACGACTGAGCCACCCAGGCACCCAAAGATTTTATTTATTTGAGAGAGTGCATGAGAGAGAGAGAGAGACAGCATGAGCAGGGGGGAGGGGCAGAGGGAGAGGAAGAAGCAGACTCCCCACTGAGCAGAGAGCCTGATGTGGGGCTTGATCCCAGGACCCTGGGACCATGACCTGAGCCGAAGGCAGACGCTTAACCGATGGAGCCACCCAGGCACCCAAAAAAAGGCATTTTAATATGAGTTATTTTGAATATCTTTCTGTCTGGCCACCAATCAACCATAGAATCAGGGGCAGGATCCAGGTTTTGTGGTACATGAAGGTTATAAAGTTTTGAGAGTCTGCTTTGAGAAAAATAATACCAAAAAAAATCTTACTTTTGCAAATTTTACAGAACCTGTTACTATGTGAAGCTCCAATACCCCTCCCTCCTAGAACCTGCAAAGGGCCAGGCCAGTGAGGGGCTCTGAGCTTGATGTCCATTAATTTCCCAGTTGATCTGCGCGTGAAGCAATGATGGAGCAGGAGAGGACAGGAAAAACAACAGAATGACTGAAATGGGAAATGTAGTACCATGTTTTTCCATAAAAGATGAATTATTCTAGAGGTGATTTTTTTCTTCATCCTTTATTTTCTATTTATTTACTGATGTATTTATTGCTCAAATTTTTAAAGCTTACTCCTATTTTTCAGAATTTTTCTTGCTATTGGCACATGTGTATTCTTCCAGATCAGTGATTATCAGCTGTCCTGGGGGAGTCGGGAGTGAGTCCACCAGGTAGGATATTAGAATCACTTTGAAGGTTTGAAGAGGGATGTTCTTTAAACCATACCTGTCTCACAGAAATTATGATTATCTTTTTGAGGGGTGGGCTTTTAAAATGGGGTTCTTAGTCTCATTCCTGGCTATTCATGTATTTAGACTTATCAAAAATTAATTTCCAAATGGCTTCATTGAATGAATAAGAATTATTAAATTATGAATCCTTTGTGAAAATACCATTTAAAATATTATAAGTCAAGTAGATTAAGTCTAGGCAAGATTATAACTGAAAATAAAAACTATAATAGTTCTACTAGAATTGCCTTTAAAAATATAACCTAAATCTGATTTTTTTCCACTAATGGATATGAAAACTCATACACCATGTTTTTCTCTGGGTCTGGACTCTCCCTTAAACAGGTCAGGAAACAATTTACCAGCCATACTATTAAATCTATTTTGGAGAAGTGATATTACTCCGTTTCCAACCTCAATGATCCAAACAGATGGGTTTTTTCCACTTTGATGGGGATAGAAGAGAACAGAGAAGGGCTGCAGAGAGCTGTGGGGTTTGAATTTGATATCATTTCTTCTATTCTACCAGGATAAAGCAATTATAAGAATATTACCCTCTGATGGTCATAAACAAGCACTGTCTTCTGCAATTCTTTAAAAATGTATCACAGAGAATAAAATGTTCACACCAAACAGCACACATCTCATTGTATTACGGGCACACTGAAATTAGCTTTCCTTTGTGAGCTCTTATTCTGGGTGAATTGTACATGCTTACAAATTATCCTTCAAAGATTTAAAGACATTGGGGTGGACAGCCAAAAAGTTGTGGGATCCGCTTCAACAATGATTTTAAAGAGTAAAGATATCTTTTATATTTCCTTGAAATGGTTTTGTATATAATCCTGACTAAAGACAAAACAATCTTGGAAAAGCACAGAATTCAATCATCAGGACCGTGAATGTGGCAAATTCTGCTTGCTGTCTGCCAAATTCCATTCTTTCCATTCTCTGCTTGTTCCTGGGCATACAAGAAGTCCTCCTTTGCATGCTTCTTTTGCAATTAGATTTGGCCACATGAATGTGAGCAGAAATATCGTATGCCACTTTCAGGACTGGCTCATGACCCCTCCCACAGGCTCATCCACGGGCTCTCTCTCTAGCCAGCGGTATGCCGGGAGTGCTGAAGCTGTGAAGGATGGTAAGAAACACAGGATGGGAGGATCCTGGCACATGAATGAGAGCAACAAGAGCTGCCCTGCCCCCTAAGCCCCACTCTAGACAGTGACTTGATGAAAACTAAACTTATTTTTTTAAGACACTTGATTTGGGGGGTTCATGTGTTAGCACAGTAACATCTAAGACACTGCATTGCACCAAACTAAATTGGCAGTACTGGAAGTAAAACTGTCTCACGTCTCACACTCCATCTACCTCTGGACTAAACAAAGTTCCCCACAGAGGCCCAAGTGAAACCCACTAGCGCTCTGACTCTACCATTTTTCACACTTCGTTTGGTTCCCCCACCCCCTTGATCCCCTTTAGTTACACATATTTTCATGATTTCATGAAGACATTTCTTATCATCCAAGTGCTTAAGTGTTAGAGAGCAAGTTTATATCATTACACACATTTGTAATTGTTCTGTAAAGAGCAAAAGCCAATCCATTTCTGTTCTGCCTTGATGCCAATCAGAAAAGCTGGAGAGAATCAGTTCAAGCATGAAGTTGACGCATGCATGTGTCTCTGAATCATAGAAGAGATACCGTAAGAAAGGAATCTGCTTCCCTCAGGATTTGGAGCCATGCTCCACTTGAGTCAATGAGGTCTCTGAAGTACCAGACCCAGCTAGACTTGCGTTATTTAGAATGGGATTCTGGGGGCGCCTGGGTGGCTCAGTCGTTAAGCATCTGCCTTCGGCTCAGGTCATGATCCCGGGGTCCTGGGATCGGGCCCTGCATCAGGCTCCCTGCTAGGCCGGAAGCTTTCTTCTCCCTCTCCCATTCCCCCTGTTTGTGTTCCTGCTCTTGCTCTCTCTCTGTCAAATAAATAAATAAAATCCTTAAAAAAAAATAGAATGGGATTCTGGACCAAAATGCCATTCTGAATGTGTACATTTCTAGGAGTATGGGCCAGAGTCTGTGGGAAAAAATTCTAGGAATATTTCATAGCTTACCCAAATCTAGAATAGAACTACTCTTTACTGTTGTCTAGCTCATTTGCAAGGAATAAGGGCTGAGTTGGTTCTTCAGTCTGGGAACGTTGTGGGTTGAATCAGATGCCTAAGGCCCTTCCTGTTCTGAACTCTTAGACTAAATACAGAGTCAGATGTACTTCTCCAGAGGAAGGAAAGGAAATTACCTGAGGATTCTTTTGGCTACAGAGCTTCTGAAATAATGGAGTGGAGTTCAGTTTTTGGTTTCCTTCACTAAGCTTCAATGTATTTCTGGTTTGAGAAAGCATTTTGTTGTCCCCTTAGAGATCAAACTCAAATGACCCATACATTCTGAAGGTGACGGAATATGTCACAGAAATGAGTCTCTCCATTCTGCAAATATTCATCAACCATCTACTATTGCCAGACACCGCTGGGGAGGAATGAAGTTGACTGAGAAGACACAGGACTAGTAGTTGCAGTGAGTTTCTGCTTCTAAATTAAAATGGGACTTTCTACCCTCAGGACAACCAAATTCATGGTGAGACTGTTCATAAATCTATTGACTTGCCAAGTCCATAGCTAAGAGAAATGCATGGCTATTTTCTAAACACATTTGACCTCTTGTCAATTCATCTCAAGGGGCAAAGCAATTCTCTTGCCTACCTCCTTTGCTTTGACATTAACTATGTTTTTGAAAAAAAGTTGAATTTTCCTTTTTTAGCCATTAAAATTCCTTTTAATGATATATTCCACATATTTAGATATAGTCATCCATTTCTGCCAACTTGCCCATTTTCTGGATAGACTCTGATATTCAACTGTGTATATTTTGTCTCTCTTTTTTCACCTTTATCGATTTTTTTCTGTGTAATGCTGGCTCCCATTTTTGGATTATTTCCCATTTATACTCTTTTTAAAAAATGACTTATGCTTCTCTACTGGAATTAAAATTAAAAAAAAGCTTTAAAAAATGACTTAACACTTTTTTGCGATAGGTGAAATGAGTGAAAGGAGTCAAAGTGAAAGAAGTCAAGAGTTATAAAATAAATAAATCATGGGAATGTAATATACAGCATGGTGACTATAATCAATAACATTGAAGCGCATACTTGAAAGTTACCAAAAGAATAAATCTTAAAATTTCTCATCACAAGAAAATTTTTTTTTTGTAATTTTGTGTGGTGATAGAGGGTAACTAGACGTATTGTGGTGATCACTGTGCAGTATATGTAAATACTGAATCATTATGTTGTACACCTGAAATTAATTTAACATTATACATCAATTATACCTCTATTAAAAAGAAAAAAGACATACCATTTTTTTTAGAGAGAGTGAGCAGAGTGAGCACACACTCGGCTGTGGGGGGAGCAGCAGGGGGAAAGGAAGAGACAATCTTAAGCAGACTCCTTGCTGAGTGCAGAGCCTGGAGCCCAACATGGGGCTCCATCTTACAACCCGAGATCATGATCTGTGTGGAAACCAAGAGTCAGACACTTAACCGACTGAGCCACCCGGGCGCCCCTGTCTGGAACTTTTATTTACACTTCTGCCATTATTATCATATGTGTGCCGTAGGGCAGGATATAATAATCCTTAATATAAAACTTACAGGGTATTATTTGTCCTATCACAAAAACAGTGGTCTAATACTTGCACGCATAAGGGACGATGGATTTACAAAATTATTTACTGCAGCAGTGTTTGTAAAAGCAAACTCTAGGGGACAACCTAAAAGTCCGTTGGTAGAGGGGACAGGCAGAATGTCTGGAGGGAGGGGTTGGGAAGGCAACTTTTTTAACAGGGAATCCAAAATGGTACATAGAGCTCTAAGGACAGTATAAACAGGGCCATCTGTAATAATGGGACAGCCTTTCAACATAGCAAAGATTTCTCTAACTGGCTAAAAATGGTCATGCCAGAATTTTAAATATAGTATTTCCTAATAGGCACTGTAAATGTTTTGATTCCTGGCCTGTAAAATATTTAGTACTACATTGTACTACCATAGTGAAATATGTGAATAGAACCTCTATCTCCAGCCTGCCTATATAAATAAGTACCACTGATAGATAATTTAATTTGAAGTTTACTTTTATAGAAAATAAATTTTATAAGATAAATTTTATTCTTTTTCATATATTAAGCTACTGAGAGGTCTAAAAAAAAGAATAGATGTCAGTTTTTTAAACTTAGTTTGGAAGAAAAAACCCCAAATAGGAGTATATACTTTGCTAACTTTGAAAATTTAATTTTACCACATGTTGAAAACAGGTCTAGAGATTCCTGTACTCCACGAATTCTAAATCAGAGTATAAGCATTTATTCAATGTAGGTATCTTTCTTGCTTTTTTTCTATCTTTAGAACTTAAAAAACAAACAAAAAACCTTAAAATGTGACTTTTTTTTACCCTTCTTTATCTTTTCCTATAAAATTTAGAACTAGAAATTAAATTTGACAAGAGGGGGAAAAAATCCAAACCATGTCTATGCTGCTTCTGCTCTTGGCTTCTCCGTACACAGCTGTCCTTTGGTGGGGTTCAGAGCAGCTTGCCCCAGAAGGTGCCACTTTGGCATGTGGATTATTTTAGCAATTAAGGCTAACAGACTCAAGAGGAGCTCTGAACCTCCCCCTTAAGTCCCTAAAAAAAAAAAAAAAATGTAGATTGGGAGTCTGTACCAAGAAGAGAGCTAGTACCAAAGACAGCTTTCTACATCAGAAAGACACTTGCATGGCAGGGCGAACATTTGTTCTTCTCATCTTCCTGTGGATTGTCTTCCTTCCCTTTGGAGCCCCAAACTCCTAGAGTCTTCTTCTGAGGTCAGGATGGCATATAAGCCATGACTATGGGAGGCTCCTTTATGGACAAAATTAAATTTGTTTTTCTCCCGTTAATTTGTCTTAAGTCAATTTATTATTATTAGGTCAGCCAAAAAACCTAGAAGGGAAGAAGGGAAAAGTTTTCCTCCCCCATGCCTTTAAACTTGGAGTGTAATTATGAGTTTGAATACCATGTTTGCCACTAATGTAGCTGGTCCTTCAGGCAGCAGGGAAATCATCTCTCAGGGCACTTGTCTTGTCCATGAGCTCCAGCTGCGCCTCTAATTATGAGCCGGACTATGATGTCCTGTCCTGGGGGAAACAAAGGAATTCCTCCTGAAGGCCTTTCCCTCCTGTGCTTCTGGCATAGTCCCACAGTGCTTCTAAAGCCCTTTCATAGCCATTGTTCAGTGGCGTTCACACAGTGACCCCGGGCACTCCGCGGTGGGGCTGGGGGGCGTGGATTCTTATCCTCCTTTGCAAAGAGGAAATTGAGACTCAGGAAGGAGGGCAATGGCTGGCCCAGAGTCTCACTGATTTAAGTGGCTGTATTATGATTCACACCAAAATCTTCTGATCTTTGCACTAAAGATTTACATGGAAGATTGAACAATTGGATTAGTTTTAATTCCATAAAGCTTGAAACAAAGACAAATTCTTATTCTAATGTCCCCTATTAGAACTCATTGTGAGATATTATCTAGCTGCCTTGAGCACAATGTTCAAAACCTTTGCGTAGAATGTGACATTTTGCTGAAATGAATGGATGTGTTTACAGGTCTCTAAATAATAGTATGACAAAATCTTAAGAGGGATTATAGTAAGGGTCCTCCACTTTGGTTACCTTGTTAATCATCTTAACCACATTGTGATGACTTACCCGTGTGGTAAATGTTTAATAATACTTGGGGGAGGATATTGCAAACAACAATGTGATTAAACTTATTTAAATACATCACAGACCAGCTTTGCAAAACAAAGACGTTCCTATTTCTTAATCTAAGGAAGTTTTGAGAAAAAAAAGGAATCTATTTCTTTATAACAGAAAGATAAGAACTGACCCTGGGCCATAACACTGAGCTGGGAATTGAGAGCCCCGAGTTTGAGTTCTAACTCCTCTACCAACTAGTTGTGACTTTGGCGCAACTTGACTTTTGACAGCTCTTGACTTTTGTGGGATTCAGTAATTTTTAAATAACGTAAAGAGAATGACTACCAGTCATTCTCGATTACTGATCTGCATACTACTCAAGAAAGACTTTTAAAAACACTGATTCTGGGGCACCTGGGTGCCTCAGTCAGTTGAGCATCTCACTCTTGATTTCGGCTCAGGTCCTGATCTCAGGGTCCTGAGATTGAACCCCGCAGCAACAAATCTGCGCTCAGTGGAGAGCTTGCTTGAGGTTCTCTCTCTCCCTCTCCCTCTACCCCTCCCTCCGCTTGCATGCACGTGTGCACACACGTCAAATAAATAAATAAATAATAAATAAAATCTTTTTAAAAATACAGATTCTTAGGCCTTTTGACTACTCCTGAGCAGTAGATCTGGGGTTGGGCCCAGGACTCTGTATTTTTAGAAAGCTGTCCAAGCGATTCGATGTGTTGTCAAGTTAGGAATACGAGATTTGTCTGCAAGGCCCCTTCCAGCTTTAGCATTTCTGTTTTCAACTGCACAGCACTGAACTACTGTTCCTGTACCCTGCTCACTTGGGAGGCAAGGCATTCAGATCCAAAGCTGTTCTCACCCAAAATATCACGCCAACTTCCTAGGAGGTGTCCCTGCTCACATGTCCTATTGCTCTACACCCTTCTCTACACTGCTGTCAGGATTTTGTATGTCCATTGGCCCCGCTTATCCATGGTTTCTCTATCTGTAGTTTCAGTTACCCAGGGTCGGTCACAGTCTGGACGCAGATGATCCCCTTTTTGACATATTATCAGAAGGTCAACAGTAGCCTAATGCCATGTCACAATGTCATTCACCTCACTTCATCCTGTCACATAGGCATTTTATCATTTTACATCATCACAAAAGAATAGGGGTGAGTATAGTGCAATGAGATATTTTGAGAGAGAGAGAGAGCCCATATTCACATAACTTATTACAGTATACTGTTACAATTGTTCTATTTTATTAATTATTGTTGTTAGTCTCTTACTGTGCCTAATTTATAAATTAAACTTTGTCATAGGTTTGTATGTATAGGGAAAAAATAGGGTTTGGTATCATCTGTAGTTTCAGGCATCCACTGGGAGGCTTGGAATGTTTTCCCCCATGGAAAGGGGGGACTACTGTAGTTGAATGGAAGTAAGAAAGAAAGGAAGGGGAAAGAGGAAGGGAAGGAGGGAGGGAGAGGGGGAGGGAAAGGAGAGGGAAGGTAAGTTGAAGTGGTGAGAAAATGTGATTATGTTGCTTCCTTGAATAACTACTCTTGTAGTTACTCAAACTACAAAAGAAGATTAAAATCCTTTTTTTTTTTTTAAGATAAAATTCTTTATCGCAATATTTAAGTTACTTTAAAATCTGGACCCAACCTCCTTCAAATCTAAGCTCTGGTCTCTCCAAAGATACTTTTTTTTTTTTTAATTTATTATGTTAATCACCATACATTACATCATTAGTTTTTGATGTAGTGTTCCATGATTCATTGTTTGCGTATAACACCCAGTGCTCCATTCAGTACGTGCCCTCTTTAATACCCATCACCAGGCTAACACATCCCCCCACCCCCCTCCCCTCTAGAACCCTGTTTGTTTCTCAGAGTCCATAGTCTCTCATGGTTCATCTCCCCCTCTGATTTCCCCCCCTTCATTTTTCCCTTCCTGCTATCTTTTTTTTTTTTTTTTAAACATATAATGTATTATTTGTTTCAGAGGTACAGGTCTGTGATTCATCAGTCTTACACAATTCACAGCACTCCAAAGATACTTTTGCTCAAGCTGTTCTCAGATCTGGAGTATATTTTACACATGATGAAGTTTCATTCGATTCCCACCATTTCTACCCATGAAATCTTGCTTATTATTCAAAGCTCCAGATGTACTAACCTGACATTTAACATGTGTCCAGTTCCTGCTCCTGCAATTCCAAACATCTTATTAAGGTCCTCAATAAAGTATTATCTCAGGGTATTGCAACTGGCTTCAGAAACCTTTCTTCCCTTATCAACTGCCCCAGGCCAGCTATTTGAGGTTGGGAGGCTACATACCATTTGCTTTAATCATCATAATAGAAATAGCATTTATGTAATGATTTACTATTTACCAAATGCTTTTGCACCTATTATTTTATTTGCTCACAATAAGATATCTATGAAAAACATTTTATTGTCACCCCCTATTTTATGGATGATGAAACTGCAACTCAGAGAAATCGAATGACTTGCTAGTTAATGATGGAGCTCAGATCTGAACCTTGATGCTGTGAATCTTGTGCTTGCCCTATACGGCCTAACACGACATCAGCAGACAGCAGCTGCTCCATAAATGCATATTAAATGATCAAGTGAATGAAAGGGGAGAGGAGGCATCATGGGCTAGTGGGAAAATAACAGACTTCGGCGACAGAGAAATTCTTTGCGTCTTGAATCTGCCACTTGCTAATCGGAAAATTGTTAAACAACTTACTTAATCTGCCTGAGCTTCTGTTTCCTCATCTACAGCATGAAGAAATAGAACTGCCCTCATAAAGTTGAGTGTGTGCGTGTGTGTGCGTGGACACACGCATGTGGGTGTATGAACTCAGTAATATAAAATCTGAAATGCATTTTCTCCAGGGCGTGCACAGAGTAAGTACTCATTATGTGCCGGAGAGACAGTCATTCGACTATCCATTGTTTTTGAGCTCTATGCATATGCCTTCCTGTGGAGGGTAACCAGCTTCTGAGAATTTAAGCTCTCCTCTTCAGAGAACACTACAAGGGTTAAGAACACATGGGCTAGGCTGTCTGGGTTCCAAACTTGACTCTCTCTCCCTTACTAGCTCTGTGAGCTTGGGTAAGTTGATTGACCTCTCCGTGCCTCAGTTTCCTCTTCCACGAAATAGGGAAAATAGTATTTAGAAAACAGATTTACGGTCCTGGCATGTGACCAGGACTCTGTAAACACTGGCTATTTCCTGTGTCACAGAAAGGCACTTAGCTAATAAAAGGCCTGCTTAGCATAAGGAGAGATTTGTCCTTCGTGTTTCTCAGCCAAATAGACTGATAACTTCTGTAAACTAGGAACAGAAGTAACACTAAAACCTTGTCATGTCCAGTTGGATTACTAAATAATGTAATTAACTGAGTATTCAGGCAATAGGTTTGAGCTCACGAATCTATACAAAAAAGAAATGGGAGTGTGTGTTTTGTACTTAAACACAATGAAATGCCAGTTCTTGTGGATTTATGAATGAAGTAGGAAAAACAAGTCAACTGCCTTCTGTTGTTACTGCCTTTGATGCTGTCATCTGGAATAACGAGATCTGCCTCTTCCTAGCCCCAGCTCCACTACCGAAGAGAAAAAAACTAGAAGGAGGAAGGGGTGCTGTGCTTTAGAAATGGTTCCCCCGAATCAGACTTACCCTTTTGAATACTACAGCAAAGGCTCTACTTCACCTGAGAAATCTCATACATGTTTCAAAATAAAAACTGTAATAAAATATGTGCTACCTGTGCTGCCAAAATGCTATCAAGCAGAACGCAACGACTGCTCTCATTTTCCAGTCTTGCATAGAGTGTGAGGTGAGAGCAAAGGTACTTTTTGACCGTAAGACGGTAAGCAATGTGAGATCGGCATCCTTGAGAGTAACTAGAAGCCTGACCTATTTACTGCATAGAGATAATGTTCCGTGTCCTCTACTGATGTGGAGATTACCTCAGAAAAGTTATCTTTGGAATGGTGGCGATTAAGTTGCTTCTGGAAGCCAGGCATTCCTGTTACCAAAATAAATACCGCTGAAGTAATGGCAAACATGGAAACGGAACCACGGAAGAAGGGTTTTTCCTATCTCCTTGCTGGAGTCCTGTTTGGTAAAAGAGGCCAACAATTTTGGGAAGTCAGCATTCAAATCTACCCCATTGGGGATAAGTTCCAGAGCTCTGTTGCGTGTGGATACACCCACGCTTTCTTCTGGAGGCTTCAAACTTCGGCTGGTGTCCCTGAGAGAAAATGTGGTCTTTAACATCTTTCTTAGCTCTGGTAACAGCGATTACCTTGCTGAAGGGTCTCCTCATGGGAGACCTACCTGTCAAGCTCTCCCTAACCCTGCCCTCCGCTGCTGCATTCCCGGGCAGAATTAGAGCTGATAGCCTAGCAGCTAGCCCTCGCACACAGTCCCCATGTGGGCAATTCACTGCCCATGGGAACCCTACCGCTCACTATGCTCTGGGCTTTTGTTTAAGGATAACACAATAATAATAGTAGGTAAGTACAAGAGAGAACTTACTATTCTTGGCATTTCATATCCCTTGTCTCATTTGATTCTTATTACTACATTGGATAAAGAAACCGTGCTCATTAAGTAACCTGCCTGAAGTTCATGTTTTTATCCATTATACTTTAGTGCTTCCCTAGGGTCCCTTCTCTAGATCCCTTACTAAAAAATTTGATACAGTTAATCAAAACTAGGTCCCCAGATGCTATTTAGCTCCCCTAAAGTATCACATCTTAGCAGAAACCACGTGGGCTTTGGAATCAGATCTGGATTTTGAACGAGCTCTGTTCCTTACCGGCCCTGGGACCTTAAGCAATAGCTCCTTAGGCACTCTGAGCCTGAGAGTCCACACTAGTTGAAATGGAGTATAAAACACTCACATTTAGAAAACCAAAACAGGCTAATGAATGTAAAAGCGCCAAGGTAGTGTTTTCAAAGTGGTACATCAGTTAATTAATTGTTAATTTTCTTTTTATTCTTTCTCCTTTAAATATACTGGAATGTCCCATCTATTTCTTTGATAGTTCAATAAGATGGTCTTTTTTTTTTTTTTAAGATTTAAAAAAAAAAATTTATTTGTGAAAGAGAGCTCGCAAGCAGGGGGAGTGGCAGGCAAAGGGAGAGGCAGGCTCCCCATTGAGCAGGGAGCCCGATGCAGGACTCGATCCCAGACCCTGGGATCATGACCTGAGCCAAAGGCAGACGCTCAACCGACTGAGCCACCCAGGCGCCCCAAGATGGTCTTAATTTGGCTCACTGCATGCACCTTGAGACCAGCAAAACACTAAAGAAATGGTCATTTGCAAGCCTTCCAGCCACTGAAACTAATGTCTAACACATAACCTCTTCAGTTCAGACACTCCACCTCTATTTTTAATGGACGTGTTAGTATATTTATAGTTTCTATCATAAAAAAAATTCTGTGATTACTTTGACTCTAAGACTTCTTTTACAGTGGCTGTGCCTTTGTTAGAGCAGAGGGAGGATGTGACTTTGATCCTTTTTTTTCTTTTTTTATTTAAAAAAGAGGAATCTCACTACTATCAACTAGTTGAAAACTCTTTATTATTGACTAGCATATTCCAATCTATGCCTAGGGTAACAGGCCAGTTTTAGCAAGATAAGATCAAGCTAAATGGAATGCTCCAAATTTATGATTTCTTTGTCCCTGAGCTCACCTCTTATTTTCCTGCATCTCTTCTAGTTCTCTGGATATTTAATGTGTGGCCTAAGTTTCATTTTTGAAAGCTAGTATCAACCTGGTGTTGGGGCCCAAGGAGAGGTGTGGTCAAATGGTAGTGGGAGTGAGCCACACATGTCTATGAAGCACATGTTTCTCAGCTCCAGACCTGCAGATCTCCCACTATGCAAGTGATTAAATGGACAGCCCAAGTGTAGACAGCACAAGTGTAGACTACGGAACAGACCGTTTCTGCTCAGGCCGTTCTAATAAAAGTCCATACATACAGCCACCCTGTGCAGAGAGTTTCAAATTTTGGAGATCAGAGATCCCTTTAAGAATCAAATGACTTGAAAATCTTCATAAATATAGGTTTCAGAAAAAATCATAAACACACACACACGTACTTTTGGACATAATTCTAGGAAGTTCAGTATGGCCTAGTGATTAAGCCTAAGGATTGTAGAGTCAGATAGCCTTGGTAAACACCCTCACTCTGGAGCTATGTAGGTATAGGGCTTCTGCAAGTTATTTAACCTCCTTAAATTTCATTTTCCTCATCTTCAAGATGGAAATAAATACAGTACCTATCTGACAGGGCCATTATGAGGTTTAGATGAGATAAAGCATGCAAACTGCTTAGCACACTGTGGGACACTAAGTGCTTTGTACATTTTTATTGTTATTCTTTTAAGGGAGTTACAGCTCCTTAATGCCTATTTATGAACTCCATGGTAAGAATTTCTGCTATGAAACTGGACAAAGTTCAAACCAATTAAGGACAATCTAACTACCATAAAAGCAACAAGATCCTACCGAAGTAAAATGACTGTCAATAAAAGGGCATGAAACAAGGGCTATCCTGCCTGGCCCTGAGCAAGCAGGACAATGGGTCAAGCCATGTCCCCTGTTCTTCCTAAAGAGCACCAGCCTGTACCAGACACAAAAACTTGGCAGCAGTGGCTTCTTTCTGCACTTGAGCAAAACAGCCTTTTGGCTGCCTGAACCCCATAAGGCTATTGTTCTGTTCCTAACATACTGTTTACAAGGTCCTTGGTGTAAGAAAGGCCTTTAGAAGGGTTTAATGAGAGAATATTTAAGTCACCAGTTTAATGACTGACATACCACAACCTCTCAAGAAATGCTGTCTCTTTCCATGTTTCAGGAGGGAGGGTTACTTGGCTTGACAAAGTCACAGCTCTGGGAGAAATTCCACTGACACTCAGGGGAATGTCTAAGTTATGTAGTTTAACTAAATATGACTTGAAGTAAGTAGGCCTTTGAGAGGGCTTTTCCTTGGGGATTATATAAAATTTTACTGCTATATTGATATTTTCTCTTAAGACATTTGACTTCTGCTCTAAGGTATCCTATTTTAGTCAAAGTAGAGTCTTTAGCCAAATTAGTCCAACTTAAATTGTTTGGCATATCTAGCAGCCAGCAATTTCAGATACATTAATCTTCACTAGGAAGTAGCCACAAATTGAAAAGTGCCTGAAGGTTCTATATCAGACTTTTTTTGTTCAGAAAACTTATCACAGAAAACAGATGAATTAAATTACTCTAATATATTCATTTCTGTATCCCCAGCACATAACACAGTTCTGACACCATGTATAGGAACTTAATAACTATTTATGGAGTGATTTTGCTATGTAGGGACTTCACTATCCACTTAAAGAAAAATTAGCACTTACTGAATATCTACTATGTGTTTAAGATTATGCTAAATCCTTCTGCAGGGCTATTTTTTTTTTTTTTTTAGTTTTCTTAATCCTCACAACAATCCTAGGCAGAGAAAACTAAAGTTTCCTGACTCTCTTTGTAGATAAGGAAATTGAGGCAGAGAGTAGTTCAGTAAATTACAGATAGATGGAAAGCTGGTGTCAAAGCACCAAGGTCAGCATTCTTCATCATACCCAGTATTTCTAAGAGTGTGGCCATGGACCATCTGCCTCAAAATTAACTGGGGTGCTCATTAAAATGAATGGTTATCAGTCTTACACAGAGCTACTGAATCGATCTTAAGGATGAAGCCCAGGACTCTATATTTAAAATATGAACATAGAACATTTTTTCAGTACACCATAGTTTGAGAACCATTGTCTGGGCAGCATGAATTTCATTGCATGCTACTGCTACATGAACCAGACTGAATACAATGATTCTTATTTTTACTCTAGAGGCCCTCCTTATAAGAGTCAAAATATATCACCACATTTAATATAAAATATTGAAATATTCTCCACCAAAACATGTCCCAAACTGTTTCTCTACAGAATTGATAATATAAATGTAACTGCTTTTGGCCAGGTTTCGAAGATAGATTTTTGTGCTCTTTTTTTATGGACTTTGGGCCTTAATTTTCCATCTATAAAACAAGAGTGTCTGACTGGACGACATGTTAAAAAAAATTAAGATTTTATTAAATTCCAATGACAAATTTTTGCTTTTTTTTAAAAAAAGAATTTGCTATATTTCTTTAAAGAACAATTATCTTTTTAATTTATTTTTTTT
>NC_138375.1:101070618-101083050 GCF_054177405.1 Leptonychotes weddellii | reverse complement strand
AGTGTCTATCACCCAGTCACCCCATCCCTCCCACCCCACCCCCCACTCCAGCAACCCTCAGTTTGTTTCCTGCAATTAAGAATTCCTCATATCAGTGAGTAAAGAACAATTATCTTTAAGTAAGAGTCAAATCTGTTTCAATAAGTATCTGGCAATATAGTATGTATTGGAAGATTTATAAACATATAAACTCTTTGACCCAGTAATGGCATTTCCAAGAATTTTGCCTAAGTAATTAGTCGCAGATACAGATTAAGATTTCTTTTTTTTGTTTGTTTTTATGTTTTTATTTTATCTATATATTAGAGAGAGAGAGAGAGAGCACAAGCAGGGGGAGTGGCAAGCAGAGGGAGGAACAGGCTCCCTGCTGAGCAAGGAGCCCGATGCAGGGCTCCATCCCAGGATCATGGGATCATGACCTGAGCCGAAGGCAGACGCTTAACCGACTGAGCCACCCAGGCGTCCCCAGATTAAGATTTCTATTACAAATATGTTCAATGAACCATTACTCATAACAGAGAAAAAAGGGGAAAACATCAATGTATAACAATTAAAAGAAAGGCTCAATTAATCATTTTATTATATGTAAAAAGAAATCTATACCACCATCAGAGTATCAGGTTTTCTTAGAATACTGAATGATATGGGAAAATGCTTATGAAAAAGGTTAAGTAAAAAATGCCAAATAAAATATACATTAAAAAAAATTACAGAGTCAGCCGACACACAACAAAATATATATGGCAATAATTATGTTTCAAATGTTCAACTTCCAGGACCCAATTTTGTTCATTCTTTATTTATATCTACATATGTGTGTGTGTGTGTGTGTGTGTGTGTGTGTGTGTTTGAATATGGTTGTGTATGAGTACGCGCCTTAAGAAGTGATGCAGGAAATAAACCAACATGTTTTAATAATGGCTATCCCTGATGCTGCATTTACAGGTTATTCATATTTTATAACATGTATTTTCTGTAATTCCCACTTTTTCCACAGTGAACATGAGTTTATTTTGTACTTATAAAAATATGTTATTATGACACAATTCAGTGAGCAACTACTTTTGGAAATACATTTATGATGCAGAATGGAACCTGTCTGCCTTGCGCTCCTCACTAACAAAGAGGTCTCCGAGGCACGCCTCACCAAGGTGCCCGCCGACAGGAAATTTGGTGCTAATTGTGCTGTCAGGGGAGCTCCAAACTCAAACACTGCAATTATGAGCTTGGGCACACGAAGACATATTGGAAGTGGCAGGCAATGTCAGATTCCGCCAAAATAATGGTCGAGTGACTGTGTGCTTTTGCCCAAAAAGGAAAGTAATGGGGCTGTAACTGGATATTGTAAATAAGTGGTCAAAGGATCCCTAAATAAGCAACATCACATAAGCCTCCTTGCAGCATATTTTTCCTTCTGGGATCCGTGTCAGGCTCACAGACATGAAGGCAGCCAGAAAACTGTTATCTATTTACTTCTAATTTATTTTTATAACCGTACATGCCAGCAATGGGAGAAAATGTTTAAGAGAAAAATAAAATTGACAATAAACCATCTGAGTTTTTGAAAAATTTTAACAAACCCAAACTTCTACTTATCGTGTGGCTGTCAAACCTAGCCTCATCAAAACTTTATTCTCAACTGACTTTGAGTATGTATGTATGTATGCGTGCATGAGTGTATGTATGCATATATGTGTGTATGTACGTGTGTGTGTGTGTGAATTGCAATCTTGAGACCTGGCCTCAAATCCTGGCTCTGCCAGGAGCTTTGTGCCTTTGGAGAAGATTTTGTGGCCTCTCTACATCTTGGTTTTGTCATCTATAAATGCAGACAGTCTTATGCGACACAGGGTTCTGGGAGGTTGGGTGAGCCAATGAGAATAAAGTACAGAGCACAAAGCCAGGCACATTGTAAATACTGAATAAAAGTCAACTTCATCCCATTCCCCTCCTAGTATCTGCTTAAACAACAACTAAACCTTTGAAAATCCTTTATTGTCCCTGGTGAGTTCTATTCAGGTGACAATGCCCACTGGTCAAAGAAAAAAAACAATCCAGTTCTCTTCTACAAAGTCAGCTTTGTTTAAACAACACAATGGCATCTATTTAGAAAGGTACCCATCTTATTTCTTTTCAAATATTTCTTTTTAAACCTCTCTGAGGTTTCTTTAAAGCCAATGGCAATAAACATGTTTCAACCTCTGTTTTGCTTCACCATGGGCTCTGTGTGTGGTTAGGTTATGAAATAAAAATGAGTTTGGCATTACAGATATTATTTTAAAATGAAAAAAAATATATACAGAATGCTGTTGATAAATCTGTGCTCATTATCCTAATAAAAACACATAAATGTCCAAAATGAAATACACAATTACCCATTAGGCCTTCCTCCATTATTAAACAACAGTGGTTAACGTCACAGTTCTGGTCAAAACTAACCCCGATCTTAATAAATCTGATATAAGAACATATCGCCAGATGGGGACTATGTTAACCTTATGTATTATTTTCTACCATGACGACTAGTTCTATAATTTGTATATGGACGCTCTTACTGAGAGAAGAGTAACCATTCTGGAGGTATACTACCTCCTTGAAAGGAAGGCCACGCCGACATACATACTAATAAAAAGTAAACACACAATGAAATTAGTCAACAATCTGGATTCAAGGTCATTTTTATAGTTGCAGATGCTGATCTTTATCTAGATAAAGTGAAACTATTTTCTTTCTTTTTCAAAACTGAAAATTAAATATTTATATCAAATACATAGACAAATACTCTATCACAGTGTGTGTATAAACATGCATGCATGTATGCTTATGTTATGAGAATCCAATTTGATTTTGCAAAAATCATTTCAGCTATAAGCTATCATTACTGTATGACACATTTTGTTGGTAAAAACCACCTACAACCACGCACTATTATAAGATGGCTTTTTAAACTATTTCATGTACTTGACTTTATTTGATCATAACAGGAACCACAATCTAATTGAAATAAATGCCTCTGTCATGAAACTAAGTCATGAAACTAAGTCAGTTAATTAGTGACTGTAAAAGCAGTTGATTTATAGGACGGTCCATTCTACTGCCATGCTAACTAAGCAAATTAATGACATGTGTCATGCAATGCTCATTAAATTAGTGAATGCTTACATTAAAAGGCACACAGTAAAAAAACAACCCCTTTAAAGCACAGTTTAAACACTTCACTCAGATAAAAAGTGTAAATAAACAAATCATCTCTCTTACTTTTATACAGAAAACATATCATATGAGTCTACTCTTTGTTACTTACATACATTTTGAGGGTTCTAGCACATAGCACTTGGGTATTAGCACATAGCACTTGTTCAATAGTTTTAATGAATAAAGAAATGAAAGTATAAATACCTTATCTTCTTATAGCAAAATGTTTATTTAACTAAAATCTAAAATAAAGTGGGCAGGCAGTTATCCAACAACAGCCAAAAAAGAACTAATGTTGTTCATTTATTGACAATTTTAATTAAAATCTTTGAGGTTATGCAAAGCAAAAGAAAATCCCAAATTGTGAAAATTATGGGTTTTATACTTTGTCACAGAGTCATCTTAAAGAGCGGTTCTCATGATCTATTGCATACATATGTATATACTATACATGTACATTGTAGTGACTCTAGTTTGGATCACTGGCTACTTCAACAGAGAAATTAGAAGACTTTAGAATGAAGCCTGAAGTTTTAATCTACTTCCGACGAACAATCTGTAATAAAGATCAAATACTTCAGACGTGAAACTCTAAAGTAGAAAATGTGACTAAGTATGTTAAAGATGAATTCATGCTTATTTCCTACAACATCTTATTGTATAACTCAAAGTCTACACTTAATTGATACACGGTCAAAATGAGAAAAAAAATGAAGTCCCTCTGGGGTGCCTGGTTGGCTCAGTTGGTTAAGCTGCTGACTCTTGGTTTCTTGGTTCACCTCTGGTCATGATCTCAGGGTCCTGGGATGTGGCCTCACGTTGAGCCCCAGGTCTCTGCTTGTGGATTCTCTCTCTCACATTCCCTCTGCCCCTCCCCCTGATCATGCTCTCTCTCTCTCTCTCCTCTCTCTCTAAAATAAATAAATAACTTTTTTTTTTTTAAATTAAAGTCTCTCAACCAATGTCTACATAAGCACTTTAGAGTGCATATTCTTTGTGATGGTTATCTTAAACTCAGGCAAATACTGGGCATGATTTTTGTGAAAATGGAGTAAAGCGCTGCTTTTCAGGAGGTGGACTAGTACTTTCAAAAAAACGTTTGTGGGCACCATTTAATGCAGAAGAAGTCTACGTTCACTGAGTGAAACAGAAAAATAAGAGGCACTGACCACATTCTCTCAAGGCTAGAGGAAATTTCAGTTTCCCAGAGCTTCAACAATGGGCTCTTCAGGAAGGGTGTGGTCAAGATGGTTAGACTGGATCGAATAAAATGGCTTTTTACATTGATAAAATTTGCTGTACAATTTTTACTGATGGACTTTTTTTTTTTTTTTAAAGATTTTATTAATTTATTTGACAGAGAGAGACACAGCAAGAGAGGGAACACAAGCAGGGGGAGTGGGAGAGGGAGAAATGGGCTTCCCACTGAGCAGGGAGCCCGATGCGGGGCTCGATCCCAGGACCCTGGGACCATGACCTGAGCTGAAGGCAGACACTTAACGACTGAGCCACCCAGGCGCCCCTGGACTTCTTTTTATAGAAATGGAATATAGCCATAGCCATCATTGATCAAGGATTCCCTCTACTGTGTATTAGAAACATGCCTGAACAAAGCAAAATAAGTCAATCAGAGAAAGACAATTATCATATGAGTTCACTCATTTGAGGAATTTAAGAAACAAAACAGAGGAGCATAGGGGAAGGGAGGGAAAAATAAAACAAGACGAAATCAGAGAGGGAGACAAACCAGAAGAGACTCTTAACCATAGGAAACAAACTGAGGGTTGCTGGAGGGGAGGTGGCAGGATGCGGTAACTGGGTGATGGGCATTAAGGGCACGTGATGTAATGAGCACTGGCTGTTAGATACAACTGATGAATCGCTGAATGCTACCTCTGAAACTAATAATACACAATATGTTAACTGAATTTAAATAAAAAATATGAAAATACATACAAAAAATTAAAAAAAATAAAAAACATTGATGGAAAAAAAAAGAAAAATGAAATTTGATAAACAGGTGCCCTGGACCACAATTTCTGCAACCTGCTCTTCTCTCCACTGTTAACACTTGACCCTTAACCTGATGCTCTCCCTCCTCCTTGGTCTCGAGAAATAATTTGGATTTTAAGCAGGAGAAATTTAGGTACCCTTTTGCAGCACTTTGGGAGATGGCATCACACCACCCTTGCCATGGTCACCTTGAATAATACATGTCCCATCTCTGATTACTGGCTTCTGCCTTGGTTCCTTGTGCCTGTCTTTGCTCTCTAAGAATCCAGTTCACATGACCTACAGATGTGGGCTTGCTTTCCTGTTCCATCGCTGAATCACAAGCTGATATGCATAAGGCCTTCCTGAGGTCACATGATCTAGACCTGTGATCTCAAATCTTATGAGAGAGTATATTTCTAAATGCAAGCACCTCCATCATGTATTTATTTTTAATAAGTTAGGTTATATTCTTGTATTACAATACAATACAAAACATTCTACTTCATTACAGAGATAAATTTTGAAAGGTTGAGAAAAAATATAATCTTTTTTTTTCCAAATTCTAATAAATTGTCTTGCTATACCCTGGGCATAGATTTCTACGATCCATCTGCTCTGAGCCACTTGTTAGAACACTGTCATGTTTAGTCCCTAAATATCAGTTAGTAGATAATATTACCATCATGTCTGACCAGATGGAACCTCCCTATGTGCCCATTAGGGAAATGTCTTCCATCTACCACCCTCATCCACCTCCACCAGGTCCTATCGATCTTTGCTTTATCTTAGTGAAAGGGCTCATCCATATGGTGCCTAGGTGGCTCAGTTGTTAAGTGGCTGCCTTTGGCTCAGGTCATGATCCCAAGGTCCTGGGATCGAGCCCCGTGTCGGGCTCCCAGCTCAGCGGGGAGCCTGCTCCTCCCTCTCCAGCTCCCCTCTGCTTGTGTTCCCTCTCTGTCAAATAAATAAATAAAATCTTAAAAAAAAAAAAAAAAAGAACGAAAGGGCTCATGCAGGTTTCAACCTCTCTCATTTTGCCTTACCTAATATAATTAACTAATCAAGTTTCTCAGACAAGAAAAGATCAAGGTTACTACAGGGGTTAGCAAATGGGCACAAGCAATAAAAAGTGTTCAAAGGCAAATATAAAAATAGACAATTGCAATAGTTTTAATAAAGTATGTTTCAATCAATGGGCTGCACAGGGTTCTTTTTTTTTTTTTTTTTTTTACTGGCTTCTATTATGACGCTAATTGAAAAATGTAATTTTATACCTAATAAGGGTCCAAATGATAGATGATATATGAAATTTTATATGTAATACAGAGCAGTAAATAAAGTAGAGAGTATTTATTTACTTATTTTTAAAGATTTATTTATTTAAGGAATCTCGACACCCAACGTGGGGCTCAAACTCACAGCTCCGAGATTAAGAGTCACACGCTCCACTGAATCAGTCAGGTGCCCTAAAGTAGGGGGTGTTTAACAAATGGTCCTGGAATATATGGTTAACTATTTGGGAATGGAATAAACTTAGATCCTTATGTTAAAATAAATTCCAAACAGATAAAAGAATTGGATAAAAAATTAATCCACAAATAGAGAAAATGCAGCCAAATACTTATCCGCTCTTAGTATAGAAAAAAAAAAACCCTCATATTGTTAAAGCAAAGAAAGAAGTTACAAAAGAAAAAAATCAATAGATTTGTCTATAAAAGACACATAAATAGCTTTTTATAATAAAAACTATTTTAATAAAAGAAAATACATAGGGACTAGGGTGTCTCGATTGTAAATATTTTGCACATTATCTGGCAACAAGGTTAAAATTAGTACTGTTTTCCTATTTGAATAAAATATGAAGGAATCCTCAACAACAGAATGAAGTTAGAACCGGTGAAATATTTTATTTTATATTTGACTTGGGGGCAAGCCATTACTGTGCTACAGTTTGTTTAAAGCACTGTATTAAGGCAGTTTCCCAAGGCAGGTTGTGTGAGATGCAGGACAGCACAGCGTGAAGGGCACAGGCTCTGGAGTCCAGCAGTCTGGATTGGAGTTGATGTTCCACGTTCCACCACCATGTTCACCTCTGCAAGCCTCAGCCCAACTGACCAGACAGACATCTCTGTTTTCCCTGCAGAGATGCCTTATCAACCCCACTTTCTTATAACTAAATAATGAGTTAATACGGTAATTCATGTCATCCAGATTGTAAACAGAGAAGTGATAGTATGGAATGGACAGGATGAGATCCAGAAATAAACAAATGCCCTAGTGATAGTCTTGCCATTGTTTTCTTCACTGGACACTGCGCTCCGAACATAACAATAACGCACAACCCCCACCGCCAGGGTCCCTAGCACTTGCATCTAGATCAGGATTAACAGTACAGTCACATTACATATAAAAATGTCAAGGAATTTTTTTTTTTTGGTTGAGGTATAAGATTAGTCTACTGAAAGGCTTTTACAAAACAAAATTCTTTGTTGACTCTGTTGATGTTTGGCAAATAAATTACTGGTTGCCTCATGGCGGCAAAATCTCTAGATCTAAAAAAATGCTGATTACTCAGTGTCTTCTCTAAAAGTAAACAACAGTCCTGCCAAAGGGAAAATGTATCATGAATTAAAAGGAATAAATTTTATGATGTAAAATATCTCCATATTTAAATAAAATGAAATGTAATAAGAACTTCTCTTTAGTTATAATCCTCTTTATAAACGAATTCTTCAGGAACAGATGTTAATAGGCAGGTTAACTGGATGTAGTACTTGTTCTGGTAGCATCTTTCTTAATTCCCTCACTAACCCCCTCTCCATTCCCAAACACAGTTACCACACATAGCATATTCCTCATTCTACAGCAGGATGTAAATAATTATTGCAGAAAAATAAACTCATGGTTTTATTCCTCTGAAAAAGACTGTTTAGCTTGAAGGAATGTCCGTTTTATAAATTTCTGACAAAACTAAATTATTATACATCCTTCTTTAAGATTTAATTCTTATAGAATCTTTTCTCTATATCTTGATGTATTTTTAAGCTAATTCATATTGATTGCTGACGTTACCTTTTTCATTTTATAGAAGAACGAAGTGAGCCAAAGTCATGTAATTTTCAACATCAGGTTTGGTTTATGTATCTTAAAAAACAAAACAAAACCCTTTAAGGATTTTGACCATTAAGGGATGCTAAATTATTCTTCATCCAGCTGGAAATCATGCCATCCAGGGTACCAGAGAAGGAACCACCACTCACTAAGGAGTGGTGTCATAGCGGCGTTGAAAGAATACATGCTCAGTGAATAAATGAGTGACTGCAAAGATGGATAAATCAACAAGCAAATTAATGTGAGCACTTTTCTCTCACATAATAAGGCAAGCTAATTTAACCAAAGGCAGAAGTCAGAATCTACTCGTGTTTAAGATATCATCACTATAGGTTTTGTCTTAAAAAAGAGAAAAGCTCATACTACAACAGCTGATTTCAAGCATAGATGAAAGCAACACAAGGCCATTTTAGAGCTAGGTGATGGATGCGGAGATAAGAGGTGTTCCCTCTTGCAGTCACATAAGACTTAGACAGACTATATAGGGAACTGTGAAAGACTCCAGACCAACCAGTCCCACTCATGAACAGAGCATCTTCCATGCTCCATTTGCCCATCCTTCTCTTATTTCTCAATCCCATGGTTCACACAGATGTTCACCCCAGACTTTTTTTTTTGCCTTTTATGTGGCTACGTTTTATAAGACAGTTGGGAAACATTGTATTAGAGTAAAAACTCACAATGTCTTTCTTTGAAATGATATCATGGCTCTTAAAGATAGAAAAGCAGACATTAAATTTTTGCCCTAACAATTAAAATGACATCAAACTAGGCCGTAAACAAGAAGACAGGTTGTGTAGCCTCACAGTGCAGGATGACTGATACAAAGCACAGGTCAGGGAGCTCCTGCCTTGTCAACCATTTGTCACAAGAGTACCAAAAAAAAAAAAAAAAAATCTACTTTTTTACACTAAGGATTCATATTTTTAATAGAAAAACTGATCAGTGCACTAGCAAAAATCTTCTAAATTCAAAATAGTGAGTATTCAACCCTTTTCCACCTCAGATTCCCAAGCCTGTGGCCACCTTTTCTCCGAAGTTAGCAACTATTACCATTGTCTTGAGAGCACATGCAGTAAAACACTTGCAGGTAAAAACCTCTTCATGTGTGTTGCCAGTCTTTGCATACTTACATCAATGGAAATGTGGAGCCATAACTTTTTCATTTAAAAATATACTCAAACTAAATTAGTCATGATGCAGTCATTCCATGGAATAATTTTCTGCAGTAAAACAAGAGTGAGAATACAGCCACTTGGGAAAACAGCACGTTAAACACAGAGGTACCATTTGATCCAGCAGTACAACTACTGGGTATATACCCAAGAGAAGTAAGAGCGTATGGCCACACAAAAAACTTTTACATAAATATTCACAGCAGCACAGTTCATACTAGCCCAAAGCTGATCATAACCCAAATGTCTAATAACTAATTAATGAATAAACAAAATGTTGTATAACAATACAATAAATACTGTTTGTTCATAAAAAGGAGTGAAATACTGTTGACTGCTACAACACAGAGGAACCCTGAAAACATTAAACTGAGGGAAAGAAGCCAGTCATGGAAGATTACATATTATTTGATCCTATTTACATAAAGCATTCTGAACAGACACAACTAGAGAAATAAAAAACATATTAGTAGTTGCGTAGGGCTGAGAGTGGAGACCATGAAGGGGAAATGGAGGGGGACAGCTAGATTATACTGGGTTTCTTTGAGGGCGACACAATGTTCTAAAACTGTGATGATGGTTGCACAACTGTGTGAATATACTAAAAATCAATGAATCATACACTCCCAATAGATGAATAGGATGGTATGTGAATTACATCTCAATAAAGCTCCTTTAAGGAAGAGCAGGAAGGCTCTTCATGTACTAGCATGTTGTCAAGTGAAAAACGCAAGCTGCAGAACTAAGTGTAAAGTGTTCTTTTTGTGTAAAAAAGGAGGAATGAATAGAATTCATATTCTCATTGTCTGCATTTACATAAACTCTGAGAGATACACAAAACTAATGAAGTGGATACCTGTGAGTATGAGTATAATCTTTTCAAATTATAACAATAGTAGTAAACGTCACCTGGAGAGAGCTCTGTACCAGAACATAAGAGATCATCCTCAGAGCTACACAATATTCCATTATCACTTCCCATAAACTGTTCGATCAACCCCATCTGACATTTAGGCTGTTTCTAGACTTCTTTTACAAAAACTGCTGTAGCATATCTTTGTGCATATATTTTTTCAACTATACACAGGCATACAGGTAAATATTAAAAAGTAGAATTGCTAGATTAATGATAGACCATCTAAGAAATCCTTAAAGTAATGCAACCAAAAAATACCCCTTAAATGTGTTACAGCTGTAGCAGCTGTTAAACTCCAACAGAGTTTAATTACAATTATCGAGCAAAATACATTTTTCTGAAAAAGATTAAATGAAAATTTAGGATGTTCTCATTTTCTGTTGTGAGTGCATTAAAGAAATAGCACAATAAGCTCCTTATAAAAAAAATTCTGTCAAAACCCAATGGTTTATTCAACATAAGCTCTGGAACTTGAGACAGAGGAGCCTCCTTTTAAGGGGGAGACGAACCATGAGAGACGATGGACTCTGAAAAACAAACTGAGGGTTCTAGAGGGGAGGGGGGCAGGGGGATGGGTTAGCCTGGTGATGGGTATTAAAGAGGGCACGTTCTGCATGGAGCACTGGGTGTTATGCACAAACAATGAATCATGGAACACTACATCAAAAACTAATGATGTAATGTATGGTGATTAACATAACAATAAAAAGAAGCCTCCTTTTAATAGGCATGAATTTATTTGAATTCATTATGTGGTTTCCCAAATAATGTGCACATTTAAAGTGACCTTTCAGCCTCAGAGTAGGAGGCTCAGAACAAAAGGATGAAGAAAATCTCAGTTTCAATCAACTGTAAGTCCCAATTAGACTACTTAGCGTTCAAGAAGGCAAAACTGTCATCAAAAGAAATGGAAAGCATCTAGGCAACAGTAAACTTGATAAAATTTAAATGTGTGAAATTTTGATGGTACAAAGTGATATTACTGAGTGTTCATGGAATACAGGGCTATGTCTGGATGCATTCATCTCTTTTCTTCCTTCCACTGTCTCTGGCTCATTTTGAAGTTGTTTCTGAATGGTTCTATTTAGCTGCATTATAATCTCTGCTTAAATAGACATATCTGGGCAGAGTAAACTCTGTTATTCACTGTGGTCAAAGAATGTTAGGATTTAACTAACAAAATGCTAAGGTTGACAGAATATATATACATATATGTATACACATACACATGTAGTGTATATGTATATGTGCCTTTCTGTATCTATCTACCCAACTTTCTTTTTTTTTTTTTTTTTTATTATTTTTTAAAGATTTTTATTTATTTATTTGACAGAGAGAGACACAGTGAGAGAGGGAACACAAGCAGGGGGAGTGGGAGAGGGAGAAGCAGGCTCCCTGCAGAGCAGGGAGCCCAATGCGGGACTCGATCCCAGGACCCTGGGATCATGACCTGAGCTGAAGGCAGTCACTTAACCAACTGAGCCACCCAGGCGCCCTATCTACCCAACTTTCTATCTATCTATAGTGAACGTTAGGATGCCAAAAGAATTAGAATGCAATCTATTTCACACTAAAACCTTAATTTACTTATTTTTGGTTGTTATTGTTCCTTTTACCATTATTACGTTGTTTTATGATGCAGAAAGTACTTGAGTTCTTGGAGGATGAGCAGAGAATGACGGCTGTGGTGATAATTAGTGATGGGTTTTGGTTAATACAGGCCAATAGTGTATTTGCTGTTTGAAGCTAACAGAACTCATTCATGAACTACTTAAGGGTGGCCAGGGAAAAGAACACTATATATGCCGAGAGCATTCTCGCCCATCAGAACTTCTGTCTTTTGCACCATTCATCTTTTCACAGTGGGCACACCCTATAATCAGCTGAAGGCCAACATTATATGCTTTGGGAAGATTATTCCAGCCAGTTTGGACAACTATTGTTTTTACACACATATATCTACTAACCAGTTACATATTGAAAACTCAAATCTTAACTAAATTTAGCCCCTAGCGGCATTAGGACACTGAAACCTATGTA
>NC_138375.1:101063219-101070118 GCF_054177405.1 Leptonychotes weddellii | reverse complement strand
GAGAGACGATGGACTCTGAAAAACAAACAGGGTTCTAGAGGGGAGGGGGGTGGGAGGATGGGTTGGCCTGGTGGTGGGTATTGAGGAGGGCACGTTCTGCATGGAGCACTGGGTGTTATGCACAAACAATGAATCATGGAACACTTCATCTAGAACTAATGATGTAATGTATGGGGATTAACATAAGAATAAAAAAAAATAAAAAAATAAAAAATAAAATAAAATAAAAAAAAAATGCACTTCGAATCTAGCAAGTCAAATCCCAGGAGGCTCTTAAATTTTGCATAAAGAGAAGAGATTTGCAACAACAAAGCATCCTGAGGGCACTTTTACTCTAGGAGGCTTTCTTTCTATCCCTAAATCAAGTTCACTTTCTCTGACGTTGGCCCACTTGGGCTTGCAGGAACACATTCTAGCACCAGAGGTCAAGTTCAGATACAGACAAAAACAACCCAGACAAAGATGGACACTGAGGATTGACAGTGGGGAACCCATCATTTTGGGATTTTCAACTTTTCCCAACGCAAGGTTTTTAGAGAGCATTCTCTCATTTCTTTTCTTTTTTAAATGATTGCAAAAGATGGCTTTCTTTCTGTTCCTCATACCTACTAGATAGATATTCAAGGGCTTTGTACTGTAATCCTCTTCTACCCAATTTTTGCTCAACTGTTACTTTAGTTCTCAGCTTTCCTGACTACCTTAACAAAAGTACACTACATATGCCGAGAGCATTCTCGCCCATCAGAACTTCTGTCTTCTGCACCATTCATCTTTTCACAGTGGGCACACCCTATAATCAGCTGAAGGCCAAACATGCATGCACACACACACACACACACACACACCTCATTAATGCAGTCCTTTGTGTATTATCTTCACTGCATTTAACAGTATTGGAAATCATTTTATTTAATCATTTTTGCTCAGTAAGCTCCATGAAGGGAGGGAGGCACTATGATATCTCCAGTGCCTCACACATAAAAGGGACTAAATATATATTTGTTCTTAAGAGAAATATACAGAAACTACCCAATACAAAACTGTAGAAAATTATCCTAAGTAAAAAGTCTTGTTGAACTTTAAAAAAGAAAACTATTCATATCTTTATCTTCTTGTGGCATTGTTGTAGGCTACTAGTGAAATAGATAGGAATCATTCATGTATATTAAAGAATGAAACATAAAGTAACATATTCCTAAATAATACAGTACTTAGAAAATAATATATATTTTTAAGAAGGCTATCTCAAAGAAGTTTCCAGTCTAGATTTAGCTAGAAGTAAAGTTAATTCCTTCCATATTCATGTAAATTTATTTAACAGAATAATAAGTTTAGATTAAGTCAAGATTTACACATATTAATCTTCAAATTAAATGATAACCAGGTTTTACCTATAGCTGTCATGACATTTTCTCAGTAAAATTTCCATTATCATTTCACTTGAGAAAGATCTTATGTGAAAATCACACATATGTCACATCATATATCATTTTGGAAAGGGCTAAAATCCTTATATCCTTAAATAGTAACTTGTATCAAAGCGTGACTTGTGTCAAAACTAACAACTTGATGTTATGAGAGCATAAACAAGAAAATGTTAATGGGAGTTTTCTCCCTTCTGATAATAATAAACTGGAGAATATTTATGTGGTTTGCTGTGTGCCTGGCATTGTGCCAGGCGAGCACTCTCCACGTATTCTTCCGTTGAACCTTCATGAGAACCTCATGGGTCGTTTCTCCCCTTGTCCAAAATCACCCAGTTTGTAAGTGGAAGACCCTAGTTTTGAACTTCACTGGCTTCAAGAGCCGCCCCATCTCTTCGGTACCTATGTCCACAATTCCAAACTGCCCTTGAATTTCATTAACTCAACTCGAGGATCTCATACACTGTTTTCCCAGGGCCTAAAGAGATAGAGATATTTTGAATGCGGTCAAGCAGATAAAGTCTGGTGTCAAAATGATACCGAAGATTAAAACTACCCCTTAACTTGTACATGGAACAAAAGGAGTATCTACACAGCCATAGAGAACATGGCCATCTGGCCTAGCCCTGGGGCAGGAAGCTTAAACATGTGACACCAAACTTTCTACGTGCTTTTTATTTCTGCCTGCAAAAGGGTTAGCAGGTTTCTTAGATAACTGAGAAAAAAAGAACTCACTCTCTCTTAAAGATTCCTGATTAAATATCTTTATATGCAGCGTCATTTCCCCCTTCACCTGTCAGTAAAATCAACTCAGACCTACTCAGAGTCCTTCCCCAAATCTCTTTGAAGTCACCAGAATTATTCTGAGGAACCAGCCCTTGTTTTCTCAGTATTACTCCCCATAGTCAGAACTCACTTTACAAGGGATATTTCCTTCTCTCCAGTGGTAGGAATTAATTTACTCAGGATGTTATAAAGAAATCAGAAATTGCTAGGATTGAGACCAAAATCTATAGACGTTTTCATGGATTTAACTTCCTTTCCCACCAAACGTTTTCACAAGTTCCAACATGAGTTGATACCCAAGATGCTACTTTTTCTTCTATCTGACTACCTGAATCTACTCGATCTTAGTGCGAACAGATTATCACCCATCTAAAAAAGACTGTCCCGAGAGTATTTTTTCTTTTTTTCTCTTCAAGTAGATTCACATTCTAAATCTGGGCACTAATAAATATAGAAAGTCAAGAAAGACTTTAAAGCAAATTTTTATTCAGAAATATCTGAGAAGACACTAAGGTATTCATTTGGTATTCAATTAAATCTTACCTTGAAGACCAGAGCTTCTTTATGTGAGTTGAAATTTACAGGGTAGGTTATACCTACGCAATATTTAGGAAGCAACTGGGTGAACACGAAATGCCTAGAGTGACTGGCGCCAAGAGAATTTGATCCTTTAAAATATTTTGGGAAGCCCAAGATTGCAAGTGTAGGTCTGTATTCTGTATTCTTTCTACATCTCTTATGTATCCATTCATTAACACACAAATGGCATGAATTATGGAAGCAAATGTGTTTGTTTGGTGCTTTGAGCAAATTATCCAGTTTATTGTAGTAAATTATCTAAAACTTCTTTGTGTGTTGGAAATTCAGGAATTTTTGACTAGAAAATTACACGTGTGGGTTTTAAAAGAATTATACATGAAATTACCAGCACTTTATAAAGAAAGTAAATTCACCAAAAGGACGAAACCAGAAGTGGAAAAAACAAAAAACCAAAAAACCTTCAAAAGTTAGTTACGTAAGAAGCGATGACTAAGGGTATAAAGTTTGGAGAAAGGGGAGATTCAAGTGTGAAATTACTTTAAAATTTGCTAAAGTCTTATAAACAAAGTTCATGAACAAAATTACACAGTTTTTCTGACTACTGGCTAAAGTTCATAAAAGTTGTTTATGACATTGCCCACAATAGGTACTGAAGAGACAGGGTATACTAAATGGGGTGGGTTCTGAAGTCAGAGCTGTTATAACGACACGGAAATGTCAGTAGTCTAGATGTGTGACTGAGAATCATGGAATAAGTGGCTCATTGTGAAAGCCCGATAATAATTTGACATTCTGTTGGCAAACAGGTTTCCATTGTTCCCTTATATGGCAGTCATAATCCTTAAGGGCAAATCCTTTACAGTGAACTGCAGTGGGACATGAATGACATTTTCTCCTGATTTTCAACATGGAATCTGTGTTTGACAATTCTCTCAAAAGCTCCTATTAGATCTCTGTTGGATGAAATGCCCTTACTTAGATTAATTCAGTTAAAGCCATGGATTATGCATGACGTTATAAAGGAATATAACTGGGAATATAACTATAACTCAACCGTGGCAATAGTAAAATGAGTTTATTTAGAGAGCAGGCAAACCGGCTAGTAGCGGTTATTTGTGGAAAGGAAAATTTATTTCCCTTATTAGTGAAACAAGGTCCTCAAAGATTTTACAACATTTAACTAAGATCTATAAAAATAAAAGTCTCCTGGAGATTATCTGTAAAAACAAACATTTGACAGTAAGTTAAATTATGTCAAATATTAATTTTATGAGTCATTTTTAAAAGTCACTTCTTTCTAGCTGTTTTTCCTGATGTTCCCTTCTCATGTTCCCTTCCTATAGATACATTAAAATTCCTAGTTTATATATTTTAAGTTGAAAAATTAAAGGCTAAATTCATCTAAATAAAAAAGGAATTTGTTGGTTTTAAGGTTTATTTAAATAAAATAAATTTAAGTATTTAATTTGGCTAGCACAGCCTTGTTAGGAGGTGACTAAATAAACAATGTATTTGGAATGAAAATATCCCTCTAGCCCAGGGAAAATATTTTGGCCTAAAAAATCAAATATTCCAGATTTATTTCCTATTACCCGCCCCCCCCCACACACAAATTCAAGCAGTGAGAATAATTCTTAAATTATTCTGTTCCCCACTGGATTTCGGAAAGCAAGTGAAACACTTTTAAACCCTAAATGTTCTCCCTTCTAATGAAACTGAAAAGTATGCCAGAGATGTAGTAGTAAGTAAAACTAAAAGTCCTCTGCCCGGCAGGAGTATTTTAGAGAGTCACTAGACTGGAAATTTTATGAAGGTGAGGGCTAGATATTTTATCAATGTCTCTCTAACAGCGAGCAGGATGCCTGGAGCAAAACCATGTTAATAAACATTGTTAAATGAAGCAATGAAAAATGCCCCTTTACTTTTGCAACTAATAGAAAAGCTCCAGAGATAAAACTCTCCTTTAAGGACTGTACATTTTAGGCTGCAGAATCAAATGGTCCCGTGGCTAGAAAATTTTTTTGTACAACAATAAAAGCAAATCACTTCCTCTATCATTAAGGATTAGGCCTTAATTTCTTAGCATTCCAAATATTTAAGTCTAGAAGTGTGGTAAAGCTAAAGGCTAACTTAATAATGGGAAAAGTTCACAGTACAAGTAGGAATGCTAACCCTGACTCTGGAGGTCAGTGGTCAACTCCATTTGTTAGGGCTCTAGGACAAGCCTGACCCTTTGACTCAGCATCTGGGCTGTGGAATCTGCCAGTGGTGACAGCTGTGATGAGCTTCAAAATGTTCCCAGTGAGGCTGAAGTGAGCCTGGTGGGGGTGGTTCTTAGCACTTACCTCCAGCTGGTCCCTCAGAGGCCCATGAGAACCACCCCACGGACAGGGCAGACATCAGCCATGTTCCCTGGGTGATTAACGTGGCAATACATATTAGCATTTTCTGTTTGCACTGTTCCTTACTAGTTGATGGTGCTGAGAGGAGTCACTCAGGCAAGGAGAAAATGATGAGGGAAACTGGAGAGTGCAGAGTCTAAAGTGAGAGACGTGTGAGGGAATGGAGAGAAACACTGAGACCGGAATTACTAGTGGGGATGGTAAACTATGGGGGAAAGCCATGGGACAGCAAAAGTCCTCTCAGATACTTTACAACTGCTTGCACAGAGAGTAAACTGTCTCACAACTCACTCTGTACAATTGCTAGCAGAATGGCGTCTATTTAAAAAAAATTAAAATGGAAACAGACTGTAACATTTCCTTTGTAATACAGAACTCATTGCTCTTGTCCCCACATGCAACAGGCCGATCTTGAATGCCCAGGGAGGCAGAGGCACCGTGCTGAGCACAGAGCTACAAGGAACAAGCCCAGGTTCCCACAACACGCTCATGTCCAAGCAGAGAGGCAGCCACACGGTAGACAACTGTGGCAAGGCTCTCATACAGAAATGGACCAGGTTTCATGAGCACACGGAGAAGGCAGTTTTAATTCTGAACGCGGAGGTCTAGGAAGGCTTCCCAGAAGAAATGTCCCACTGGGGGCAAATCTAAGCAATGGAGTTTGGCCATGAAATTGTATTCAAACAATTACTATAAACTGACAACAGCTTTAGTGCTCATATAGTCCTATATACCAAATTATGATTTAAACAATTAGCACATCAGGGCCCTGAGTGGCTCAGTTGGTTAAGTGTCCGACTCTTGATTTCAGCTCAGGTCATGATCTCAGGGTCATGCGATTAAGCCCCCCGCCCCCCATGGTGCTCTGTACTCAGCGTGGAGTCTGCTCGAGATTCTCTCCCTCTTCCTCTGCTCTCCCCACCCCCTGCTTGCATGCTGTCAAAATAAATAAATAAATAACAATTAGCGCATCTACTTTTCACCCTGAATTTATATTTCAAATCAAAGTTTGTGAGAATTTATGAACTACATATACATCAACATGGGATAAATCTCAAACATCATTTGGCAGGAAAAAAAACCAGACAGACACAAAATAGTATGCACTGTATTATTACTTTTAGATAAAATTCAAAAGCAGAAAATAATAATGTGTGATCTTTGAAATCAGGACAGTTGTTACATTTGTAGGGGGTGGGCATGGCTGAGAGTGGCACAAAGGCAGCTTCAAGACTGCTGGTAGGAGTATTTTTAATCTAGGTGGTGATGACAGGGGTGGCCACTGATAATTAAAATTACCTTTTTTTGGAGGCAGGGGAGTTACAATATCCAAAAAGAGTTCTTATGCTTTACAGTATTCACATATAGTGCGTTCTTCATAGGTAACAAATTACTAAAAACATGTCAAAAATTTCTAAAAATTACACACTTGTATGCATATATAAACCCTGCTTTTGCTACAATGGCTTTACTTGCATGCAAATTTAATGGCAGAGTTTACGCATAAAGCATTATCATGAGGTCACCAGGGCCACTTAGATGGCAAGCAGCTACATTACACCCCTCTCCTCTCTGCAGATATCACCAGCTGATGGCAGCAATCTTTGTCTCCAAGCCCCAAAGCAGCATCCGGTACTTTACTGCATGTGGCTATTACTAATTGACAGAGATGAAAAAGGTTAGCCATCTTGGCTTTAAACAATGGGGACTAATTCTTTTGTTATGTACGTGAGAAATGCTTTACAAT